>NC_091803.1:17876108-18179139 GCF_041296235.1 Equus asinus | reverse complement strand
TGACGTGGCTAGTTTCCTGGGTCCCCCTCCCCTCCGTGGGCAGGGCTTCATGCCCATGGGCAGCACTCCTTGGCAAAGGTCAGCTAGCCCTTTGGATCCCAGAGAACAGAAGGCACCTGAGGCTGCCAGTGGTCCACGGGAGGCCAGGACAGCCTGGTGACTGGCCGACATCATTCCTGCAGTGAGAGATGTTCAGGGTGACAGTGCTCCCAGGTGGCCGGGGCTAGCAGCTTGGACAGAAGATGCCCACTTTGTTTTTGTCACCCTCGTCTGTAAGTGCTTCGCTAGCCAGCTGGTCAGACCCTGGGGAGGGTGGCCCTGTGGCTGAACAGCACTAGAGACTGATGCGAAGGTGCCCTTGGCAATATCGAGTCCCTTCTCTTCATGTGAGGGAGGGCGAAGCTGGCTCCATGCCTGACCTCACCTCCTCGGTGAAGGTGAAGGTGGGCTTCTTCAGGACAAAGTCACAGTGGGCGGCGAGGTCATGGCGCTGAGTACACTGGCATCAGCAGAGGTCTTCATCTTGCTGTGGGAGGGGCAGAGGGAGAGTCCGCTGTGCTGAGCGTGACCACAGCAGGGAGAGGGAAAGGCACAGAGACAGGAAGCAGACGAGGGGTCGTCAGGGGCTAGGGGAGTGGGGATCAGGGCGTGGCTGCTTAACGGGTACAGGGCTTCTGTTGGAGGGACGAAAACGATGGGGAGCTCCAGAGTGGGGACGGCGCACAGCAGAGAGGAGCCAGTTCATGGCCCTGCGTTCTACACCTTGAAGTGACGAAAACATTAAGTTTTACTAAATCTAAATTTGAACACATTAAACATCAAAACCCACAACATACAAAAGAGAAGAAAACTACTGCCCTCTCAGGCAAGGAGAGGGCCGCTCCGGGGTGGAGCTGGAGCTGGCTGGGCCTTAGTTGCTGGCCGCGAGGACACTGCTGGAGCTGATGTGGCGCTGGAGCCCCTGCCGTGGCTGATGCTGAAGATCCCGCCAGCTCTGGCTGGGGAAGGGGCCCAGGAGCTGCACCTGATCTGGGGCTCAAGCGGGGTCTGTTCCAGGTCATAGGGCCAGAGCCGCTTCTCAAATGGCTCCAGTTCTGACACTCACTCGAACTCGGCCTTGCTGCCCGATTTGGTGCAGGAACTAGCGATGGAAAGGGCTCCTGCTCCGGAGCTGAAGCGAGCTCTAGTTCTGTAGCTGGCCCCCACTGAGCTCGAAAGCTGCTGTCAGAGCTGTCACTGGTCCATAGCTGGTGCGAGATCTGCTGCTTTAGGTGGCTCTAACTTTGGAGGTCAAGGGACCTCGAGCTCTGCTGCTGGTGACCGAGCCAGCTCTAGCTCCACACGGGTTAAACAGCATGTCCCGACCTCATGATGGCCTCAGAGATACCGCCAACCAATCATGACATGCCCATCGGAGGATGGAAGTGTGCCAGCAAATCGTCAAATATGACAATAGTGTTATTTCATCTCAGTTACAGTCACACGTTCGTTTTCAGGTTGGTAAAAGGAGACTAGGATCATAGAAACCATTCACTTTTTGCTCTGATTGAATGCAGCATGTTCTCTAGACGTCATTGTTCAAGAAATATTACAGACACAATTGAAGTCACCGTTCTCTTTCCTCCCCAGAGCTAAATACGGTTTGACGTTCATTTATGTATTCTGCACACAATTTTTCTTCTTGAGGAAGATTAGCCCTGAGCTAACATCCACTGCCAATCCCCCTCTCTTTGCTGAGGAAGATTGGCCCTGAGCTAACATCCATGCCCCTCTTCCTCTATTTTACATGTGGGACGCCACCACAGCATGGCGTGATAAGCCATCCATAGGTCCACACCCAGGATCTGAACCAGAGAACCCCAGGCTGCAGAAGCAGAGCATGATGTAAACCACTGTGCCACCAGGCCTGTGCCGCTATGCACATTTTCTTTGGCAGAAATACAATTGTCCCAAATTAGCTGAGATTTTTTTATAAGTGGCTATCAAAGATATGCATCCTAGCAGAGGATGTTAAAATTCTGTCCTTTCAAAATAAAGATAACAATCCAACAATTGGTGAGAAATTCCCTGCTCTTTGGATATCATTTTTAAAAGAGGTTTGAAAATCTCTCCATTGTGTTGTGGTGGATTCTCCTTACTGGGAAGAGTTACGTTCTATAAATTCTTGGCTGGCCCTACAGGAGCAAAACTGAACCAGTGCTCCTGGGGGAAGGGCCAGGTCAGGTCTCTGCAGCCTCTGGTAGTGACATGCCTGTGAACCTGTCAATGCACAACCTTGTTTTCTGTGTGTCTCTGTAAAGACCCCTGATTTCCTACAGGCTGTTGACTCATGAGTTGAGCTCCCAGCCAACAGCACCGTCTGTGACTCAGGCCTGAAGGAAGCTCATCTACCACGAGCCTGTCCCATGGGAGGCCCGTCACAGGCTTCCTGTGCTTAGGAACACTAGACAGCCCTTCAGCATGATGTTTGAAGGCCATCGTCAAGAGCAAATCTCCAAGAAAAAGCACAGAAGGGGGAAAACGTAGCCTTAACTTCATCAGGAAGAGCACACTCATTGAGGTTAGAGCTGAAATGAAAGTGTCACCTTGTCCCACCTCAGGTGGGAACGTGTGCCTCAGGCAACTCCAAGTTTTTACTGGTCTACACATGCCCAGGAGTTCACAGAGAAGGCACATTTTCTCGCACAGGAGCTTTTCCCCTAATAAAATCCTTGCTCATGACATCACCAACGGAGTGATCACATCAATGGCGGAGTGAGTAGTCTTCTTTGTCTCTCCCCCTTTGAATCTACAACTAATTGAATATTCATCAGTTAACAAAGGATATCCATATAGCATCTCAGGATGCCTGAGAGACCCATACTGCTATACATCTGAAGGTGGACGGACTTCCCCCCAGGAGGAGGTGGAGATAGGTGAAAACTCTCCGACCCCCGACGCCTGGACAGCCTAGTACCTGCAAGTGGCTTTCTTCCAGCGGACACGTCCATAGCATCGCCATGCACCAAGGGTGGGCGTGTGCGTGCACCAGTGGAGCGATGGTGGAAACAGGTGACTACAGCCCTACCTTAAGCCCCCCATGATTGCCCCTAAGCCCAGGGGGGATATCCACAGTCCCACAGCAGCCACGGGGCAAGCCTCTACTCGGCGTTAGCGGAGAGGCCCTTCCCAGCATTCAAAACACTGTTAGGCTCCAGGACAGGAGGATCCCAGGCAGAGCAGCAGCCCACCAGCTGCCTCTGACTCATGGACTCCAGCTGTGTCCCAGAGCAGGCAAGGGACACCGAGTGACCCCGTGGGAGTGGTTGGGGGCTGGGTGGAGCTCCAGTGCCCGGCTCCATGGCCCAGGGGAAAAATCCATGGTCCCACAGCAGCAACTGGCAAAGCCTCTACTCAGTGTTAGCAGAGAGGCCCCACCCAGCACTGAGAGCACTGGGAGGCTCCAGGACAGGAGGATCCCAGGTGGGGCAACAGCCCACCAACTGCCTCTGATTCACGGTCTCCTGCTGGGGCCCAGAGGGGGCAAGGGACACCCAGTGAGCCCATGTGAGTGGGCGGTGGCAGATTGGAGTCCCAGCAAACCTGTTCCACGGTCCAGGGGGAAAATCCATGGTCCCACAGCAGCCACAGCGAAAGCCTCTGCACAGCACTAGTGGAGAGGCCCCAACTGGCAATCTCAAGGCTGGAAGGCCCTGGGGCAGAAGTAACACAGCTGGGTGAGTTAACCACAGACCTCAGCAGATACCCATAGCTCTGCTGTGGCCTATAGTCGACAGGTGAGATCTTGTGGGCCCTGACAGTGACAGAGCTGCAAATATAGGTGATTCTGCTCTTGGTCGCTGGGAAAGCCCATAACACCACTGCAGACCCTAAGGAGGGAGCGCATATAGGTGGTCTGCAACAGTAGGCACCAGCAGCCTGAGGCCCCCTTGCGATTGTCCCCACACCTGATGAGAGACCCCACAGGACCACTGTAACTATGAGGAGGGGCCCAGGTCTGGTCAGCAACAGCTGACAGGGTACCTGGTTGGTGCAGACTAAACAGCTGCACCACACACACACACCAGTAGAAGCAAGTGGAAGCAGTAACTAAACTCTGTCTCTATGTGGAGGCGCAAATCCACACCACCAAGCAGTATGAAAAAATATATTAAATCTCCAGAATAGAAGGAAAATGACAAGTATCCAGAAAACAATCCCAAAGACAATGAAATCTATAACCTAAATGACAATGAATTCAAAACAGCCATCATTAAAAAACTCAATGAGTTAAAAGAGAATATAGATAGATAACTCAACGAGTTCAGGAGCTATGTCACAAAAGAGCTTGATACTATAAAGAAGAGCCAATCAGAAATACTGAGGATGAAGAACACAATGGAGGAGATTAAGAAAAATCTGGACTCTCTGAACAGTAGGGTCGATAATATGAAGGACAGAATTAGCAATTTGGAGGATAGGAATATAGAAATGCTGCAGACAGAGGAGGGGACAGAACTAAGACTAAAAAGAAATGAAGAAACTCTCCGAGAATTATCCAACTTAATTAGGAGATGCAACATAAGGATTATAGGTATCCAAGAGGAAGAAGAGAAGGAGAAGGGGGCAGAAAGCCTGTTCAAAGAAATAATGGCTGAGAACTTCCCAAACCTGGGGAGAGAGATGGAACTCCATGTGACAGAAGCTAATAGATCTCCAAACTTTATCAATGTAAGAAGACCAACCCCAAGGCATATAGTACTGAAGCTGGCAGAAGTCAATGACAAAGAGAAAATACCAAGGGCATCCAGGCAGAAGAAAATAACCTACAAAGGAACCCCCATAAGGCTGTCAGCAAATTTCTCAGCAGATACCTTACAGGCTAGAAGAGAGTGGAATTTCTTATTTGTAATTTGTGTCTTTATTCTTGTTATTTGTTTAGTGGTTACCAGGTGGTTTGTATAAAACATCTCGTAGATAAGATAGTCCATTTCTGATAGCCTCTTATTTCCTTAAATTAAAACATTCAAAACTCTGAAGGACAAAAACTTGCAGCCAAGAATACTCTACCCAGCGAAAATATCCTTCAAATACAAGGGAGAAATAAAAAATTTCCTAGATAAACAAAAGTTAAGGGAGTTCATGGCCACAAGACCTCCTCTTCAAGAAATGCTCAGGAAGACCCTCATACCTGAAAAATCAAAAAAAAGGTAAGTGTTACAAAACCCAGAGCAAAGGAGATAAGTAGAAGGAAAATAACAGAAAGTAGCAGCACTCCATCAGAACAGGTTAGCAAAAGTTAAGTAAAACATTAAAGATAAAAGGAAGGGAAACACCAAGAATAAATATAATCCTGTCATTTTTAACCACAAACTCACAACACAAGAAGGAAGAGGGAAAAAAGTCTGACGATAACAATCTGGAAGGGGAAGAGAAAAGGGATGGAACGTTTTAATTTAAGGAAATAAGAGGCTATCAGAAATGGACTATCTCATCTATGAGATGTTTTATACAAACCACCTGGTAACCACTAAAAAAATAACAAGAATAAAGGCAGAAATTACAAACAAGAAGAAAGCCAATATAGAAATTTACCTACCTGAATTAGTGGTCCAAAAATCATGGGACGAGAAACAAAGGAAATGCAAGAGAACCAGAAAACAAGTGATAAAATGGCAGAGTTAGGCCCCCACATTTCAATAATCACTCTAAATGTAAATGGATTGAACTCTCCAATCAAAAGACACAGAGTGGCAGGATGGATCAAAGAATAAGCCCCAACAATATGCTGCCTCCAGGAAACACACTTCAGCCCCAAAGACAAACACAGACTCAGAGTGAAGGGATGGAAGACAATACTCCAAGCTAATAATGAACATAAGAAAGCAGGTGTCACCATACTTATATCAGACAAAGTAGACTTCAAAGCAAAACAGATAAAGAAAGACAAACAGGGGCAGTTTATAATGATAAAAGGGACACTCCACCAAGATGACATAACACTTATAAATATATACGCACCCAACACAGGAGCACCAAAATTTGTAAAGCAACTATTAACAAAACTAAAAGGAGACATCAACAGCAATACAATGATAGTAGGGGACCTCAACACCCCATTAACACCAATGGACAGCTCATCCAAACAGAAAATCAACAAGGAAATTATACAATTAAATGAAAAATTAGACCAGATGGACTTAATAGATATATAGAGAACACTTCATCCAAAAACAGCAGGTTACACATTCTTCTCAAGTGCGCATGGAACATTTTCAAGGATAGACCATATCTTGGGAAACAAAGCAACATCAATAAATTCAAGAGGGTTGAAATAATATTGAGCATCTTTTCTGATCATAATGCTATGAGACTAGAAATCAACTATAAGAATAAAGCTGGGAAAGGGGAAAAAATGTGGAGACTAAACAACATGTTACTGAACAAACAATGGATTATTGAAGAAATTAAAGAAGAAATCAAATATTATCTGGAGACAAATGAAAATGAAAACACGCCATACCAACTCATTTGGGATGCAGCAAAGGCAGTCCTAAGAGGGAAATTCATTGCAATACACGCTCACCTCAAAAAAACAAGAAAAATCTCAGATAAGCAACCTCAAACGACACCTAACAGAATTAAAAAAAGAAGAACAAACAAAACCCAAAGTCAGTAGAAGGAGGGAAATAATAAAAATTAGAGCAGAAATAAATGATATTGAAACAAAAAAAGACCGTAGAAAGGATCAGTGAAACAAAGAGTTAGTTCTTTGAAAAAATTAACAAAACTGACAAACCCTTAGCCAGACTCACTAAGGAAAAAAAAGAGAAGACTCAAATAGATAAAATTAGAAATGAGAGAGGAGAAATCACGACAGATACCAAAGAAATACAAACGATCATAAGAGAATACTATGAAAAACTATATGCCAACAAATTGGACAACCTAGAAGAACTGGATAAATTCCTAGACTCTTACAACCTCCCAAAACTGAAGCAGGAAGAAATAGAGAATCTGAATAAACCAATCACAATTAAGAAATTGAAACAGTAATCAAAAACCTCCCCAAAAATAAAAGTCCAGGACCAGATGGCTTCTCTGGAGAATTCTACCAAACATTCAAAGAAGATTTAATACCTATCCTTCTCAAACTATTCCAGAAAATTCAGGAAGATGGAGCACTCCCTAACACATTCTATGAAGCCAACATCACCCTGATCCCAAAACCTGACAAGGACAACACAAAGAAGGAAAACTATAGGCCAATATCGCTGATGAACATAGATGCAAAAATTCTCAACAAAATTTTGGGAAACCAAATACAGCAATACATCAAAAAGATTATACACCACGATCAAGTGGGATTTATACCAGCGACACAGGGATGGTTCAACATCCGCAAGTCAATCAACGTGATACACTACATTAACAAAATGAGAAACAAAAACCACATGATCATCTCAATAGATGCAGAGAAAGCATTTGACAAGATCCAACAGCCATTTATGATAAAAACCCTCAATAAAATAGGTAAAGAAGGAAAGTACCTCAACATAATAAAGGCCATATATGACAAACCCACAGCCAACATCATACTCAATGGACAAAAACTGAAAGTCATCCCCCTGAAAACAGGAATGAGACAAGGATGCCCTCTATTACCACTCTTATTCAACATAGTACTGGAGGTTTTGGCCAGAGCAATTCGGCAGGAAAAAGAAATAAAAGGAATCCAAATAGGGAGAGAAGAAGTGAAATTCTTGCTGTTTGCAGACGACATGATCTTATTTATAGAAAACCCCAAAGAATCCTTAGGAAAACTATTAGAAATAATAAACAGCTATAGCAAAGTTGCAGGGTATAAATCAACATACATAAATCAGTAGCATTTCTATACACTAACAATGAACTAACAGAAAAAGAACTCAACTCCATCCCATTCACAATTGCAACAAAAAGAATAAAATACCATGGGATAAATTTAACCAAGAAAGTGAAAGATCTATATAATGAAAACTATAAGACTTTCCTGAAAGAAATTGATGATGACATAAAGAGATGGAAAGACATTCCATGCACATGGATTGAAAGAATAAACATAGTTAAAATGTCCATTCTACCTAAAGCAATCTACAGATTCAACGCTATCCCAATCAGAATCCCAATGACATTCTTTACAGAAATTGAACAAAGAATCCTAAAATTCATATGGGGCAACAAAAGACCCCGAATTGCTAAAGCAATCCTGAGAAAGAAAAACAAAGCTGGAGGCATCACAAAGCCGACTTCAAAGCATACTACAAAGCTACAGTAATCAAAACAGCATGGTACTGGTACAAAAAAACAGGTGCATAGATCAATGGAAGAGAATTGAAAGCCCAGAAATAAAACCACACATCCATGGACAGCTAATCTTTGACAAAGGAGCTGAGGGCCTACAATGGAGAAAAGAAAGTCTCTTCAACAAATGGTGCTGGGAAAACTGGACAGCCACATGTAAAAGAATGAAAATTGACCATTCTTTTTCACCATTCACAAAAATAAACTCAAAATGGATCAAAGACCTAAAGATTAGGCCTGAAACAATAAGTCTTCTAGAAGAGAATATAGGCAGAACACTCTTTGACATCAGTTTCAAAAGAATCTTTTCAGATACCATAACTCCTCAGACGAGGGAAACAATAGAAAGAATAAACAAATGGGACTTCATCAGACTAAAGAGCTTCTTCAAGGCAAGGGAAAACAGGATCAAAACAAAAAAACAACCCACTAATTGGGAAAAAATATTTACAAGATATTTATCTGACAAAGAGTTAATCTCCATAATATATAAAGAACTCACACAGCTCAACAACAAAAAATCGAACAACCCAATCAAAAAATGAGCAGGGGACATGAACAGACATTTCTCCAAAGAAGATATACAGATGGCTAACAGGCACATGAAAAGATGCTCATCATCACTAATCATCAGGGAAATGCAAATCAAAACTACACTAAGACAGCACCTTACACCTGTTAGAATGGTAAAAATATCCAAAACCAAGAGTGACAAATGTTGGAGAGGCTGTGGAGAAAAAGGAACCCTCATAAACTGTTGGTGGGAATGCAAACTGGTGCAGCCACTATGGAAAACAGTATGGAGATTTCTCAAAAAATTAAAAATAGAAATATCTTATGACCCAGCCATCCCACTACTGGGTATCTATCCAAAGAACTTGAAATCAGCAATTCCAAAAGTCGCATGCACCCCTATGTTCATCACAGCATTAGTCACAATAGCCAAGACGTGGAAGCAACCTACGTGCCCATCAACTGATGACTGGGTAAAGAAGATATGGTATATATATATACAATGGAATACTACTCAGCCATGAAAAAGGAGAAAATCGTCCCATTCACAACAACATGGATGGACCTTGAGGGTATTATGTTAAATGAAATAAGCCAGACAGAGAAAGACAAACTCTGTATGACTCCACTCATAGGTGGAAGTTAACATATAGACAAAGAGAACTGATCAGTGATTACCAGGGGAAAGCAGGGGGTGGAGGGGAAGGGCACAAAGGGTGAAGTGGTGTACCTACAACATGACTGACAATAACGTACAACTGAAATTTCACAAGGTTGTAAACTATCATAATCTTAACAAAAAGAAAAAAAAAAATCCTTGCCCATTTAATCCCGTCTTGGTGTCTACCTGTTTGGGGCACAAACTAATATAAAATGACGCTTGAGCCAAGGCACTAAGCCATGAAAGAGTGAGCCATGTAGGCATCCCGGGTAGAGGTTCGGGCAGAGGCTGCAGCAAGTATGAAGGCCCAGAGGTGAGACTGCTTGGGTGTGTGCACTGCAGAGAACCCAAGTGGTTTCAGCTAACCCCACATAGTCCTGCTCAACTTTTAACTTGTTGTTCGTAGATGATGATAGCCACCGAAGCTTTGCTTTGATAATGGTCAGCTAGGCGCCCGCAATCTATTACCAGGTTATAATGAAAGCAAGTCTCAGGCCAAACTATGTCACACAAATGGACATTTACTTAAAGAAGTTCATTAGGAACCATGGAATAAAGCAGCTCATAAACCTATTCTGTAGCTCAGTAAAGCCTATCTCTGCCCTTTTGGATGAAATTGCCAGCCCCATAGGGACAGATTTTCTCATGACAGATAGAACATTCCAGAAATAGAATTTTTGTGTCCTTTTTAACTTCGCTCCACATTAGGCTTGATAGAACTGCCTGGGGATCAAACATCCGGTGTCATCTCTAAGAGCAAAGGCCAAACCTGATTCTCAAACCTGTTCACACGAGGGAGAGAATTGTTCCAAAATCTGCTTTCCAACTCTTGACAACCACTGATTTCACAAAGGCCAGCCCCGTTCTCCTAGCCTCCAATGCCAATCCTGTCAGGTAACAGTATATGGCCTCTCGGCTCCAAATCTACTCTTCATGGCCTGCTTTGGGAGAATGCAGCTGGGCCCTTTACGTGTTTTTCTTGGAAAAGACAGAGCCGGGGAAAGAGGACTTCCTTCCTGGTTGCGGGTGCACGAATGGCTTCTCCAGCACCAGGCTCCTGCCCTAGTGCTGGCCCACAGCACAGAGCCGCCAACAGCTTCCTCCAGCAGCCCCCTCAGGCAAGGCCCTAGCTGAACGCCTCCCATGAGGCCCCTCCCCATGAACGTCTTTCTCGGCCACCAGAAGTGTGGCTTTCCATAAAGTTCCAGAGTGCACCTTTCCCATTAGTTCGTGGGTTTTTATATTTAATTTTCTCTGTTCGAATCACTAGGGGGTTTCTGTCACCTCATTGAACCCTGACTGATACACCGATTAACAAGTCACTCATTTCACCAAACCCATTTTCAACCCTCGTGAACTACTGAGGAAACCCTGCAATCTTGGTGGAAAGAGAGGGCTGGAGGCTCCTGGGAGCTGCCTCTGGTTTGCGGCTCTTCTGATGAAATGCTGAGTGAGCACACCTGGAGTGTGTTTGGACCCGCCTCCCCCTACAGACACGCAGAAGGCAGGATAGCTGGAGGTGAGTGAGGAGGTGGAGAGAGGTAGGAGAGGAGGCTGGAAAGATGGAGGAAGGGCAGCCAATAGACTTTGGCCATGGGGCCAACGTAAAATTTGGGCTTTCATCTAAGTTTGTAAAGCTATAGATGTGTATTGGAGTAGGAGCTTTCCACATCCTCAGTCTTTCTTCCCAGCCTTACCTCTGGGATCTCCGACATGGGGGGATGAACAGTTCCCACAGGCTTTGACTCCCTTCAAGCTTCTTGTCCCATGTGCATGCCATTCATGTTTAAATTTCTACCAGGAAGCTTCACAGATGCCTCAGACGCGGAAAGGAGCTCATGGGGCCCATACACACATACAGCTCGGAAGTGAGGGGTAATTAACATCATAGAGGCAACGTTCAATCTAGGGGGTTAGGAGCCAATGGGTAAAGAGTACCCCTGTGGTCCATTTGGGGCAGCCCTCTGTCCACTGCTCTGGAGTCCTGGCAGATTCAGGACTCCAGTGACCACAGTGGTGACCTCAATAGAGCCCCTTCTGTTGGCTTTTCCTGCCTGACTCTTGCCACTCCCTCACTCCTCTCCCTAGGATCCCCTCTGGGAAACTCAGAAACTTCAAATTGGGGTTGGGAATGTGTGTAGGGGGAGCTCTCATGCTCTATCAGAGAGCGTCAATTACACCATCCAGGGGGAGGCTGGAAGTCTGCATCTTCTACAGGAAGTAGCACTACTTTCCTACTGAGGCAGATTTCTCTCCCCACCCAGCCACAGCCCAGCCAATGGGAAACGCTGGAACTCAGCCAATGAGAACCTGTTACTGCCCAGATGCTTCCTTTCCCCCATGAACTTGCATTTAGAGCAGCCCCTCCCTACCTCCCCCTTTTCCTCTTTCAAAGCAGCTCCCCTCCTTTGTCTTCTGGATTTGCCTATAGTTTGCCATAGGAGGCGCATCCCAAATTGCAATCCTCTGGAGTATTCCTGAATAAACTCATTTTGTGGGTAAAATAACAGGTGAAAAGTCTTTAACGTTGACACCTCCCAAGGAAGCCATTGGAGCACAAGTGTTACTCGAAGCCTGTGTTTGGGAGAGAAAAGCTAAAACAGTTGGCCCCAGAAGTGGGCTGGTGATCACCCCAGGCTTGTTGTAGCATCATGATTCCTAAGACTCTTACTCCTGGTGGGGGGCGAGGTACAGGTAGGCTCAAAGCATTGGGTTAAGCTGTCCATCTCTCATAACCCCTGCAAGGATGGGGTGAAAGGTAAGCGCAAGGGTTCTTTTTGTGAGGAAGATTGGCACTGAGCTAACATCTATTGCCAATCTTCCTCTTTTCTTTCTTGTTTTCAACTCCCCAAAGCCCCACTACATAGTTGTATATCCTAGTTGTAAGGCCTTGTAGTTCTTCCATGTGGGATGCCGCCACCGCATGGCTTGATGAGCGATGTATAGGTCCGTGCCCAGGATCCAAACTGGCGAACCCCAGGCCACCCAAGCAGAGCTCTCAAACCTAACCACGACACCACCGGGCCAGCCCCAGTGCAAGGTTTAATGGCTGGCTTTGTCAACTGTGTAGGAGTCCTTGCGGAAAGATATTGACAGATTCAGGTCAGCCAGCTCTTCACTCAGGGCATGACATGAAAACCAGCAGGCCTGCATGCTGCTGTTTAAAAGACTTCCATCTCCTGCAGTCACAAAGGAGCAATAGGCATGCGATTTTGTCTTGAGGGTGACAGCGTTACAGAGGAGGCTGGATGGACAGGCTTGGCAGGTCTCCTGTGCTGAGGTCAGGCCCTCATAGTGAAGGAGTGGAAACCTGAGATTGGGATGGGGCGTTTTGGAACCATGCACCTGACAATATTCAAACACAGAAACCGCCTGGTCATTTGCTGGCCAGCAGAAGTGGCCCTCTCTCGTGGACACAGCAGAGCCGCCTCCCCACGCCTAGGCACCATGCTAAGACTCCACCTGAACGAATGCCTCACAAAACGATGCTTATCCATATCAAGAAGCAACACACCTTGCCTCATCGCCTCTAGACCAATATTTTGGATTAAGTCTCAGGAGAGCCTGAGTGAGGAAAAACAGTCCCTATTGCAGGAGGAAATAGCTTACTCACTGATGGAACTGTAGTGTCGGCTCATGGGAGCCAGCAGGAACTAGGCAATACGTGTGGATATGTGTGTGTCTTTAGCA
Organism: Equus asinus; assembly: GCF_041296235.1. Classification (NCBI taxonomy): domain Eukaryota; kingdom Metazoa; phylum Chordata; class Mammalia; order Perissodactyla; family Equidae; genus Equus; species Equus asinus. The sequence continues at coordinate 18,165,953 of NC_091803.1, read as the reverse complement.
AGGGCAGAATAAAGGAGTGGATGCAGAGAGTTTGTTGACTCAGGGGCATCTCCTTCAGGATTCAACCTCCTGCCAAGGAGCCACTTCTCATCTGCTGCTGGGATAGCTCCACGACATTTCCATATGAAATAGGATACAATAAATGAGGTGGAGATGCTAAACCTCCCTGGGAGAGAAAAGAGTCAGAAGGCTGAGGGAGGTGGGAATGATAGAGCAGATTGAATCCATGAGACCAGAGAAGCCCCCATGGGCGGGTCCGGAGGACTCTTCCTTCACTAAGGGCATCAGTAATGCACTTGTCAGGAAGCTCCAGCATCTTTCCAAAGTGCAGGGTGTGCAGACCAGTGTGACAGTAGCAGATGCTGCTCTGAAACTAGATTCCCAAAGAGCATGGTAGCGTTCCAGAAGTACAGAGCCGGGTGGCTGGACTTCACCTTCAGAAGCAAGGAGGACGGCCTTGGTAGGACAGGAAGCACGGGCAGAACGGCAGCTGCCATGCCTTGACCCCCGTGGTCTGTGGCATTGGCTCCCTGCCCACGGTATTCTGAGGGGTAAGTAAGGGCAGACAGCTAGGGTGCTTCCTTGACTTGGGTCAACCAGAAAAGATCTGGTGATCTGAAGACTGACATCGGTTAGTACAATGGAAAGTCAATCCCTCAGCCAGTGTTAGGATCTGACCCAGTTCTCAGCCCAGAATCCAGCAATTCCACGTGGGGCAGCTGGGTCCACTTGAGGAAGGACTCTGCAGAGCCACCACAAGTAGAGTCAATCCATATTCTCCTTTTCATTCCCAAAGGGATGTGTGGTAATTTATCAGAGGGACTACACACTGGAGAATTGAGAATAACCAGATCTTCCAAGAGCTGGACGCAGGGTCTGAGTTGACACTGACACCGTAGGACCTGAAACAGCAAGAAAGCCCCCAGGTAGAGTGGTGGCTTATGGAGCCAGGCACAAGTCTGTCCCACAGGGGGTCAAATGTGACCATGGACCTGCCCTGTGGAAATGTCTCTGGTTCCCAAGAACACAGCTGGGATAGATATCCTTAGCCACTCACACTCGTTCCCTCACCCTGTCTGGACTCAGCCAGTACTACTTCAGGAGAGGTACTGCATCACTGGTGAAATTGTCAATCTGAGCACCATCTTCAAAGATCTAAAGAATTCAGGTGTGTGTGTGCCCTTCATGGCCCCATTGAGTTCACTTGTTTGGCTCCTGCAAAAACCAGGTCAAGTATACTAGAGAATGGTAACAAACTGCTCTAACCTTAGCCAAGGGCGTAGCCCAATCAGAGCTGCTGTGATGACAGTAGGATTTCACTGCAACAGATGAACACAGCTTCTGGAATTTCCTATGGGATACTGATCTGCTGAACAGGGTTTTTCCAGTCCCAGCGGTAAGGAGGGTCAAGGGCAGGCTGCCTCTCCATGGCAAGGATGCTATTACTCGAGACCTCTCCCTGCTCTCTCTCTCCTGGTCCCTCCCAAATGAAGTCTCTGTGTACAAGACCTTGTTTCCCACTCTGCTTGGTTGACCAGGCTGAGACATGGATTGACAAAGGGGAATTATGTAAATCTGGTTGTATTAGTGAGGGTTCTCAGAGAGAGGGGACCAATAGGAGACATAGGAGTCCCAGGATCTTCCGTCTGCAAGCTGGAGACTCAGGAAAGCTGGTGTCGTAGTTTCAGTCTGAGTCCAGAGGGCTGAGAACCAGGAGGCACAGTGGTGTAAGTCCCAGGTCTGAGCAGGAGAAGACCTATGTCCCAGGACGAACAGTGAGGCAGAGAGAGAGATCAACCTTCCTCTGCCTTTTTCTTGTGTTCGGGCCCTCAGCGGGTGGGATGAGGCCCCTGCACACGGGGGAGGGCAATCTGCTTTCCTCAGGCCACCAATTCAAATGCTGCTCTTCCAGAAACACCTTCACAGACACCCACAGAAAGACCATTTAACCAGCTATCTGGGCATCCCGTGGCCTAGTCAAGTGGACACATTCAATAGCATAACTAACCACCACAAGTATTAATATAGTTATGGATAGTTATGTATTTATGAAATGCATATACCATTTTCACCTGTTCTTTCATGAGCAGGACTCTCGTTTTATCTGAGTTTTATGGCCTCTCTGATTTTTTGGTTTGAAATATCTGTTCTCTTACAAACTGGCAACGATGGTAGATAGCAGGCTTTGGAATAACTTTACTTGTCGGAATGGAAAACTCGATCACCCTGTGTGGGTGTCTTGAATTTCTCATGCATTGAACTTTTCCTGGGTAGCCAAACGACAGAGCCCTTGGTTTGAGATTTGAGGGACAAAAGGTACAGTGACGAACTCGGCAACGTGAACCAGAGCCACCAGGTGGCGATGCTTGCCCACCAATTTTGTGGCTCCTGTTCACGGAGAACTAGGATGAAACAGCCTCAAAGCCAGTGGTGGCCACAGAAGAGCTGCATTTATAGCGACAACTGGGCTTTTATGTTGTATCATTAAAACCTAATTGTTTTTATATACTGGCTGTTGTCAACTTAAAAAGCAAATTGCCTGTTATTTTATCTCAAAATGAGTTTATTCAGGAATGGCCAAAAGAATTGCAATTCGGGATGTGCGTGCTATGGCAAACCACTGGCGAAGCTAGAAAACAAAGGAGGGGAGCTGCCTTTGTAGAGAAAAATGGGGAGTAGAGAAAGGCTGCTCTAAACAAAACTCCATCGGAGAAAGTAGCGGTTCAGGACGGCAACGGCTTCTCATTGGCTGAGCTGCAGTGCTTCTTATTGGCTGGGCTGTTGCCAGGCGATGGGATAACTCTTCCTTGAGTAGTTAATGAGTTTTACTCCCCTAGGAAGACAATCCCTCTCTCCTGCTTGGTGTAATTGATGATGTATGATAGGGTGTGAGAGCTATTCCTAGAGGCCTTCCGGACTCCTATTTAGTTAAGGTTTCTTTTCCTAATTTCCACATTGTATACTAGCAAACACTTGGATTTCTGTCCGAATGTTTGTATGGCAAAGGTGGTCCTACAGCAAAATATCAGCTACCCCAAAGTGTTAAAATGTCTGCTACTGTTAGCCAAGCTCAATTTCCCCCCACCTGTAACAACGTTTTCCTTTAAACATGCTAACTTTTTAGTTACTTTGAGGTAGGTGAAATTCTCTAGTCTGGGAAAGAATGAACTCAATTAGTCTTCTATATTTTAATTTTTAGTATTATTGACTTCATTACACAATTAATATATGATGCAGAGCCTTTGTAAAAATAATTAATTAATTAAATGTTATATAAGGCTGGAGCTAGTCTCCTAAAGGACCCCAGCCCCACATATATCTGTAGAAAAAATATTCTTTTCTTTTTGTTGTATGTGTGTTTAATGAAAATGTTATCATATGCACCTTATTCTGCAACCTCCTCTTTTCACTCAAAACTATATTGGAAATACTTCTGTAACAATTTGCATGGACCTGCCCCACTCTTTTTCCCTCCTGCATGTCAGCGTGAAGAAACTACGTCTTCTTTAACCATTCTTCTTTTGGAGCACATTTGGGTTGTTTCCAGGTTTTGGATGGAACTATTATCCAAATAATTATATAATATTATCCAAGTAATCTATTACAATATTATCATAGATATTCTTGTACATGCTTCCTTTTGCACCTGTGTGCGGTCATCTCCTGAGTAGATATTGAGAAAAAGAACTGCTGGGTCCTAGAAAATCTCACTTAACACTTTTTCACAGATATTTTCAATGGGTTCTCCAAAAGTTGTTCTTTAATAGTATATGAGTGGATTAATTTTCCATATACCCAAAAGCTAAAAGAAACTTTTTAAACGTTTCTCCATCTGACACCGAAAGCATCTCTCTTTGTTGATTTATTTCCTATTTCCGTCATCTTCAGGAAGGTTGAACGCTGTATCGTGACTGGCATCTGATATTTCCTCCATTGAGAATTGTTTGGCTCTTCAAATCCTTGGCCACATTTCTACCAGGTGGTTGGTCTCATTAATTTATAGGAATTCTTCATACATTCTGCTTTGAATCACTTGGCTATGTGTTGAAATATTTTCTCCTTTTTATTTAATTCATGGGGCCCTTTGTCTTACAAAGTTGTATTTTGGTGTTGTCAGTTGGATTAATCTTGTCCAGTGGAGCTTTCGCTTTCTGTATCTTGTTTAGGAAGACAGTCTATTATCCAAGACATAAAGACATTCCATAAAATTTGTAAAACAATCTAATAATTTTATTTTTTATATTTAGATTTAGAGTTGATTTTTATGAGTGGCATGAGGCCAGATTGTGTATTTATTGAAATTTTGTCAAAGCAATATCTGATTGTCCTAAAATAATTTATTGGCCATTACAAACGTTATCTGAAGATTTGAAATGCCATGTATAACGTATGATGAATTTCCATATACACAGGTCAACTTGTGGAAGCTGTTTCTTCTGATCTCTTCTTGAATTCATGTGACAAATTTCAACTGCTCCAGCTTTATAATATGCTCTGGTTTTTATTCAATCAAGTCTCTCCTCTTTGTTCTTTTACAAAATTTCCTCTGCTATTCATAACATTTACTTCTATATAAATTTTAAAATCATCTTGTCAAGTTGCTCAAAAAGTCCCACTGGGATTTTTATCGGAATTGCATTAAATTCATGAGCTAACTGAGAGATATTAACTAGGAGAAGCGACATTTTACAATCTTGAGTCATTCCATATCACATAAACGTGGCACACTGTACATTACCATTGGTTTTACTCACCTGTTTCAATGAATACAGCCCTCTGCTTGTAGAGAAATTCTTCTTGCAGTTTTCTGAGAAGAGGACCTTCTAAATTTTTAAGGCAGTAGTCTCCAAATTATTTTGATTACACATCCCTACTGGTAAAATTTGTGATCATGAAAAAATATATACAAATTATTTGCACACATTATTATACTAATATGTACCTTATAAAATATACAAAACATATTTAAATAATGAGATAAAGATTAAATAAACAATATTTTTTAAACAAATGTCTTATTTTGTTTTTTAAACCATTTGCTGTCATTAAAAATAGTAGTGGTAGGAAAATAGCAGTAGTAAGATGATTTTAATAAGAACAATGTGACTGCACGTGCTTAACTTTAAATAGTTTTAACATTTCATGATAGAGAAATGGGAAGTGCTGACTTTTTAATCTATATGGGGGTATGGTTTATACATAATAAACTGCATTTGTTTAAACTGTACAGTTGAATGAATTTCGGAAAATATGCTCAACTGTGTGAGCATCAGCATAATCAAGCTACAGCATAATCCCATCCGCCTCGAAAGCATCCTCATCTTCTGTGTAGTCAAGTCCTTTCTCCATCCTGGTGCTAGGAAATTGATAGGTTTTCCGACACTATGAAATAGTTTGCACTTTCTAGAATTATATGTATGTACAATCATAAAATATGGACTCATCTATGTCAGGCTTCATCGACTGAGCATGATGAATTTGGAAGTTACATGTAGCCGCGATTCATTCCTTTTTGTAGCTGAGTCATTGATTCACTTGCTGATGACATTTGCCCTGTGTCCTGCATTCAGATATTACGAATAAAGCTGCTTGAACATTTATGGACAAGACTTTGTATTGACATATATTCCTTTCATCTTGGGTGAATACCTGTGGGTGGGATGGCTGCATCATATGGTGGGAGGATTTTCAACTTAAAAAAAAAATTATCGTGGTAAAATATACATAAAATTTATCATTTTAACAATTTTTGAATGTACAATTCAGCGTAATTAATTGCATTCACAATGTTGTGCAACTATTACCACTATTTACAAAACTTTTTCATGACCCTTAAAAGAAACTCTGTAACCATTAAGCAATGACTGCCCAGTCCCCTCTCCCACTCAGCTGCAGGCAACCTCTGATCCACTGTCTCTATGAATTCACCTATTCTAAGTACCTCATATAAGTGAAATCATATAACATTTGTCCTTTTGTGTCTGCCTTATTTACTTAGCATAACGTCTTCAAGGTTCATCTATGTTGGAGCATTCATCAGAACTCCATTCCTTTTCATAATGGAGTGCTGTCCCACCATATGTGTATGCCACATTTTGTTCATCCATTCATCTGTTCGTGGCCACTTGGGTTATTCCCACCTTTTGACCATTGTGAATAATGTTGCAATGAACATAGGTGTACGGTATCTGTTTGAGTCTCTGCTTCTAATTGCTTTGGGTATATGCCTAGGAGTAGAATTGCTAGATCACATGGTAACTCTATGCTTAGCATTTTTAGGAACTGCCAGAATGTTCTTCATAGCAATTGTACTACTTTATGTTCCCAGGAACAATGTACAAGGGTTCTAACATCTTCACATCCTCACCATTTGTTATTTTTTATTTTTTTTTAAAGAATAACTGTCCTAACGGGTGTGAAGTGATATTTCCTTGTGGCTTTGGTTTGCATTTAGCTAATGACTAGCAACATTGAGCATCTCGTCATGTGCCTATTGGCCATTTGTATGTCTTCCTTGGAGAAAGGGCTAGTCAAGTTCTTTGCCCACTTTTGAACTGGACTGTGTGTTTTTGTTGTTGTTGAATTGTAGTTCTTTACATATTCTGGATACTAATCCCTTATCAAATGTGTGATTTGCAAATATTTTCTCCCATTCCATGGATAGCTTTTTCATTACCTTAATAGTGTCCTTTGATGCACAAAAGTTTTTAATTTTGATGAAGTTCAATTTAACTATGCCAAATCCTATGTTTTCTTCAAGAGTTTTATAGATTTAGCTCTCTGTTTAGGCCTTTGATTCATTCTGAGTCAATATTTGTATATGTTGTAAGGTAACGGTCTAACTTCATTCTTTTCCACGTGGCTGTCCAGTGTTCCTAGCACCATTTGTTGAGAAGACTGTCCTTTCCCCCACTGAATGGTCTTGGCACCCTTGTCAAAAATCAACAAAAGGAGGGAACTCTTTACCACTGGATCCGCCCTTCAAGTGAGTCCTGGGAGCTGAAATGAAATGACATTAGACAGTAACTTGGAGCCATGTGGAGAAATAAAGGTCTCCATAGGGGCCGGCCCTGTGACGCAGCAGTTAAATGCACACGTTCCATTTCAGTGGCCCAAGGTTCCCCGGTTCGGATCCCGGGTGTGGACATGGCCCCGCTTGGCAGGCCATGCTGTGGTAGGCGTCCCACATATAAAGTAGAGGAAGATGGGCACAGATGTTAGCTCAGGGCCAGGATTCCTCAGCAAAAAGAGGAGGGTCGGCAGCAGTTAGCTCAGGGCTAATCTTCCTCCAAAAAAAAAAGTCTCAATAAAGGTAAATACACAGGCAATTACAAAAGCTAGTATTATTATAACAATGGTTTGTTACTGCATTTGGTTTTCTACATTTTTTTTTTTAAAGATTTTATTTTTTTCCTTTTTCTCCCCAAAGCCCCCCCGGTACATAGTTGTATATTCTTCATTGTGGGTCCTTCTAGCTGTGGCATGTGGAACGCTGCCTCAGCATGGTTTGATGAGCAGTGCCATGTCCACGCTCAGGATTCGAACCAACGAAACACTGAGCCGCCTGCAGCGGAGCACGAGAACTTAACCACTCGGGCACGGGGCCAGCCCCGGTTTTCTACATTTTTAACAGACTAATACATTTAAAGAAAAAAACAATTATTCGCCTAAAAGCTAGTATTATTTTAACTTTGGTTTGTAACTCCGCATTCTGTTTTCTACATAATTTAAAAGAGTAATGCATTTAAAAGAAATTAGATTGTGTTTTGGGGCACACAATGTATAAAGATGTAATTTTTGCAGCATCAGTAACCGAAAGGGGTGGGGACAGAGCTGTAAAGGAGCAGAGTTTTGTACGCTGTTGAAGTCAAGCTGGGTAAACTCAAATCAGAGTGCTATAACTTTAGGGTGTTAAATGTAATCACCATGGCAACCACAAAGAACATAGCTATAGAGTATACACAAAAGGAAATGAGAAAGGAATGTAAACATTTAACTGTAAATATCAACTAAACACAAAAGAAAACTGTAATGCAGGAAATGAGGGACAGAAAATCTCCAAGACACATAGAAAATAACCAGCACAATGACAGAAGTAAGTTCCTCCTTATCAGTAATTATTTTAAATGTAAATGGATTAAACTCTCCAATCAAAAGACAGAGATTACCAGAAGGGATAAAAACACACATCTAACTATGTGTTATCTACAAGAGACTCGCTTCATTCCAAAGATACAAAGAGACTGAAAGTTAAAGAATGGAAAAAGATATTCCATGCAAATAGTAACCAAAAGAGACCAGGAGTGGCTATACTAATAACAGACAAAATAGACTTTAAACCAAAAAAGATTCCAAAAGGCTAAGAAGAACATTTATATATATTAATAAAAGGTTCAATACAGCAAGAAGATACAATAATTATAAACATGCACACATCTAATGACAGACCAGGCAAATATATGAAGCAAAACCTGACAATTCCAGGGAGAAATAGACAGTGCTACAATAATAGTTGGAGACTTCAATACCCTACTCACAATAACAGATAGAACAACCAAACAGAAGGTAAATAAGAAAATAGAGGACTTACACAATAAACCAGGTAGATCTAACAGATGTATATAGAATATACTTACAGAAGTAAGCCAGTCATGAACAGACAAATACTGTATGACTCCTCGTGTAAGAGGTAAAGAGGTACTTAGTCAAAATCACAGAGACAAAGTAGAATGGTGGTTGTTAGGGGTTGGGGGCTGGGGGTGGTGACTAGGACTCCTTTAATGAGTATGGAGTTTCAGTTTTACAAAATGAAAAGAATCATGGAGACAGATGGCGCTGGTTGCACAGCATTACCAAGGTATTTAATACCACTGAGCCGTACAATCAAAAATAGTTAAGGTGGTAAATTTTATGTTATGTGTATTTTACCACAATTTTTAAAAATTGAAAAAAATTTACTGAGAATTTTTATATCTATATTCACAAGGAATATTGGTCTGTGCTTTTCCCTTCTTGGAACGTCTTTGTCTGGTATCGGTATCATGACAATGCTGGCATCACAGAATGAGTTAGAAAGTATTTCTTCCTCTTCAATTTCTGGGAAGAGTTTGTGTGCACTTCTCACCTTAAATGTTTGATAGAAATCACCAGTGAAGCTATGTGGGCCTAGAATTTTCTTTGTGGGAAGATATTTTTACTAAATTTCAATTTCTTTAGTAGACATAGGGCTATTCAAGTTATCTACTTCTCTTGAGTGAGCTTTGGTAATTTGTGTCTTTCAAGGAATCTGTCCATTTCTCTTAAACAGACAAACTTAGTGCCAAAAATTTGCTCATAATTTTCCCTTATCATCATGTAGTTTGCTTGTTTTTTAGTTGTTTCAGGTGCGAGGATAAATCCAATCCTTGTTACTTCATCTTGGCCAGAAGCACAAGTCAGGACCTTTACTCTTACTCTGAGATGGAGTTATTGGACGGTTTTGAGCAGAAGAGTGAAATGAATTACAAGTTACAGAAGTCCTCTGGTTGCTGTGTTAAGAATACTCTGAGGCGGGACAAGGGCAGGATCTGGGAGACAAATTAGGAGTCTATTGCAAGAGACGAAGTTGACTTGGACCAGTGTGATAGTGGTGGTGGTGGTAGTGGTAGCGGTCAGAAAGCGGCAGAATCTAGGTACAGTTAGAGCTGACCAGTGTGTCTGACGAATTAGTGTGGGGTGTGGGAGAAGTAAAGGATGCTTCAGGTTTAGGGCCCGAGTAACTGGAAGAATGGACTTTCATTAAATGAGAAAGGGAAGGCTCCAGAAGGAACTGGGGAGAGGGTGGGACAGGTTCTGCTTGAAATGCCTGTTCCTCCTCCAAGCGAAGATCTCAAAGCAGGCAGTTGGTTCTGTAGATTGGAGCTCAGAATCATAACCACATCAATGGCAGTTAAGGCCCTGGGACTGGAGGTGGTCCTCTAAGCAGTGAGAGCAGACAGGAAAGAGATCCGAGACTAACCTCTGAGTCACTAAATTATGTAAAGGTTGGGAAAAAAGGACCTGCAACAGACAGGAGAACAGTTAGAAAAGCTGCGGAACAGCAGCCAAGGGTAGTGTCTGAGAAATCCGGAAGTGCTTCAAAGAGGACATAATGACAGCTTGTGTCAAATGCTGAGAGATCAGGCAATTCACAGACTGAAAAATGACTCTCACATTCAGCAATGTGGAGGTCACTCCTGACCTTGGAATAAACAGTTTTAGTGTAGTGGGGTTAATCGGAATGGACTCGAGAGAGAATGAGAGGAGAAAAATTAAACATAATGCAGTATATACAGCTCTTCGTGATGTCAATTAGTTGTTCTTTCAGACCAATCAGAAGATGCGTATTTTGACATTTTAAACAAATGGTTCAAAACACTGAAACTCCCCATCTAGATTTTTGTTTTTTTAAAGATTTTATTTTTTTCCTTCCCAAAGCCCCCCGGTACACAGTTGTATATTCTTCGTTGTGGGTCCTCCTAGCTGTGGCATGTGGGATGCCGCCCCATTGTGGCTTGATGAGTAGTGCCATGTCTGCGCCCAGGACACCAACCAATGAAACACTGCGCTGCCTGCCTGCAGCGGAGTGCGCGAACCCAACCACTCGGCCACGGGGCCCGCCCCTCCCCATCTAGATTTTAAAGCAGATTAGAAAACTGTTTCTAGGTTAAGCTGTCAAGTACAGGAGTTTTATATTCATTGTTTTTGGCAACAAAACAGAGTCAGTCCTCATTATTCACTGATTTTGAATTTGTGAATTCACCTGCTCACTAAACTTTACAGGTCAATCCAAACCCAACAGTCCCCGCGCTTTCCCTGGGAACTCCTGGGCATGCGCAGAGCGGTACAAACTTGGAGTTGCCTGAGGCACACGTTCCCACCTGAGGTGGGACAAGGTGACACTTTTATTTCAGCTCTCACATCAACGAGTGTGCTTTTCCTGATGAAGTTAAGGCTGCGTTTTCCCCCTTCTGTGCTTTTTCTTGGAGATTTGCTCTTGACGATGGCCCTCAAACGTCGTGCTGAAGGGCTGTCTAGTGTTCCTAAGCACAGGAAGCCTGTAACGGGCCTTCCGTGGGACACACTCGTGGTAGATGAGCTTCCTTCAGGCCTGAGTCACAGACGGTGCTGTTGGCTGGGAGCTCAACTCATGAGCCTGTAGGAAATCAGGGGTCTTTACAGAGGCACACAGAAAACAAGGTTGTGCATTGATAGGTTCACAGACTTGTCACTACCAGAGGCTGCAGAGACCTGACCTGGCCCTTCCCCCAGGAGCACTGGTTCAGTCTTCCTCCTGTAGGGCCAGCCAAGAATTTATAGAACGTAACTCTTCCCAATAAGGAGAATCCACGGTAACACAATGGAGGTATTTTCAAACCTCTTTTAAAAATGTCTAGGGGCCCACCCCATGGCCGACTGGTTAACTTCCTGCGCTCCTCTTCGGCAGCCTAGGGTTTCACTGGTTTGGATCCTGGTTGACAACATGGCATGGCTCCTGAAGCCATGCTGAGGTGGCGTCCCACACAGAACTAGACCTACAACTAGAATATACAATCATGTACTGAGGGGCTTTGGGGAGAAGGAAAATAAAAAATAAAAATCATGTCTAACATGCAAGTACTTTCTCAACTAACTGAACTGTTACCCTTATGTTGAAAAGACAGATGTTTTAACAGCATCTGCTAGGAAGCATATCTTTGATAGTCACTTATAGAAAAAATAAGCCAGCAAATTTGGGACATTTGTCTTTTTGCAAAAGAGAAAGTGCATCAGAAGACGTATATTAACTTCAAGACAACAGTAACCCCTGGGGAGTAAAGAGAGAGGAATGAGAACGGTGCCTTCAATTGTGTCTGTAATATTTCTTAAAACATGAAGTCAATAAGGCATACTACGTTCAATCGGAGCAAGGGGTAAATGGTTTCTGTTAGCCTATTCTCCTTTTCGCATATTTAAAATAAATGTGTGACCATAACTTAGGTGAAATAACACCATTGTAATATTCGACTATTTGCTGGAGTGCCACCAACATCTGATGGACCGGTCACGATTGTTTGGCGATGTCACTGACCCCACCGAAAGGTCAGGACACGCTGTTAGTTTGTAACAAATAACTCGACGGCTTTCGGGCAGATTCACCGGGCACTCGAGTTGTGACCTTATCGCTTTAAAGCTACAAGTTGCAATCACGCAGAAGCATTATATGAAATAGCACATGAGGCGCGTCCGGGGCTGGGGGCGGCGTCTGGGGTGAGGCCAGGCCCGCGCCCGCCGCTCGGCAGAGACCGGAGAGGACCGAGCGTGCGTGGCCGCCGCCGCCGAGCGCCTGCACCGGATTCCACAGCACCGGAAACGGCGGCTCCCGCTTGGGGCGCTGCGGACGCACGAGTGGAGGCCGCCTTCCAGGAAGCCAAAAAAAAAAAGGGAAAAAAAGAAAGAAAAAGCAGGGAGAGTGGGGCGCAGGGCCTCGGCCGCCGCCCACGCCGCAACCTGCCTCTCTGCCGCCCCGGCCGCCGCCTTCGCCTGGGCCGCTCCCGGGTGGCCCAGGGCTCAAAGCCGCGGGCAGCCGGGCGCTGCCCGCCCGCGGGGACCTCAGGTGCGTACCCCGCCCCCGCCGCCGCCATTAGAGCGGGGGCCTTCCTGGGACTCTCTCCCGCCAGGACCGGCCCAGGGGACGCCGGGGGAGGCTGTCCCCAGACGCACGGGGAAGGCACCCCTTCCCCGCCGACCCCGCCAAGCCCCCGCCCGGTGCCCCCGCAGGACCCAGGAGTGGGGGTGGGGCGGGCAAGCCCTGCCCCGCCCCGGAGACAACGGGCGCACGCACGGAGCGCGCACCCGTCTCCTTTCTGATTGGCTGCGCGGGCAGGGGGCGGGCGTCTGCGGCTCTGGGATCTCGGGGTCCCGGTGCGCGTGAGGTCACGCTCCGCCTGGCGTACGTGGGGCTCTTGCGCTGCGTGCGGACGTGCTTGATTGGTTAGCGAGGGGGCCGGGCCCCGCTGTTGCCTGGTAACTGCGCCCCTCTCCCCGCGGAGGCGTCCCGACTCCGCCCCTCACGTCACGCGTTCCCGAGGGGCGCCGCGTGTGGGTTTCGTCGTGGGTCACGTTGACGGGGCTCCGGTCAGCGGCCGGTTTGTTGGCTGAAAAGCCACAGGCCGGGAGAAGCGCCTCCGGCCAGGGGCTGCGGTCCGTTATAGTCGTGGTTTAGAGTTAAAAGGGGAAAAAAGGCTGCAGGGCTGTATTCTCCGCCCTTTAAACCCAAGCTTTGTGGTTTAATTGCAGCTTTGAGATGCGCCGTAAAATTCACGCTTGTGAAGAGTATAATTCAGTGGGTTTTAGATTATTGCCACCATCACCACTGTCTTAATTCCAGAACGTTCTCATCACCCAAAAAGAAACCCTATACCCATTAGACAGTCATTCCCCATTTCCCACCCCAGCCCCTGGCACGCGTTCACGCACTTTCTGTCTCCATGGCTCTGCCTGTTCAGGACATTTCCTGTAAGTGGGATCGTCAGAAGGAGTCGTTTGTGTCTGGCTTCTTTCATTCCTTTTTATGCTGAATAATCCGTTGTATAGATATACCACATTTTCATTTCCCAGCAATTGATGGATATTTGGGTGGTTCCACTTTGGGACTATTATAAATAATGCTGCTGTGACCGTTCGTGTACACGTTTTTGTGTGGACATATGTTTTCAACTCTTGTGTATATAGCAACGAGTGGACCTGCTGGGTCAAGCTTTGCGTTTTAAGGGGGAAAAATGCACGTTTTCGTTTCATGCTGATAATAGAAAGTAAACAGATGTCTGGGTATAAGATTGGATATTGACAGATTGAATATTGCTCACGGCTGCAATTGAAGACTTGAGCAGCCCTTTTCTTCCACTTGGAGAGGAAGGTTTGATCTGTGACTGGTCGCCTCGCCTTCAGTGGACACGGGGCTGGCGCCAGGCTGCCGCAGGTGTCAGTCTGCAGTGGTGATTGGAGGGGGTCGTCCATCTCCTCCAGCCTCTTGTTCAGCCCCTGCTGTGTGCTGCCGGGAGCCCTGCGTCTTTGCCCACACCTTCAGTCCCTCATCCCCAGGCTGCATGGCTTGGGAGTGATGCTCACGGACCTTCTCTGCCATCACCGCGTTGTTGACTGTCTTCCCACATGCCGTGGACCATTTCAATGGTGTCCGCCTTTCATTTTGCGTTTATTGTCTGCTGTTCAGCCGTGTCTATACACATCTGTTTCACTTGAGAGCACAGGAGATGCATTTTATTCACCTTTGTCTCCGCCCTGCCCTGCCTACCGGCAGTGTAAGTTTTCGCATAGCAGGTACTCTGTATATTTTTGGTTGTTGGGTTTTTAAAATTTTTTATTATTTTTTTTGGCTAAGCTAAAGTTCTTGACTATTTGTTAATCATTTAAATTTGACCAAATTTGTTCATTTTTTTGAAGTTGAAAATACATATTATTTCTGGTTCTCCTCCATACTACTTGGTCGCTCCAGAATAGAATACTGTGTTGTCTTGAAATTTGTTTTTACTCTTTTTTAAAAACATTTTTTCCAGTTATTGAGATAGAACTGATAGACAACATTGTAGTAGCTTTAGGTGTATAGCATAGTGATTTAATATGTGTATGTGTTTTGAAATGATTGCCACCATAAGTTTAATCAACATTCATCACCTCACGTAGTTACAATATTTTTTCTTGTGTTCAGAACTTTTAAGATCTACTCTCTTAGCAGCTTTCAAACATGTGATCCAGTATTGCTGACTGTGGTCACCGTGCTGTACGTTACATCCCCAGGACTATTTGTTTTACATCTGGAAGTGTGTATCTTTTGACCCCCTCAATATACTTCTGTTGATTGGTGAGTAGATGTGTGTGAGTTTGTAGTTTTCATTTCCTGTGAGCCGGTGAGCCTGGGGTGAGCCTGGGGTGAGTTGTGGAGAAGGTGGCACCTCAGGAATTTGTCAAATAGAATCAAAGCCTCAGAGACTGAGAAATTCACCTTTGGAAAGGAAATCCTAGAAACAGTTTAAAAAATCAACCAGGCCTCTATTGCAAGACTGCAGGGGTTTGATAAATGGAGTGGATGGAGTTCCAAATGATGAAAATTCTAAGCGCTGGAAATGAATTCTACTTCACAGATGGGCAAACTTTTTCTGTAAAGGGCCAGAGAATAAATATTTTCGGCTTTGAGGACGTGTGGTCTCTGTCACATGCGTGCAGCACTGTCTGCAGGAAAGCAGCCGTGGACGAGATGTCAGCAAACGAGCGTGGCTGTGTTCCGATAAAACTTTGTTTATAAAACTCGGTGCGGGCTGGAGTTTACCCACAGGTGCAGATTGTTGACCCCTGGTCTAGACGTTTGCTTTTCGTTAGTAAAATATTACGTTGATAAGGAGAGAAAGTCCTTAAGGATTGCTAGGGAAACTATGTAAGATTTGAGAGGTTTTTTTAATCTAAATCTCCAATTTTAAAAGAGCAAAAAGTTAAGTACTATCTAAAATCTCTGATCTACATGAATGTTGCTGGTGCTTTCGATTTGAATAGAAAAGAATCTAATCGCCATAAAGGCTTTGGGGCTTTTGGAAGCTCTCGCTGTCGAGGACTTTTAGCTTTATTAGAATGCAGTGCTGTTTTTCTCAGGGAAGTGTTCTTGGGGTGAGAAACCCCATGTTAGCTTGCAGTCATGTTTCATTGTTTTTGATGTTCTCTTCATGCATGGTGTGTTCTAAATCATAGAATATAAAAGACAGATTCCTGCCTTTGTTTGTTGTTAAAGAAAAGATGCAAGCAGAGCGATAATTATGAAACACTCATTTTTTTATTTTTTCTGGTAGCACAGTTGATACCAACTGATAATATCTTTTTTGAGTTCCACCTAGTGTCATTCTACATATTATTTTATTTTCTGTTAAAAACCAGAGTTTTGACATCACAGTCCTCTTAGGGATTACTGTGGTGTAATTAACGGAAATGCTGTCTTGACCACAGGGGCTAACAGAAGTCCATCAAGCAGTTTACACTGGTGTTTTAGAGGAAGGCTTCCTTGAAACTTTGGAGAGAGTTGTGCGAAATAATAGATACAGTGGAGCCATGCCATACATACATTTACCTTATGAGAGCTTAACCATGGGTGATCTACAAAAATGAAAGAGCAAAACAGCTATTTAAATATCATAGGCACTTTCTGCCATTCCAGTGTGGCAGCATCTGACTGAGGAGTGAGCGTGAGATAGGAGCCTGGAGTGTGCTGGTCCCTTAAATGGTCTCGGTCCTCTGGGGTCCCTCAGCATGAGCATCTCACAACACCGTGTGTGATTCTAGTGTTTAAAAAGGCATATTTTTCATACATCATGGCCCCTATCCTACTTCATTGGATAATTAATGGAAGAAATAACGACCTATGTCAACATTTCAGGGAAAACTGGCTGGCAGGACTTGGTGAGAGGTCACAGTAAGAGGTGTGAATCAACATGAGAATCATCAAACTGTGGCACTGAGCGTTCCGGTGACTGCTAGGTGACTAGCCAAGTATGTGATAAGAGAGATTGCTAGGTGACTAGCCAAGTATGTGATAAGAGAGATTGCTAGGTGACTAGCCAAGTGTGTGATAAGACTTTAGAGAGACTGAAAAGTATTCAAGTTAAGGTTGGAAGACATGAACTCTAAGGGTGTATCTATCAAAGGCAAAACTCTAAGAGAAAATGGAAACCCCCCCATCAAAGAGGGGTGGCCTCTGACAGACAGCTCAAAGCCAGCCAGGGGCGGTTAACAGATTTTAGAACTACAGATCTGAAAAAATGTGCAATGTTGGCAAAGATGCATCTGCTGATAAAGAGGTACACAAGCCTCTCCCTAAACAAGTAAAGAACTCATAGAAGAAAACTGTTCTCTCTGGGACGGATCCTTACTGCTTCCTTGGATTCTTTTGACCATTCTTGAGCTTGCCTTTGGCCATACCTACTCCCAGTATAAGATGGGACTCTGCTGTAGGAGAGGTTGTTTTTTTTTTAAAAACAGTTTAAGTTAGTTTACTCTGAAAGATAATAGTCAAGAATATCAGTTTCTTTTTTAATATATATTTTATTGCAGTAACATTGGATTATGATATTATATAGCTTTCAGATGTACATCATAATATATTTCCAATTCTGTGTAGATTACACCATGTTCACCACCCAAAAACTAATTATAATCCATCCCCTCACATGCGAGCCTAATCACCCATTTTCCCTTCCCCCGCCCCCCATCCCCTATGGTAACCACCAATCCAATCTCCGTTGCTATGTGTTTGTTTGTCGTTGTTTTTATCTTCTACTTATGAGTGGGATCATACGGTATTTGACTTTCTCCCTCTGACTTATTTCACTCAGCGTGATACCCTCCAGGTCCATCCATGTTGTCACAAATGGCCGGATTTCATCATTTCTTATGGCTGAGTAGTATTCCATTGTGTGTATATACAGCACCTTCTTTATCCATTTGTCCCTTGATGGGCGTCTAGGTTGCTTCCAACTCTTGGCTATTGTGAATAAGGCTGCGGTGAACATAGGGGTGCGTGTATCTTTATGCATTTGTATTTGGAAGTTCTTTGGAGAAATACCCAGCAGTGGGATAGCTGGATCATATGGTAGCTCTATTCTTAATTTTCTGAGGATACTCCATCCTGCTTTCCATAGTGGCTGCACCAGTTTGCCCTCCCACCAGCAGTGTACGAGGGTTCCCTTCTCTCCATGCCCTCTACAACATTTGTTGTTTCCTGTCTTATTAATTACAGCCATTCTGACCGGAGTGAGGTGACATCTCATTGTAGCTTTGATTTGCATTTCCCTGATAGCTAATGACGTTGAGCATCTTTTCATATGCCTGTTGGCCATCCGTATATCTTCTTTGGGGAAATGTCTGTTCAGATCTTTTGCCCATTTTTTAATTGGGTTATTGGTTTTTTTGTTGCTTGAGATATATGAGTTCTTTGGATATTTTGGACATTAACCCTTTATCCGATATGTGGTTTGCAAATATCTTCTCCCAGTTGTTAGCTTGTCTTCTCATTTTGTTGATGGTTTCCTTGCTGTGCAGAAGCTTTTTAGTCTGATGTAGTCCAAGAATATCAGTTTCTTAGTCACAATCTTAAATAACACTAACGTGTTAAGGAACTTTGGTTGTACATTTATCTTTAGAACAGTGCAAATGTCCCCGCAGTAATCCTTTTTTGAAACAAATACTTGGTTTATTTTAGATAAAAATTGAATACATATTCAATATGTAAATATATTGAAAGCTTATTTAAAAGTCTTTGTGAGATTTCTATAACTTCCAATGGAAAAAAATTTTTAATATTTCCACCAAGTAATGCAGTTGATTTCTAAAAATATAGAAAAGAAATTAGAGTGAAAACTCTAGTTTTGCCAATGGATGTATTTTGCATCAGATTAAAAATCATTTCAAGTTGTGCCTTTCACATGAAATAATTTAATCTGAATTCTTTTTTTTTAAATGCGGAAGATTGGCCCCACGCTAAGATCTGTTGCCATCTTCCTCTTTTTTTCTCCCTAAAGCCCCAGTACATAGTTGTATATCCCAGTTGTAGGTCACTCTAGTTCTTCCATCTGGGATGCTGCCACAGCACAGCTTGATGAATGGCGTGTAGGTCCACATCCAGGATCCGAACCCTCGAAACCTGGGCAGCCAAGGCAGAGGGCGCCAACTTAACCGCTGGGCCACAAGGCCGGCCCCCTTAATCTGAATTCTTGATGATACGTTCTGCATACTGATTTTCCCAAAAAGAATTGCATAAACCATAGTATTGACCATGCAATTTTTAAAAGCAGAAATGTACAAATAATTGACATAGAGTTTGGTGGGTTTTTTTAAAGGGAAAATATTTGTAAACCACATATAAAGGACTTGTATCCACAATATATAAAGAACTCGGTAAACTCAGTAATAAAAAATGAGCAAACAATACAGTTTTTAAATGGACAAAAGTGTGAACAGGCATTTCACCAAAGAAGATATACGGATGACAGATAAGCACATGAAAATCTGCCCAGTGTCTTTAGTTGTTAGGAAAATGCAAAGTGAGACCACAAAATGATGTCACTACCCACCTATTAGGATGACTGAAGTTTTTTTAAAAGCTGACAACTGTGTGTCAGCGAGGATGCAGAGCAGCTGGATTAGTGGTGGGAACACAAAATGGTACAGCCACTTTGGAAAATAGTTTGGTACTTTCTTATACAGCTAAAAAAACATACTTAACACATGACCCAGGAATCCCACTCTTGGGCATTTACATGAGAAGTGAAAACTTAGGTTGACACAAAGCCCGTACATGAACGGGCATACTGACTTTATTCCTAATAGTCAAAACTGCAAGCAAGTCACTTGTTCTTTAACTGGCAAAACGGTAAATGAACTGTGTGACATCTCTGCAGTGGAATACTCAGTAATAAAAAGAATAAACTAGTGATAGACCCAGCGAGACCATATAGGATTCCATTTATTGATGTTCTGGACCAGGCAACACTACAGGGACAGAAAACAGATCAGTGATGGCCAGGGGTGGGGTGGAGGGTGTGGATTGGGGCGTGGAGGGTTTGGGGGCGATGGAATTGTTCTGTGCCTTGACTTTGGTGGTGGCTACATGACTCTATGTTTATTATGACCTGTAGAACTGTACACTACATAGGGTGAACTCTACTCTATATAAATTAGACCTTAATTTAAAAAAATTTTAAATGACGTGAACAGTTATTTCATCTTTAATAATCAAAGAAATGAAACATAATCCTAATGAGGGTCTAATTTACATTGGTTAGAAGAATTTTTGTAATAAAAACTTTTTCCTTTACTTAGGGAACAGAGTGAATGAGCACTCGACCATTTTTCTTCTTGCTAAATAGATATGCAGACGTAAGCCATGTTTGAGTTCAGAGATGACTCTCCCACTTGGATCACTTTCTCATCTGCTTCATCAAGAGACCTCTGAACTTGGAGGTTGTTGTAAGGACACAGAACACCACGTCCTAGAAATTGTTTTTTCATTTGACAAACCACCCGCACATAAACATTTAAGAATCCATCTTTGAGGCATTCGAGAGGGAAGGGAGCTCTGTTGCTATTACCCCACAAGGCAGGGTGACCCAGGACTGTCCTGGCTCAGGACTCTGGTCACTCTAATCTTGGGGCTCTACCCCGTGAGGTCCTTTATCCAGGCTCCGTGCTCTCCTCTGTTTGCTTGTCTGCTCCTCCCCTGCGGGCCCAGCCCCTGCTCGGCCACGAAGCGTCTGCGCAGCCCTGAGCAGGCTTCCTCACCTCTGAGTGCTCCCATGGAGGGTGTGCGCGTAGGAAATTGCATGACCACAAAAGCACTGGCTCCCTAGTATATGGTCGGTACATGTCCATTTCCTTTTTCTCCATCCAACCTCTCTTTGATTTCATTTGATTTTTTTTATTGAGATAAAATTCACCTACCATACAATTCACCCATTTAAAGTATACAATTCGGTGTTTTTTGTATATTCACAGAGTTGTGCAGTCATCACCACAGTCAATTTTAGAACATTTCCATCAACCCCAAACAAACTCCATTCCCTTTAGCTACCCCACCACCCAGCCCTAAGCAACCACTAATCTGCTTTCCGTCTCTATCAATTTCCCTGTTCCAGACATTTCATGTGGATGGACTCGTATAGGATGATGTTCCCTTGACTTTTAAATGAGGGGCTCATAAGAGGTCAGAGGGGAAAGGAGCTTCATAGCAAGTGGTTGGTGTCGTGTCTCCCTTCCTAGGAGAGGAGCCGGTGCAGCCCCCTGGGGGCACGGAGCTGGTTAGTGATCTGGGGAATCCACCACCTGGCTTTCCTGGCTGCTGGTTCTATGGGGACCAGTGCGTCACACCTCATGCTCCGTGAGCTTGTGTCACCACCTGGCCTGGTGTGTCCTGGTGTTCACCTTAACGCCGCTGTGTGATGGCAGTTTCTTTCTGGGAAAGGGAAAAGAGAGGCAGCAGTCGCCAGTGGAGGGAGGCGTGCAGGGAATGTTCCACAAACAGTCTTGACCACAGACTGTCCAGGGAAATGCCCTCTTGGGACGGCAAAGAGCAGCGAGTTCTGTTAATGCACACAACCTCATTTCTAGAGAGCAGAAAGCCCCAAAGAAAACATGTCCTTCCCTGGGAAGTCTGCCTGGGCTCGGTCACCTCCAGGGTTCTTTCCACCGCAAAGCGCTCTGATGCCTCCTCCTGAACAGTCTGCTAATGTAGTAGGAACTCTCATCGCCCCCCATGAGCTGTTTGTGTGGCATCTGTCTCACATTTCTTTTTGTTTTTTGGTGAAGAAGCCTGGCCCTGAGCTAACATCCGTGCCCATCTTCCTCTGTTTTGAATGTGGGATGCCACCACAATGTGGCTTGCCAAGCGGTGCCATGTCTGCACCCACGATCCGAACTGGCGAACCCGGGCCACGGAAGCAGAGCGAACTTAACCACTTGGGCATGGGGCTGGCCCCTGTCTCCCATTTCTTAGCACACATTAAGTGTGGATGATGTCATAGCAGATTTATGGCGATTTAAGGTGAGAAGCGGAAACAGCAATCTGCAGAACATTGCCCTGGTGTGGGTTCCAGCTTTGCTTGGGCAAACCACCAAGTTTGTAGCGTGAGAACACATCTACTCCTTTTTCTCTCACTGGGATATTAAAGGCAAAACAAGGTTATGAATGAAAATATCCTAAGCTTCTGAAATAATAAGGATAGAGCATAGTCTAAGTGAATATTCTGGTGAGTGGAAAAATTACTTGCCTTTTGATGTGCGTTTCCTTGGTCTAGTGTACTAAGTGGTAATCGTGGAATCTGGAAAGCTAGTGAAAAGACTTCCTAAGACTTAAACATTTTTTCACCAGTTGCTGCTTTTTCTGACTACAGGTCGGTTGTCAGTCTTTGCTATGAAAACCAATATTTGCAACTTCTGTTCTCAAATATGAGTGTGATAACAAGAGGAGTGTCAAAGGCTTCATTTTCAGATAATTATTTAAAAGCTTCCCATAGAAGTGTGTGTATACTTTCTTACCTGTTCACGCCCAGCTCATGCCAGTTAATTAATATGCCTGGGATGGAGTCACATTCTCCTCTCACAGTCTCTTTCAGAATGGGGAGATAGATTTATAAAGATTTTTTGACCCAAATGCTTTGCATCCTAATGGCTCTGCCAGTCCAGTCCATGTTCTTTCCCAGGAAGACTGTAAGTCTAATTAAGGCATCCTCAGGTGTCTCCAGAGCATCTAGACAGCTAGTTACGTTTTGTTAGAATTCCTTTTCAGCCTGCTGGATCTATCCAGAGCTGCTAGGGTGTGCAGTGGTTAAAAACACCACCAGATCTCAGTGGATTAAAGGAGCAAGGAGTGGTTTCTCACCTGCATTAAAGGTCTGCTGGGAGTCAGCCCTGCGTCTGTTCCTTGGTTTCTTCAACCTGGAACCTGGGTGGACGGAGCAGTCCATATGGACCACTGGTGGTCACTCTGCAGAACAGGAGGGAGTGTGACACAGCCTCTGCATGAAAGTGATGTCGCTTCCCTGATGTCCTGGTAGCGCGAGGCTTGTGGCCCCACCTCATTCAAGTGGGCGAGGAGTCAAACCACGTGCTCAGAAAGAAACATTTGTGAATTTTTCCAAACCACCTTATCCGACCACCATACTTCACTGCCTTAGATCTTGAAGCTTCCTTCCATGTACATATTTATGTTGATCTGTTTCTTTATCTTTTGCTTACAAATATAACTAAGCCAACTACTGGAGGGCCATGACCCACCTAACAGTGTTTATTTTGCATGCTCTATTTTAAAAAACTCTTTTTATGGTGTTGAAGAAACTTTTTCAAATAAATTTTTTAATGCTAACTTGATTTAGAGTTTGGCAAAATTTAGAGTGCATTTTTATGCAGAGAAGTCCTAGCAGGAAAGGAAAGAAGGGATTTTCTCTTCTTTAGTGCACAAAGCTACTTCTCTCCTTTTTCTGCGTATGTGAAGCGGAATGTGGTATCTGGCAGCGCCATGCTGAAATCGGACCACACAGCGCTGGGTCAGTAGGTACATTTCCTTCCCCTCCTCCTCTGGGAAATAGTTAACGTGCTTCTCTAGCATAATACCTGAGTTTATTGGATGAGGAGGCGATGTCTGTGTTTAGTGGGAAATACGCTGCGTGAGAGTCAGCATTTATCCTCAGAGACCGTGGGCTTATCACTTAGTGTCTTCAGGTGTTGGGTTCTTCAGCTCTATGGGGAGGTTTGAGCTGGGTCGTCTGTGAGCGCGCTCACAGCCTGCACTTGTGTTTGGAAGGACACTGTGGATTTCCGCCGCTCACTTTCTTATTACTTCTCTTGCTCAGGGATCATGGCCCAGGTGGCAGTGTCTACCCTGTCCGTCGAAAATGAGTCCACGGAGAGCAGGATGGTGGTGACGTTCCTCGTTTCTGCTCTCGAGTCCATGGTGAGACGGCTTTACAGTTCTATAAAACGTGCTGTGGTTGGATCACTGTCGAAATAACAGAACTGTGAAACAATCCACTGTCACTTTTTGATGTTCACCTTCAGTTTGACATCCAATCTGTGTAAGCGCATCCTGCATAGGGGATAATGGGCTTGTCAGAGAATTAGAACAGTTTTTTTTTTCCCATTATGGATGTAATTATATAAATTTAAGCTTTGGGGATCTGAAAATTTAATGGAAGCACCTGTTATCTTGTTTGAGAATATTTTTTGTTTAAATTCAAAGGTAAATCCAAAGGGCTAATCAATTTATATGCATCTGCTTACATCCAAATGTAAATTTTTCCTGTGGGTGAAAATTTGATGAGAAATTTACATGACCTCAAAGTATCTGATCACAGGATACTTATTGAGTAAAAAGGGAGAATTGCTAACATTGTGAAAGTGGAGAAACCCAACAGACACCCCGTTAGTCAAGCGATCAGAGTGGTCATCAGCAGGAATGGCATGCCTCCTGATACGATGCACTGAGAAGGTAGCTGTGGCGACCCTGCCAAAAATATGTGACCTGAATCTAAGGAGGAAACATCAGACAAACCCAAATTAGGGTATATTCTACAAAATAACTGGCCTGGACTTTTACTAAATGTCAATGTCATGAAAGACAAAGAAAGACCAGAGAACCATTCCAGATGGAGGGAGACTGACGGTACAGGACGCCGAACAGAAAGTGTGACCCCAGGTTGGATCCTCGACCAGAAAAATATATATGTAGATATTTATTTATTTTCGTTTTTCTATAAAGAACATTATGGGGTCGATTGACAAAATACCAAACACACGTAACTCACTCACATACACGTGTGCACACACGCACACACACTCACCCCTAGACCCATCATATTAAAACTGTAGGAAACCAAATAGAAAGAGAAATTTTGAAAGCAACCTATGGTAAACTGAATAATGGCCCCAAAGGTGGCCATGTCCTCATTCCCAAGCTTGTGAATGTTGCCTTATTTCACAAAAGGAACTTTACAGATGTGATGAAGTTAGGGATCTTGAGATGGGGAGATTATCCTGGATTATCTGGGGGTAAACAAAACTATTTTTTAAAAAAACTTGGGGTAAGTTTCCAAGTCTATTTGGAAAGAACTAGAAATATCTCACCCGGGAACATTGAACAAGAACTGATCACATCCTTTGTTTGACACATATTCACGAAGTGCCTCCTACGTCTAGGCCCTCTTCTGGGCACTGGAACCCCAAGACTTGAGAAGACAGATGAGGTCCCCTCACATAGATCTCGTGTTCTATTTGGGGAGAGAGACAATAAACAAATTCTACGTATGTGTGTTTGTATCAGTAAATATAGTAAATAAAATATTATAAAGAAAAGGGGGGTCAGGAAACAGAGGCTTATGGGAGAGAACAGATGGTTAGGATGGGGTGACCTGGGAGAAATTCTCTGGCTAGTTGCCTTTTGTGCAGAGACCTGGATGAAGGGAGGAAGTGGGCCATGCCAGTATCTGGGACAGTGTGCAAGTCAGTGAGAACAGCTTGTGCAAAGGCCCTGAGGTGGAAACAAGTTTGGCATTTCCAAGGAACATGAAGAAGACCAGTAAAACTGGAACAGAGTGAGGAAAGGAGATGTGGCCAGAGGTAAGGTGCAGGAGGCACCTAGTGGCCAGATCATGTAGAGCTCTGGACTTTTCCTCGGTGTGGTGGGAAGCCGTGGGAGTAATGCAGGGGAGTGGTGCTTGTGTGAACCATCGATGAACGTGGAACAAGAGTGGAAGCGGGGAAGCCAGTTAGCAGGCTAGGGCTGTGGTTCCGGTGGGAGATTTCTGAGGCCCGGTCTAGGGTAGGAAAGGTGGAGAAGTGATGGGACCAGAAAGGTGTGTTGAAGGTAGAGTCGATAGGACTTACTCATGGGTTGGATAGGAGCTAGGAAGTCTTCTTGGGGGAAAGCAAAAAGTTTCTATTTTTTATTGTGGAAAGATCTATCTATGTACACATACGTATAACATAAAACTTGCCATTTCACCCATTTTTAAGCATGCAGTCCAGGGGCTTTAAGTACATTCTCACTGTCGTACAACCATGACCACCATCCATCTCCAGAACTTTTTCATCTTCCTAAACTGAAACTCTGTCCTCAATAAGTAGTTACTCCCCATTTGCTCCACCCTTAAGCCCCTGGAAAGCAAGCAGTTTTGGGAGTTTTTAAAATAAATTTTTATTCAGGAATATCTTTAAGAGTTACAGAAAAGTTACAAAGCTAGTCCAGAGATTTCCCGTATGCTCCTTACCCACATCGTATATAACTCTGGTACGTTCTACATAATTATGGTGCCTTTGTCAAAACTAAGAGATCAATATTGGCGCACTGCTATTAACTAGCTCCAGACTTTACTCAAATTTCATTAGGTTTTTGCTGATGTCCCTTTTCTGTGCCAGGACCCGCCCGCAGGCACCGCATTGCTTTTGGTCATCATGTGCCTGGGGCTCCTGGGCTCTGCGACAGTGCCTCCATCTTCCCTTGTTTCTTGTGACCTTGGCGGTTTTGAAGAGTACTGGTCAGGTGTTTTGTTGTCTCCTTCAATCTGAGTGCCTCTGATGTTTCCCTCTGGTCCAGCCTGGGGTCATGGGTTTGTGGGAAGAAGACCATAGGGTGGATTGCCCCTCTCCTCACGCTGCGTCGGGGTGCACGGCGTCAGCGTGTCTAACCACTGCTTATAGACTGGAAGTTCCCGGCTCCTTCCATGATTTCGATTAATTTGCGAGAGCAGCTCGCAGAACTCAGAGAAACATTTTACTGACTAGATGACCAGTTTATTATCAAAGGATATAGCTCAGGAACAGCCAGATGGAAGAGACGCACAGAGCAAGGAATGGGGAGCAGACTTCCGTGCCCTTTCCGGGGACCACTCTCCCAGCACCTAGGAGCTCCCCAACCCTGTCCTTTGGCGTTTTTGTGGTGGCTTCATTGTGTAGGCATGATTGATGACATCACTGGCTGTTAGTGACTGAACTCAACCCCAGAGGTCAGGGAGGTGGGACTGAAAGTTCCAACCCTCTCATCACCTGGTTGGTTCTCCTGGCAGCCAGCCCCATCCTCAGGTGTGGTCCCCAAGTCTCTTCATTCAGATAACAAGACACCTTTACCGCTCTCCTCAGTTAGGAAATTCCAAGGGTTTCAGGAGCTCTGTGCCTGGAGCAGTGGATGAACACAAATCTTCATTTCTGACTATAAATCACAATAGCACAGGCGGTTCATAAAAATGTGTTCTTCTCTGGGTTGTATGATGTTTGTGGTATTTGTTTGATAAATTTGTTTTGGTTTTTTCTTGGTGATTTCTTCATTCTAAATAAATATTCATGTTTGTACATAATTTTATGTTCTTAAAGCAGACCTCTCAGGCCCCGCAAAATCTGGCTCTGCCCTTGTATGTAACACTTTATTCTGTGTTTGTGTTCCAGTGTAAAGAACTGGCCAAGTCCAAGGCGGAAGTGGCCTGCATCGCCGTGTACGAGACAGACGTGTTCGTCGTCGGCACCGACAGAGGACGCGCTTTTGTCAACGCCAGGGCGGACCTGCAGAAGGATTTTGCAAAATACTGTAGGTGTTAATAATTTTATCCTTTGTATTCATAAATCTTAAAACACTTGCAGGCAAGACTTCTGTAATGTTTTCTTCTAAGATATCATATGCATTATCCTAAAAATGGTTCCCCCGCATCTGTGACTTGGCAAACCCGAGTGTCTGCTTAATTCCGACGAGTCCACAGAACGTGCTCGGTGTATGTTGTACTGTGTCCTTGAGCAGACTCTGGTTGTATAGAAGAAATTGAAGAACATAAAGTAAATTGTCTTTAGTTCCTAAAATAAACCCACATTTAAAAAAATATTCTTGTTTTACTCCTTCCCGAAGGAAAGGGAAAAACTCTTTCAGGGCTTGTTAGGTATTACTTTCAGATAATAACCATTATACTCCTTTTGCCCTTTTTTCCCCTTACTGTGGGACTTTCAGAGCCGTCCATATGCCAGTGAGCATAAGTGAGGGAAACTAGCCTCGGGTGTGAAAACGTACACCTTGTGTGATGATTCTCCCCAGCACTGTGGGCTACCTGTGAAGTATTGAGTTAGCAGTTTAGTATTTCTTTCTTGATTTCTGGAATCAAGAAAGAAAAACAAAACAGAAAGTTTCATCATCGGGTATAATGGGGTGAGTGTGTGTGTGTGTGTGTGTATTTACACATCTATATATCTAGAGGAATAGATAGAGATACATAGATGTCTCCAGGAGTTGGTGCAGGGTGTGTGTGTGTGTATGTATATATTTCTTTCTTTCCTTCTTTATACCATTTTACTGTGGACCAAATCTAGATCTGTCTACCCAAGATCATATATATGAGAGAGAAAGATTGATCGATTCAGACTGACTTCTAGAACTAAATTAGGTCTCTACGATCAAGAAGATAGATTTAAAAATGAAGTAGTCTTTAAATAATATGGTGAGTATGTAATTGATCAGCAAGAAGGATCATTCATGTCAGCCGCCAATTGGATTTCTAATCATTGAAATTTAAGTACAGATTTTTTTTTTTAAGTTTCACAGTTGCATGCTCGTTTTTCAGATATAGGGCCATTCATATTTACTGTTTTCTTCTTGTGTGCATTTCAGTAAACTTTGTTTCTCAAATTTGTTTTTAATTTGTTTATTTCATCTAAGTTGTGAAATTCATTGGCAAAAAATAGTTTATGATATTTGCTTTATAATTTTAATGTCTGTATTGATGTTTCTGATGTTGATAATTTGTGTTTTCTCTCTTTTTTCTTGGTAAATCTTGCAAGAGATTCATCTGTTTTACTTATCTTTCCAATGCGTGAACTTTTGGCTTTATTGATTTGCTCTTTTCTCTGTCTTTCCTTATCCTTTGTTTCTGCTCTTACCTTTATTATTTCCTTCTTGTAATTCCTTTGGATTTAATTGCTTTTCTTTCCTAGCTTCTTGATTTGGGGCTTAGGTCCTTGACTTTATTTTTAATATGCATTTAAAGTTATAATTTTCTCTTTAGATTCTGCTTTAACTACATTCCACAGACTCTAATGTGTTGTGTTTTCATGATAATTTAGTTCAAAATATTTTCTAATATCCCTAGTAATTTCTTTTTGACCCACAGTTACTTAGAAGGATATTGCTTAATATCCTAAATTTGGGAATTTTCTTAGTTATTGATTTCTAATCAAATCCCATTGTAGTCCAAAAACAGGCTCTGTGTGATTTTCATCCTTTTGAATTTATCAAGATTGAATTTACGGCTAGACACCATTTGTATTGGATTCTGCAGTGAAAAGACCAATCAGGTCAAGTTGTTAAATGATGTTTAATTCACCTGTATCCTTTCTGATTTTTGCCTGCCTGTTTTATCAATTACTGACAGAGGAGTGTTAAAATCTCAAATTATCTTGTGTATCTGTCTGTTCCTCCTTCTGGTTAGTACTTTTTGCTTCATATATGTGAAGCCATGTTATTAGATACATACACATTTAGGATTATGAACTGACCTTTTCTTCCCTCATGAATGGCTCCTCTTTGTTTCCATTTATGCTCCTCATCTTGAAGTCAGCTTCGTCTTGTACTGACATAGCCACGCCAGCTTTCTTGTCATTAATATTGCATGGTGTATCCATTTCCCTTCATTTACTTTCAGCCTTTTGAGTTTTTATATTTAAGGTGGGTTCCTTGTACACAGAATGCAGTTAGGTCTTTTCTTTTTTTTTTTTTTTCAGTTGAGGAAGATTCACCCTGAGCTAACAACTGTGCCAGTCCTCCTCCATTTTGTACCTGGGTTGCCGCCACAGCGTGGCTGACGAGTGGTATAGGTCTGTGCCCAGGATCCAAATCTGCAAACTTAGGCCGCTAAGATGGAGCACGCCAAACTTAACCACTATGCCATGGGGCCGGCCCCTAGGTCTTTTTTTTTTTTTAAAACCAGTCTGAAAATCTCTGACTTTTACTTGGGGTGTTTCATCCATTTACATTTAATACAATTATTTATATGACTTAGTTTAAAGCCCTGACCTAACATCTCCTGCCAATCCTCCTCTTTTTGCTGAGGAAGACTGGCCCTGAGCTCACATCCGTGCCCATCTTCCTCTACTTTATACGTGGGACACCTACCACAGCATGGCTTTCCAAGCAGTGCCATGTCCACACCTGGGATCTGAACCGGTGGACCCCAGGCTGCTGAAGCGGAACGTGTGAACTTAACCACTGCACCACTGGGCCGGCCCCTGTTTCTTTTTTCTTTGTCCCCTATGTTGTTCCTTTGTGCCTGCTTTCCTGTGTTTTTTACACTGAGAAATTTTTATATTACATTTTATCTCCTCTGTTGACGTTTTAACACTTTGTTTTCTCTATTTTTTTTTTTTGGTTGTTCTTGGGACCACAATATGTCCTCCTGATTTGTCACAGAGAATCTGAAATTAATGCCCTTCTCCTACACCTACAATATAAGAACCTTAAACAGTATAATTCTGCTTATTTCCCTCTAGCCCCGCTGTGTTATAAATCCTCTAATGCCTTATTGTTGTTTGCTTTAACAGATTCTCTCAGGTTTTATCAGAAAATATCTTTACCTTGCCTTTGTTTTTTTGTGTATGGGGTTAAAAAAAAAACTTGAGCATAAAATTTACCGTCTTAACCATGTTTGTGTGCACAGTTCAGTAGCGTTAAGTATATTCACATTGTTATGAAATAGATCTCCAGAACTTTCTCATCTTGCAACTCTGAAACTCTGTACTCATTAAACAACACCATTTTCTCCCTCCCCCCAGCTCCTAATAACCACCATTCTACTTCCAGCCTCTATGAATTTGGCTAGTCTGGGTGCCTCATATAAGTGGAACCATACAGTGTTTGTCTTTTAGTGACTGACATTTCAATTAGTGTAATGTCCTCAAGGTTCATTCATGTTGTAGCGTGTGTCAGAATTTCCTTCCTTTTTAAGGCTAAATAATATTCTACCGTATATATGTAGCACGTTTTGTTTATCCATTCACCCTGTCGATGGACATTTGGGTCGCTTCTGCCCTTTGGCCGTGGTAAAAAGTGCTACTGTGCACATGGGTGTGCAAGTGACCCTTTGAGACCTTGCTTTCAGCTCTTTTGGCTATATACCCGGAAGTGGAATTGCTGAATAATATGGTGGTTCTATTTGTAATTTTTTGAAGACCCTCCGTGTTTTCATGGCAGTTGCACCGTTTTACAGTCCCACTCACCGTGCACGAGGGCTTCGGCTTCCCCACATCCTTGTCAACACTGGTTATTCTCTGCTTTTCTGACAGTCGCCATCCCCATGGGTGTGAGGTGAGACCTCCCTGTGGTTTACATTTTCATTTCTCTGATGGTTAGTGATGTTGAGCATCTCTTCATGTGTTTATTGGCCATTTGTATATCATCTTTGGAGAAATATCTTCCAAGTCCTTTGCCTGTTTTTGAATTGAGTTATTTGATTTTTTGTTGTTGAGTTGTAGGAGTTCTTTATGTATTCTGGATATTAACCCCTTATCAAAATATGATTTGCAAATATTTACAATTATATTTACAATTACAATATATGTTTTGCAGACATTCAGTGGATTGCCTTTTAACTCTATTCATAGTGTCCTTTCAAATGTTTTCAAGTTCGATGTTGTCCTTTTTGTCTATTTTTGCTTTTGTTGCCTATGCTTTTGGTGTCATACCCAAGAAATCATTGCCAAACCCAATGTCATGAAGCTTTTCTCCTGTGTTTTTTCCTAGGAGTTTTGTAGTGTGAGGTCTTAGTTTTAGGTTTAATCCATTTTGAGTTAATGTTTGTGTATGATATAAGATAAGGGTCTAACATCATTCTTTGGCATGTGATTATCCAGTTTTTCCATCATCATTTGTTGAAGAGACTGTCCCTTCTTGGTTGTACAATGGCTTGGGTGCTGTAGCTTCTCAGCTGGTCTGTAGAGTTCTCACAGAGATGTTCTGGTCTGTATATCATTAATTCTGTGTATTTGTGGTGAAAGAAGCCCTCTTGCTTCTTAGTCTGTCGTCTTGCTGACGTCTCTCCTTTGCTTTGGTTTTTGAAGAATATTTTTACTTCAGGTGGAATTCCACCTTGATGATTTTTTTCTTTCAGCCCTTTTGAAATTTCATGGCTGTTACTATTTTAAATACAAAGTCAGGATAGAATTCTTATTCTTGTGGTGGGGGGAGGCGGGGCAGATCTTGTGGCAATGAACTCCCTTAGCTTTTGTTTATTTGGGCAAGTTTTTATTTCTCCGTCATATCTGAAGGATATTTTCACTGGATAGAGTATTCTTGGCTGAAAGTTTTTGTCTTTCAAAGATTTCAATGTATCATTCCAATCTCTCCAAGCCTGTAAGGTTTCTGCAGAGAAACCCACTGAACGCCTGATAGGGGTTCCTTTGTAAGTTACTTTCTTCCACCTTGCTGCCCTTAGTAGTTTTTCTTTGTCATTGGCTTTTGCCAGCTTCACTTCTATATGCCTTGCAGCAGGTCTTTTTACATTGATGTAGCTAGGAGATTTATTGGCTTCTTTCACGTGGATTTCTAGCTCCTCCCCCACATTTGGAAAGTTCCCTGCTATTATTTCTTTGAACACACTTTCTGCTCCATTCTCCTTCTCTTCTTCCTCTGGAACACCTGTAATCCTTATGTTGCATTTCCTAAATGAGTTGGATATTTCTCGGAGACTTAGTTCGTTTCTTTTTATTCTTAGTACTCTTGCCTCCTCCTTCTGAAGCATTTCTGTGTTTCTGTCCCCAATGGTGCTGATTCGTTCCTCAATGTTATCAGCCCTGCTGTTCAGGGAATCTGTGTTCTGCTTTATCTCATCCATTCTGTTCTTCATTGCCAACATTTCTGATTGGTTCTTCTTTATAGTTTCAATCTCTTTTGTGAAGTAGCTCCTGAACTCTTAGTATTGTCTGTCTGCATTCTCTTTTAACTCACTGAGTTTTTTAATAAGAGCTATTTTGAATTCTCTGTCATTTAGGTTATGGATTTCTATGTTTTCCAGATTGATTTTGGGACTTGTCATTTTCCTTCTGGTCTGGAGATTTAATATATTTTTTCATGCTGCCAGACGGCATGGATTTGTACTTTCTCATTGTGGTAGTATTTGATTACCTCTTCCACCTGTCACCACTGGGCGGAGGTCAGGAGCGGCATATTCTGAGCCCAATGGGATCAGCAGGGACAGCTCCAGGGTGCTGGGCTGCGGCTCTGGGTGCAGGGGAGGGGTGCTTCCTCCTGCATGCTCTCAGGGTTTTCTCACTCTCCCTTGCTATCTGCTCTCCTGGGGTGTTGGTTTGATGAACACACCCCTGCAGTAGTTAGTCCCCTCTGAGGGGGCTTTCCCCCAGACTGTGAGGGACCTCAGAGATCTATGGAATTCCCATGGAGGGCCACCACTTCCTCCCCCTGCCCCCCCTCCCCCGCTTTCCTCCCAGAGGCTGTGCACACTCCCTGGCCCGCTTCCCTTCGGGGAGGAAGAAAATCTTTCTCTTACTTTGTTCCACTTCCTCGGGAGGGGGCACCAGAACCTCTACCTTCCAATGTTTGGCTGCGTGGGTCTCTCGGACATCTTTTGTGGTGTGTGGGTGTCCTCTGTTGGAATACAAATGTCCCTTTCATTGTATCTTTGAGGGGAGAGTTTACAGGGAGAGCTTGCTCCACCACAATTAGAATTCTTATCCTTGTTCGTCTGAAGATGATGTGTCTTTCTCCCCAGCTCTGTGCAGTCTGGTTTTCAGCAGTTCGGCCGTGACGTGCCTGTTGATGGCCGTCTTTGTTTTCACCCTGCTTGGTCTGTGGAGCTTACTGAATCTGCAGGTTGACATCTTCATTGATTTGGGACATTTTTGGCCATTATCTCTTGAAATATTTATTCTCATCCATTCTCTCCTTCATTTACACATGTAGAAGAAAATCTGATATTGTCCCACAGGTCCTTAAGGCTCTGTTATTTTTGTTTTAATTCTTTTTTCTATTCGAGCTTCAGATTGGTTAATTTCTACTGACTTTCCTTTGGGGTCACTGATTCTTTCTTCTGCCGTATCCAGTGTGCTGTTTTAAGTCCATTCTGTGAAATATTCATTTTCAATTATTTTTCATTTCTAGAATTCCACTTCCTTCTTTCTTTCCTTCCTTGCTTCCTTTTTTCCTTCTTCCTTCTTCCTCTTTTTCTTTTTGTTGGCATTTTCATTTCTTTGTTAGGATTCCCCTTGTATTCATCCATTCTGTTCGTCACCCCTATAAAGGCTTTAATTTATTAATTTATAGTAGTTTTTAAAGTCCTCATCTGATCGTTTCAACATCTGGATCATTAATGGTTCTGCTTCTATAGGTTTTTTTTCTCTTTTCCTCCTACTTCTTCACATTTTTATGAATGTTTTATTTTATACTGGGTGGTATGCATGATATGTTGTAAAAATCTGCTAAGTGATATTGCATCTTGTTCTGGCCGGCTGCTAAGTTACTGGCAGGTCACCCTGACCCTGTGTGGACCCGTGTGGACGAGTCTGTTTGGGTTTTGCCTTAGGTCCTGGGGAATCCCTCCAAGTCGTAGATTGTGGCCCTCGCTCCTCGGGTGCCCTGGGGTTCAGGAGGTGTTTCACAAGCTTCTCTAACTTGGCAGGACTTGAATTCTAAACTCTGCCTTTCCAGCACCACACAGCTCTTTACATCTCTGCTCAGCTCTTTAGCTTCCAAATGTTGCTTTTCCTTAAGGTCTCACCCTGTGCATACACAGTTTTGGGCCCAGTCAAGAATTTGAGGGAAATTCATATGAAGATACTGGGTTTCCTATTGCTTGCTGCTTTCCAGGATTTTCCCCCTCAGTTTCCAAGCACAATGGCAATCCCAACACGTGACAGATTGTCTCACTCCACAAAACTGCTACTTCTTGGTTAGGCTCCATTCCCCTGAGTCCCTCGGGAGCTAAGGACTCCCCCAGGGAAAAAGCCAGCTCCAGGTGCCTCTCAGTTGTCGCCTCCCTTCTCTCAAGGACAGCGTTCCTTCCTGTTTCTGCCTGTGTTTGCTTGTTCTTTGGGGCCTGCACATGACTGACTTGATACTTCCTCCAGAGTTTACCATTGTTATTGGCAAATACACACTTCTCTGCCGTTCCCGGACCTGGAATACTGGGTGTGACTCTTGAATATGTGGTGTTTGTCTTCAAAAGTTGTCTAGGAAGTAAGGAAAAATTACTTGAGGTATTGCATCAAAAACACATTTACCTTCCCTCTGATGTTAGAAACCAACTCCCTGTGGAATAAGCATTTATTCACTAATTTAACCCTCAAAATAACAAATTTAGAATCAACCTGCATTAGGGTTATAGGTGCTTAGTATTAAAACAATATAGAGTAACCCAGGGATTGGCAACCTTTTTCCCAAATGGGACAAATAGCAAATACTTTAGTCCCTGTGTGTCATTACAGTCTCTGCCACAGCCATTCGACTTGCCATTGCCGTGTGAAAGCAGAAATAGGTGATACATAAATGAATGAGTGTGGTCAATAAAACTTTATGTATGGACACTGAAATTTGAATTCCCTATGATTTTCACGTGTCATGAAGTAATATTCTCCTTTTGAACTTTTTTAACCATTTCAAAATATAAAAAGCCATGCTTAGCTCACAGGTCGTACAAAACCAGGCAGCGGGCAGGGTTTGGCCTGCAGGCCGTAGTCCCCTGAACCCTGGAGTAAACTCTGCAACTAACACTGTCAATTTTCTACCACTCTCTTCCCCTCCTTTTTTTTTTTTTTTGAGGAAGATTAGCCCTGAGCTAACATTTGCCGCCAATCCTCCTCTTTTTGCTGAGGAAGACTGGCCCTGAGCTAAAATCCATGCCCATCTTCCTCTACTTTATATGTGGGACGCCTGCCACAGCATGGCTTTTGCCAAGCGGTGCCTGTCTGCACCCAGAATCTGAACCGGGGAACCCTGGGCCACCGAAGCAGAACATGCTGCGCCACTGGGTCGGCCCTTTCCCCTCTTTCTTGACTTGTAGCTCAAGATTGTTTGAGTGACCGACACACAGAGGTTTTCATCTGCTTCCTTCTTTTAGCCTAAGTGACTGGTTCTGCAATGTAAATGTGCCTAAGAATTGCTTTGCAGAATTGTATACACAAAACTCTATAATCTGTACTTCCTGGATGACTGGAGGTTTCAGGTTTAATTTTGCCTGCCCAGAGTTTCTGCCTCACATTTGCCCTTAGAATATAACTCCATTGTATGGGCCTGTCGAGCTCAGGAAGCCACTGGGACATTTTCAGTGTGACGATTGTAAGGTTATTGCCTCTCCACTCCAAGGCCACCCTTTGCCCTGCCTTGTGACATTGGAGCTGGGCCCTGAGAACGTTTTCTCCTTTGGCAGCTGGCACAGTGTTTACCGTTGTCAGAAGGCGGCTCAGGACATCCCTGGAGGAGGAGGGAGCTTCTCTTCTCTTTCCAGTGGGTTCTCACCTGCTTGCATCTGCAGCACATGGTGACCAACAGCAGTTGGGATTCCCAGTGACGCCCCTACCTCACGCGGCTTCCAGCCAGTTCCACTGGCGCCCCAGCTGGCTTCCCAGCAAGTCTCACCCAAGTCCCAGAATGTTCTAGAAGGAGGCTTCCTGGTGAATGTCAGTGCATCATACCCACAGGCAGTTTCCCAGGGAGTTCCGCCAGTGTCCCAGAGCGTGGCTGCCCAGCATTTCTCTTGGCATCACCCGACAACATGGTTTCCAGAGCTCCAGCAGGCCCCCGAGGACAGCCTCCTTGCAACGCCCAGCAAGTCTTGCAGGCACCCAGTGGGCAACTTGCCAGTGGTTTCCACTGGTGCCCCCAGGGGGTGGGTCCCTGCCTGCCAGCCTAGCTTGCGGCACCTCAGCGGACTTTCTGCCATCCTCCATGCCGTGGCTGCCTCCTCCCCAAAGAGGCTTGGCTCTCGGGCCTGGAGGGACCCTCTTCCAGATGGGCTCCTTCCGCGGGTGCTCTGCCGCAACCCTGGCAGGAGGGGCCGCCCCTGCTCCCTGCTGCTGGTGTACCCTTTAGAGTGCTCATGACCCCGGAGTAGTTAATCTCTCGTTACCAGTTAATGATTCTTTCATTAAACTTTCTCTGTTCAAGTGACTGTGTGGTTTCTGTCTCCTGAACAACCCTAATTCAAACCATCGGTGTCAAAACTTCTGGAGTAGCAGCTGGTTGGAGGGGCAGGTCCTGAGTGCGTTCAGTGGTGATGGCCTTCCTGCACAATGACTGTTCCTTTTAGACTATATAGCAAATATGTGTAAACATTTCTGTGATTAAAAATAATTTCCTTTGAACTACTAGTGTTTCCTGTGTGTTGAATCATTTGTAGTTTCTTGTCAATAGATTCATTTCAGAGATGATCAGCATGTTATATTATTCTGTTCACCATAAATACCCTGTTCTTTGGGGGTTTTTTAATTAGAATGTCTTGTTTTATGTTTATTCCTTTTTTTTTTCCTTTTCCCTTTCATGACCAGAAGATAGACAGTAAGAAGCATACAGTACAGATGCTTGGGTACTGACTTTGTGCCGATCACCTGTTGACAGGCATCGCTGCAGGGCTGCCTGAGGTGAAGCCCCCGCGCCCGGCGAACGGGATGCCGATGGAGTCAGGAGAGACGGAAATACTCCGAAAAGCGGTCGAGGACTATTTCTGCCTTTGTTATGGTAAAGCTCACTCTCAGCATTAACTCTCTGAATAGTTGACCATCATGCAAGACAGCGTTATGGATATTTTATTGCTGTGACTGTTTAGAATGTCTCTAACGTTGAAAAATCCACATTCTCATCAAGCAAAGAGTCGGTTTGTAAGTACCCGATTAAGTCTTCTTACAGAAGACAGCTTGGTCTCTCCTGGCCCATCGAAACCTCTGGATCGA
Organism: Equus asinus; assembly: GCF_041296235.1. Classification (NCBI taxonomy): domain Eukaryota; kingdom Metazoa; phylum Chordata; class Mammalia; order Perissodactyla; family Equidae; genus Equus; species Equus asinus. Next base: position 18,128,489 of record NC_091803.1, on the reverse strand, counting down.
TCAGACTTCATTCTCTGCTCTCGTTGAGGGAGCCCCCACTCCACAGCCAGTGCGGTTTTTGAAGATGTCCACTGCCGGTTCAGTCACCAGCCTCTCTCTCCACCTATGCACATCTTTCCACAGGCATTAACAGAGTTTTTTTAATACCTACACAGTGTTCTTAAAAAACTAGATAAACAAAACTCTCAGGTGGTATAATGAAACCGACCAGCAGAGTGTGACGCTCCTACCATTTACGGTCATCTCGCCTCTTCTCCCAGGTAAAGCCTTAGGGACTACAGTGATGGTGCCTGTGCCATACGAGAAGATGCAGAGAGACCAGGCGGCTGTGCGAGTGCAGGGCCTTCCAGAAGGAGTCACCTTTCAACACCCAGAGAACTATGATCTTGCAACCCTGAAATGGATTCTGGAGAAGAAAGCGGGGATTTCATTCGTCATAAACAGGTGACAGGCTCCATCCTCTCCTTACAGTTCATTTGAAGGTAAACTGAGAGCTTGATCTCACTCAGTTCATTAATTCTGTCTGTTGCGTTTGGAAGTCGGTTACTCCGATGTTTGATCTGTCTTCTTGTGTGTTCATGTCGGGTAATAGTATTGGTTTTCTTGCAGACCTTTCCTAGGTCCAGCGAATCAGCTAGGTAAGTGACAGCTTCTCATCCTTGGTGCCTGCCCTTAGCCGATAAACCACTTCTGCTCCTCTTAATTAAAATGCAAGTTTGGCACATTCTAATGCTTGTTCATTCTTTACCTTCTCCCCGCTGAGGAGGCAACTCTGACGTTCCAGGGGTGGGGGGGGTCGTGGTATTTGTTGAGTGCACAGCTGAGGGAAGGACACACCCAACCAAGGTCAAGAGAGTTGAGACACAACCCTCTGACCAGCTCCCATCCCAGCGAGTTCTGCGTCCAGGCCACACAGACCAGTAGACCTATCTTGTCCTCGTGCACAGGAGTATGAGGATGCTGGGGTCTCTGTTTGACCACCAGCCACAGGCCAGGCGTTGGCTTCCAGGGTGGATCTAGAAGGTGTGAGCATTCCCGTGCTCCTGAGATGCATGGTCTAGGAGAAGGAACAGGTGTCCAGCAGAGAACCAGAGGTGACCCGTGGTGCTGGCAGGATGGCTGGAGGAAATCCCCAGGAGTCCCTAGGAAGGGGACAGAATTGTGTCTCCAGAACAGCTTCCTAGAGGGGCTGGCCCTCAAGATAAGCAGGGTCTTAACAGGTTGGTTCTCCCGGGAAGCCCATTCCATTGATGAAGCAGAAAGCCACATGGAAGGGTGTTCGAGGCCAGGAGCCTTCATACTCTCCTTAATTTATGGTGACGAAGGGACCCAAAGAAAAGTAACTTGACCAGAAGCATTTAGAGACCTACTATGTCCACTTCTTATTATCTCGGGTTATGGTTCTGGAACGTGGTTGGGAACCTTGGGCCATAGCTGTTCGTGGAAGACCAGGTCTAAAGAGGGTGTCTTCCTGAGACCATGTATGTAGAGATGGCCCGGGGGTGGGTGGGGTGCAGGTTGCACACTGTGGGGTACAGAGGGTGACGTGATGCGCTCCGGTTCTCCTGAGCGTCGCCTGCTCACAGAGCACAGTCTGTTTTTGGAGCAACCGTGAGTTCCTGGAATCCTCTAGCTCACATTAAAGGAGGGACCTGAGGGTGAGGGGTGGCAGGTGACCGGATGCTTGTCGTCCCAGATGACTTGTACTTTCGTTATAGAATAATGCAGCTGACGCTTCTTCAGTGCTTACGCTGTGCCAGGCACTGTTCTGAGCACTTTGCGTGTATTCATTAATCCGCACTCACCCACTATTTTCAGATGAGGAAACTGAGGCACAGGGTGGTTGAGTAACTTGCTTGAGGTCGCCCAGCTGGTAAGCAGCAAGGTGGGGTCCACACCCGTGCTCCAGGCCCGGTCTGCTCCTCGGCCCCCATTCTGCCCACACGAATGGCCCCAGGATGTGGGGCCTGCTGTGAGGGTCTCTCCCCCACCAACTCCGTGATGACCTAGAGCTGCGAGTTCTGTTCTCTCTGTATTGACTTGCACTTTATATATGTTTGAACGTTGTCGTATTTCAAAGTGCAGAAAGGGGCTAGTGTGTGTCTTTTTACTCCTGCACAGGTGGGCCTGTAGTGGTGACAGATGCTGAGAGATCGATGACATCGCCAAGTGAAAGGTAAGGGAAAAATTAAAAAGTGAAAACTGGGGCCAGCACCATGGCGTAGTGGTTGGGTTCAGCGCGTTCTGCTTTGGCGGCCTGGGTTCGCAGGTTTGGATCCCGGGTGCAGACCTACACCACTTGTCGGCCATGCTGTGGCAGCATCCTACATAACAAAATAGAGGAAGATTGGCACAGATGGTAGCTTGGGGTAAATCTTCAGCAAAAAAAAAAAAGTAAAATCCATATCTCACCCCAAAGTGTTGGTTTTTAGACTATGGAAAGTCTTCCTTAGTTTTTTTATTCAAAAGGATTATGATGGTTCATGTTACAGTTGAGGCAGGTTTGCCTTCAGCTTGATGGGGGAGGGAGGACTCGAGAGCTTGGAGACCCAGGACGTTCAGGTCCCGTGTGTCTGGATGCCTGTGGTCAGTCCTCACCCTGCCTGTCTTGACCAGGGTTCCCTTCTCCTTTCAGTTGTGGCTCCATCAATGTGAAAACTGAGCCCATGGAAGATTCTGGTACGTACACGAGTGCTTTTAGAATCAAGTATTTAACAGGTTGTCATTCGATTCCTTTCTTTTGTTTTCCTAAAAAAAGAAATGAGACTCTCAGTAAACTAGGGTTAGAGGGAAACTTCCTCAAATTGATTTTTAAAATCTACAAAACACCTACAGCCAGCATCATACTCAATGGTGAGAAACTAGAAGCTTCCCCACTAAGATCAGGAGCAAGGCAAGGACGTCCCCTCTCACCGGCCCTTTTCCACTTCACAGGGAAGGCCCAGCTAATGCAATAAGAGGAGGAAAGAAAATGAAAGGTATACAGATTGGGAATGATGAAATAACACTTTGTTCACAGAGGACATGAATGTTTATGTAGAAAATCCAAAAGAATCGACAAAAAAATCCAAGTAGGGGGCGACTAGGGCACTAATAAGCCTCAACTGGGGCCTTATTTGCAGAATAGTCATATTTTACTCAAATATCTAGAAAAGAGGACCTTCTAATTCAGTAAGTAACAGGCACTAAGACATTATTAAGTAGACAGATTTGTGGACAAACTATTAATTGTATTTAAATTAGAACCTGACTGTGAAATGAGTAAAAAGTCTTGAATACGCATTTGAATTGTCACCTGGTTTACAAACACAGCAGTATTTTCATCGTTGGACACACCTCATTCTACCCCTTCCTTCCACTCTCTGTCACTTCTGCAGCAGACCTGTGGCACTGTGACAACGTGCGGGAAAAAGATCCGCCTTCAATGGATGAGAGTAGTTGACCCCCATCCCTGCCCTTCCCTATTCCTCAAAAAAAGGAAAATGGAATTAGAAAGAAGACATTAAAAGGCTAATAAATATAGAGAAAAAAAAACTTGTTAACTCAAATGTTTAATCAAGGCATGGGAAAATATTGAAAACATTAAAAATGGAAAGATTAGAAACTCTAAAATAAACAAGAATATAAAACTAAAACTAAAACCTCTAAAAGATAAAAATGAACAGAATCTGGCTATGAGAGAGTAAAATTAGAATTTAATAATGCTTAGAAAAGCAGCCTAGAAATATGAAATTAGTAGTTCAAAATGTAAAGTTAAAATTAAATCTAAGATAACCCAAAGGAAAAACAAAGCTGTCAAGGCTGGTTTATGCCCCACCGCCTCCCCAGTCCCTGGGGGCACCCCTGGGACATGTGTGGACCAGTCTCCATGGCCCAGCTCCTGCATTGTCATACCCCAGGGTCCTCCGACCACAACTGTGGGTGCTCATGTCCCTCCCATCCACATGTAATCATGTGCTTCGTAGAAGTTCCCCTTTAAATGTCAGTCGGAAAATAATGGTGGTTGTCCACTTCAGTGCTTCTAGGTAAAACTCACCTGAGTCAGTGACAGGAAACAGCCACGTGTTTCCACTAAGCAGAGCTCAGCGTGGGTGTTAATCTCACCTGCGACATGACATGCCTTACACATTCGCCCGTTTAATCTGGCCTTGGATGCTTTCAAAGCTCAGATACGTTCTGCTTGTGTCTCAGACAGTCACAGAGATTTTAAACGCTCCACGCCCCAGTCTCCTCTTAGAAACTGGGAAGACAGATGAGGGGAGTGGGGGCTGCCAGCTCTCCCCAGGGCCCTGTCACAGACCACAGCCCACACCGCCTCTGTCTCCTTCCTCGCCAGCTACCAGGCCAGATGAGCGGTTCCCACCCACCTTAAAATAGGCCTCTTTTGTTGAGGCCTCTCTTTGGAGATGTGGTTCCATTTAAACAAAAACGTGCTCTCTATTAAGGTGGCTTTCTCCTGTGGATTTCGTGATCCCATGGGAGTCGCTGCCTGCTGCCCACAGGCTTCTGAGGCCTGGCTATCGATCAGCCCCATTTCTGTGATATTTGTATAGTGCTTGCTACATACAAGTGTTTAAATGGCTTTCAGTTTTCAATTTCCTTCTCTCTCTCTCTCCCTTTCCCTCCCTCCTTCTCTCCCTCCCTCTCTCATTTTGAGGAAAGGCTGAAGTAAATCTGTTTCCATTACCATTTCAAATTTTGCATTCTCCGCTGTCAAATCTGGTTTCAATTTCCTGGATTACAAAGGAATTTTTCTTTGACAGCCCAGCTGTCACATGTTTGTCAAATGTTTCTGTTAGTAGAGTCATGATTGCCTGATCAACTTGGAATTTGTACTTTAATTAAAATTTTATTATAAAATATTACAAAAAGTATGCATGTTTGAAATTTTAGAAAATTTGGACTAACAAGTAGTAAAATTCCTCTTCATCCTTTCACTCTCTCCTCTCAAAACTCCATTCCCCTGAAATCTCCCTCAAATCACCTCAAATTCCATCCCCATTTTAGGGGCAACAACCCTTAACTGATTTGTGAAAATTCTTTCAGATCACTTATAATCAAACACACGAATAGCTTTTCTCTTTTTTATGCATAAATAGGCCATTTGTCAGCTTTCCTTTAATCTTTCCATCAGATTACCTTTTGTCCCATTTCTGAGCAACCTCCTCAACTTAATCTTCCACTTCACTAATGTGGCCATCAGCCGTGTCCATTCTGTTCCTCAGTTTTTCTAACAGATTTTGCTTTTTGATAATCACATTCTTTAATATCCAGTCTCACTATCCTTATACCAACAGAGCTGTTAAAGGTTTTCAGAAGAACCCTCAGAACTTGTAAATTCATGCTAAACAGTGAATCCCAAGCTGTGCCACAATTTTTGCTTTTGCTGTTATTAACCTTCATGGTTAAATTATATGTATACTTCAATATCACTTATCTGTTGTTGTATTAAAAAAATCCTCCCCAAAAAACACCCCCCAAAACTTAGTAGCTTCAAACAGTAACTTAGTTTTTCTCCCAGTTCTGTGTGATGGCTGGGCAGTCCTTCTGGGCTGGGCTGGCTTGGCCGAGGCTGGATGGTCTGGGATGGCCTCAGTCTGAGGCCTCAGCTGGGAGAGCTGGGCACCTCTCCTCAGGGCCTCACATCCTCCAGGAGGCTAGCCCAGGCTTGTTCACAGAGCAACTCGGTTCCAAAAACAGCAGACATGGATGCACATGCACTTTTCACGCCTCTGTTTGCATCCCATTAGCCAACCTCCCATCAGCCAAGGCAAGTCACGTGGCCAGGCCCAGCTTTCCAGGGTGGGGAAGTAGACTCCACTTATGGAAAATAGGAGAAGGGAAAGCCACCTCACAAACAGGTGTGCATACTGACAGGGGAGAAATTTGGGCTAATTTTTGCAATCTACCACACCTTTCCCTGATAAAAGCTTTTGGTTTTACTAATATAGTTGCCCCAGGTTTTGAAATCCATTTCATTGTAATGGATAAGTTAAGATTATACTTGCCAATTCAGGTCCCATTACAGAAGAATATTTATAGCATTTCACGTAAATGCACGTATATATTCAGCCATCTTGAAAGGGAAAACCACCCAAAAGTGGGGTAGACCTCTTTCTCCTTCCCTCCCCTTCCTCCCTCCCTCTCTCTGTTCCTTCCTTCATTCTTCTCTCCCTCCTTCCTTCATTCCTTTTAAATTGATTTTACATTATTTCATATTTATATTTATTTTTATGTGAATAAGCCTTTTGTTTATAGTGTGTGAGCTAGAGGTTCTTTTGCTGATTATAATGTTGCTATGTTAAAACAGAATGTGGAAGTTAGATCAGCTTATCATATTTCTCTGTTGGCGGGTTTGGCCTAACACATAATTTGCTCATTTCCGTTGCATTCAAAGGCATTTCTGTGAAAGCAGCAGCTGTGTCAGTCAAGAAAGAATCAGATGATCCTAATTACTATCGATATAATATGCAAGGTAATACCATTTTATCATAATTTTCTTCTCCAAAAGTTATTTGTGATGGAAAATTTTAATTAGCACACATTGGAAAAACAGGCCAAGAATAATAAAGATGCATGTACATTTACCTGGATCTAGCCTACTGCCAATTAGAGGAAAAAATTTTAGTCATAAAATAGGTTTTATTTAGCCTAAATCCGTGTGCTCCCAGGTATATGAGAATGTAAAGATATTTCAGGGTGTATGTTACTTGAGTTTGTCTTAAATATTCTTATTTTGTGTGTTCTAGAGTATTCCCCCAATCCTCTTCTGTCCAGTCTGTCCCGTAAGTTGAGAAAATATTGAGTTATGAGAAAATATTAAAAGTTAAAAGAGATGGAAATTAGAGTTAAGAAATGCAGATGCCCGTTATTGAATAATAGTTGCTTCATTGACATCATACAAGTTAAATGGGGAGCAGAAGACAGTTATTAGCAAATGCACACACTTCTCAAGCGTGGTCAGGTAGGTGCTCTGCACTGTGGCGTGGCTGGGTCCTCCACCCAAGACCGGAATCCCGCTGGAGCCAGAGTGCTCTCAGCTTGACAATATGGTATCATCCTGACACTGTGACTCTTGTACAGCATTCAGGTCCTTTCTCCACCTTTGAGCACCACTGTGAACACAGGCAGAGTGCAGGCCAATTTGCAATTAATTCCTCAAACATTATTAACCGATTTGAAATATTTCCTACAAAATCGTAACTTTGGAATTTTCCTGCAGCATTACATAGCTCTGTAAATTTTACTAAACACCTTTTTCAAGAAATCTAAAGACCAATGAAAAGAGACCAATGAAAGTGTCTGTTGTCAATAAAACATCCCTCATGACTGGGGTTTATTGTAGGAAATTAGTTCAGCATGTGGAAATCAATCAGTAGGATACAACACAGTAGATTAAAGGACGAAAACCACACAATTATCCCAATAGGTGTAGGAAAGAGGCATTTGACAAAAATCTAACACGCTTTCATGATTTAAAAAAACACTAAATAAACTAAGAATTGAAGGGAAATTCCTCAGCCTTATAAAGAGCATCTACAAAAAACCTGTAGTTAATGTCATACTTACTGATAAAAGACTGAAGGCTTTCCCCCAAACCAGGAACGAGATGAGGATGTCTGTTCTTGCCACTTGTTTCCAACATTGTCCTGGAGGTTCTAGGTCGGACAATTAGGGAAGAAAAAAAGGCATCCGGATTGGAAAGGAAGAAGTAAAACTGTTTCTGTTTGCAGATGACGTCATCTTGTCTATAGGAAATCCTAGGAATTCACACACTCACAGTTGGAGCTAATAAATGAGTTTAACAAGCTTGCAGGATACAGGATACAAAAATCAACTGTGTTTCTGTATGTTCAGCAATGAACAAGCGAAAAATGAAGTTAAGGGGCCAGCCCAGTGATGTAGTGGTTAAGTTTGCACACTCCGCTGCAGTGGCCCAGGGTTCACAGGTTCGGATCCCAGGTGTGGACCTGCACACTGCTCATCAAACCATGCTGTGGTGGCGTCCCACATATAAAGTAGAGGAAGACTGGCACAGATGTTAGCTCAGGGCCAGTCTTCCTCACCAAAAAAAAAAGAAAGAAATTAAGAAAATTCCATTTACAACGGCATCAAAAAAGAATAAAATACTTAGGAATAAATTTAACCAAAGAAGTGCAAGACTTCAGTACACTGAAAACTACAAAATATTGTTGACAGAAATTACAGAAGACCTAAGTAAATGGAGAGATATCCCACATTCATGGATTGGAAGACTTTCCTAAAATTAATATGGAAATGCAAGGGACCCTGAATAGCCAAAACAATCTTTAAGAAGAACAAAGTTGGAAGACCCATACTTCCTGATTTCAAAACCTACTACAAAGCTACAGTGATCACCATTCTGTGGTACTGGCACAAGGACAGACATGAGCCAATGGGACAGAATTGAGAGTCCAGAAGTAAACTCAAATTTACAGTCAACTGATTTTCAACAAGGGTGCCAAGACAATTCAATGGGGAAAGAACAGTCTTTTCAAAAAATGAACAACTGGATATCCACATGCAGAAAAGATCAGTTTGGACCTTTACCTCACACCATATACAAAAATTAACTCAAGGTGGATCAAAGACCCAAATGTAGGGCTAAAACGATATTAGTCTTAGAAGAAAGTATAGACATAGATGTTTGTGGCCTTGGATTAGACAGTGGTTTCTTAGATAGGATATCTGAAGCACAAGCGGCCAGAGCAAAGAATAGGTAAATTGAACTTCATCAAAATTAAAAACTCTTGTACTTTAAAGAATACTATCAAGAAAGTGAAAAGACTACCAACAGAATAAGAGAAAGTACTTGTAAATTATGTATCTGATAAGGATCTAGTGTCCAGAATATATAAGAACTCTTTCAACTCAACAATAAAAATACAAACTACTCAGTTTAAAAATGGACAATTGATTTGAATAGGCATTTCTCCAAAGAAGATATACAAGTGGTCAATACACACGTGAAAAGATGCTCAGCATAATTAATCATTAGATAAGTGCAAAGCAAAATCACAATGAAATGCCACTTCATACCCACTAGAATGACAATAATTAAGAAGGCAAACAATAAGAAGTATTGGTGACGGTGTGGAGAAATCGAAATGTAAAATGGTAGGAATGTAAAATGGTGTGACTGCTTTTGAGAAGAGTTTGGCAGTTCCTCAGAAAGTTAAACAGAGAGTTACCATATGGCCCAGCAATTCCACTCTTAGATACCAAGAGAATTGAAAACGTATGCCCACAGACAAACTTGTACATTATTCCCAATAGCCGAAAGATAGAAACGACCCAAGTGTCCATCAACTGATGGAGGGACAAAGAAAATATGGTATATCCACACAATGGAATATTACTTGGCCATAAAAAAGAATGAAGTACTGATACATGCTATAACATAGATGAACCTTGAAAACATTGGGCTAAGTAAAGAAGCCAGACACAAAAGGGTACATACTGTATGAATTCATCCACAGGAAATGTTCAGAATAGACAAATCTGTAGAGACAGAAAGTGTATTAGTGGTTACAGGATCTAGAGAGAGAAGGGAGTGGGAAGTGACTGCTAATGGCTACAGGGTTTCTTTTGGGGGTGATGAAAATATTCTGGAAATAGATAGTAATGATGACTGTACAACCTTATGAATATATGGAAAACCACTGAATTGTATACTTTAAAAGGGTGAATTTTATGGTATATGAATTGTATCTCAATAAATAAATAAATAAGCAGACTCAATGTACAATTAACCTGTATCTATAATCTGTATAAATAATCTGTATAAAATAAAATGTGATTAACTTCACATTTAATTTGACTGATTATCAGATTATTTTCAACACATTCGATGCCTATTCAATACAAACAATTTTTGCTCTCAAAACTCTGGACCAGGAATATTTTGTTATAACTGTCTCTGGATTAATTTACCAGGAATCCTCATGTTCTTCGTAAACTGACACTGGTCATCTTTTTACTCATTTGCTTTTTTATTATTATTGTGATAGAACATACATACACCAGATAAAATTTGCCATTTTAACCATTTTTAAATGCACGGGTCAGTGGCACTAAGTACAATCACATTGTCGTGTGACCATCACCACCGTCCATCTCCAGAACATTTTCCTCATCACAAACAGAAATTCTGTGCCCATTAAGCAATAACTCCCCTTTCCTATTCCCCTTCCCCCTGCCCCTGGCACCGACATTCTACTCTCTGTCTCTATGAATTTGCCTGTTCCAGGTGCTTCATGTAAGTGGAACCATACAGTATTTGTCTTTTTGTGACTGACTTGTTTCTCTTAGCATAATATCTTAAACGTTCGTCCATTTTGTAGCATGTGTCATAATTTCATTACTATTCATTTATTTTTAATTTTACCTTTTTTCTTTATGGAGTGACTACTATTTGATATCTTAACTCAAATTTGATGACTGAATTTCTGCTCCAAAGCAGATCCTTTGATAAAAGGATCCTGCTGATAAAAAATTCCTCATTTTGAAGTGTTTCAAATATATACTCTTCTGCCTCCACTTTCCAGAGCATGTCAGTATTTTAGAGTTTATCTACACTGAATTTACTGCATGTGATATTTAGTTCTAGATTTTGACTTTTTCTTCTTCTTTTTTTTTTTTGGTTTGCTGAGGAAGATTTGCCCTGAGCTAACATCTGTGCCAGTCTTCCTCTATTTTTGTATGTATGTGAGTCACCACCACAGCTTGGCTGATGAGTCGTGTAGGTCCACACCCAGGATCTGAACCCATTAACCCAGGTCACCAAAGCAGAGCACACCAAACTCAACCACTATGCCCTGGATTTTGACTTTTTGAAATGAAAGAGGAGGAAGAGAAATACATTGGCCTACTTCTGTTTTTTATGTAAACTTTACTGTGCTTAGAGTTGAACCTAAACAAGGAGCAATTTGTTTTTAAATTATTTACCTCTACTTCTGTTTGGTAAAGTCATGTGAGACTCAAAATGGAAAGTGAGTTGCTTTCATATTGAAGTGATTTGTATTTTGTGGCGTCTGTGGCCGCGTGTTGCCCAGCGTGAACAGTTTGATGATGCACTGTTGAAGGTGCTTCGTGTTCTAGAAATGAGCCGTAGATGGCCTCTGTGTATTGGCCCCTAGGTTATTTCTTCACAGCAGCTGAGACCTGTTAGCTCAAAGGCCTGCAGGACCAAACTCCATGAGCTTCCAACTTCTGCTAGGCACAAAGAAAGAAAAGCCCAGGGCTGCAAGCACCCCCACCCTGCTGGCCCTCACAGCTCACTAATGCAGGCCCTCCCCTCCTTGTCGCCGAGCAACATCACCCACACACGGAAGCCCCCACTCCAGTCTCTGTCTCCCCGGGAGTTCCCTTGCCCCCCCCCCCCCCCCCCCCCCCCCCCCCGCTTCTGGGTGGTGGTCCCCGCCCCAAAGCACTGGACAGCCTCATTCTGGGAGGGACTGTCTCCAAATGCAAAGCTGTCACAACGCCGTCCAGAGACAGCTGTGTGTGCTCCTGCCACCTCCGGGTCAGATCTTCTTCCTGATGAGCCCTGACATCCCTCGAACCCCATATGCTTGGTTTTTGGCAGAACTGTGACAGAAATAGGCGAGTTGATACACTGGTTTGCAGATTCTGTGCAGTGCTGCTGCCCTGCGCGCTGTGGCTGCGGGAAAGGCCTTTGCCTGAGTCTGTCCTGCCCATGAGCAGCCCAGGATGCCCTTGCCTTTCGTGTCACCACAGAACCTGAGTGTAGCGGCGTGCTTCACATTGAACAAGGGGATGGGGATCATTGGTTGAAGACAGGCCAGAGAGCCTGCGTATCTGCAGCCCGATGTGACGGGAGGCCCCCACGTCTGTCCTGCCCTCCTGCCCCCGTCACCATCTTACCAGCAGCCTGTTCTGAGCCCACTCCCTTCGGCCTCTGCCTCCCTCCTGCTCCCCTCCCTTCCAGTCTGACCAAACACAGGGCGAGAGGCTGGAAAGAGAACAAAAAAGCTTAAATTCTCTGTGTGCCTAGATAGATAATCTCCCCCTCCCCTTTCTTCAAATAATTGCAGAATTGGTAAACAAACAAAAAGGTGTTATCGAGACCTCGGGCCCTCCTACAGCGTTGTGTTGGTGTGAGTTTCCTAACCCGAAATATGTGCAGAGTCTTCCTTTAAGACTGCGGTTGCTCTGACTTGGTCCTGGGAATGGGAAGTGAGGCCGCCGTCAGCCAGCGCAGCCCTGGGCAGCAGCCGTGGGGCCGGCTTGCTCATCACTCACTTATGTCACAGGCTCCGCTTCCGGGTCTGAGCTTCACAACAAGGGAAAAATATAAGAACCGCATAATGAAGTGTCTGTGGGGGTTTTTTCCTGTTGCTGACAGACAGATATTGATTAATAATTTTGTAGGATACTTAGAGTCACTGATAATAAAATCCAAAATTTATTCAGATTCGAACTTTTACCTGGCAAATAAAGTATGTGTTGAATTCCTCTCCTCCTTTTTTTCGCTTAAAAACTTTTGGGGAATAAAACATAAGACTTAAAAAGAAGTCATAAAACGTCCCCACTTTGCCACCCCTAATGAAACCACGCATCCTGGCAATAATCATCAATGGCTGTTAGAAGCCTTTGTAAAATGCCGATGGGGACTTTATCACAGTGGGTCAGGCTGACAGCGCCTGCATTCACCGGTCAGGGTTAACCTCACAAAGATAGAGGTGTGAGTCACAATGTGCCTCCTGACAGGATCCGGGAGGAAGTACGCCTCTGGGATCATTGCCCCCAAAAGTCAAACTTAACCACCAGTTTGCAGGAAATGCGGGGGATACAGGAACATAGGAAAACATCACCATGAGAACACAGGCAATAAACTCCAGAATGGGAGTAACTCAACAAGACAAATTGTACTGGGTTCTCCAGCAAAGAAGGGCGAGTTAAAAAAAAAAAAGCAAGAGAAATCTGTTTTATTTATTTATTTTTTTTTTAAAGATTTTATTTTTTTCGTTTTTCTTCCCAAAGACCCCCGGTACATAGCTGTATATTCTTCGTTGTGGGTCCTTCTAGTTATGGCATATGGGACGCTGCCTCAGCGTGGTTTGATGAGCAGTGCCATGTTTGCACCCAGGATTCGAACCAACGAAACACTGGGCCGCCTGCAGCGGAGCACGCAAACTTAACCACTCAGCCACGGAGCCAGCCCCAGAAATCTGTTTTATAGAAAAGAGATGTAAGAGACATTTCAACCAAATGCAATGAGGGGGTTTTGCTGCAATCCTGATTTTAGCAAACCAGTTGCAAAGACATTTACCAATTCCCCTGGAATGCCAGATGACGAATGGTCCCCGGAAAGGAACACTGCTGGAATTGGAAAATCCTAGTTTTCCAGCTATTATAATAAAAGATTGGCTCAAACAGGAATCATCAGTGGATGGTAAATCTAGAGAGAAACTTAGAAAAGGAGTGGAATATTTACATGGTCTTAAAGTTTCTCCCCACAGTCTGCTTGTTAGTTGCAAGCGGGAGGGAAAAACAGTAATTACACCGTGGGGAAATCAAATAACACCTTGATTGGGTGGTCAAAATGCACATCCCCAGTGAGGGACAGATGGACACTGCCTTAGTCCACCAGGGCTGCTGGAACAGGATCCTGTAGATTGGGGGCTTACACACTACAGACGTTCATTCCTCACGGTTTTGGAAGCTCACAGTTATTGGAAGTCCAAGCTCAAGGTGCCAGCTGATCTGGGGTCTGTGAGAGCCCGCTTCCTGATTCATAGATGGCTGCCGTCTTGCTGTGTCCTCACATGGTGGAAGGGACAAGGGAGCTCTCTGGGGCCTCTTTCTGAGGGCACTAATCCCATTCTTGAGGGCTCCACCCTTCTGACCTCATCACCTCCCAAAGGCCCCACCTCCAATATCATCACACTAAGGGGTAGATTTCAACATAGGCATTTGGGGGACACAAACATAAAAATGTCTGTAGCAGACCTCACATGCCTCCAGACGTGGTACCCTGAGAAGGACACACCAGCCTCTAGGCAGCGTTCTGGCTATAATGCAAAACCTGAATCTTTTTTTTTTTTTTTTTTTTTTTGAGGAAGATTAGCCCTGAGCTAACTACTGCCAATCCTCCTCTTTTTTGCTGAGGAAGACTGGCCCTGAGCTAACATCCATGCCCCTCTTCCTCTACTTTATACGTGGGATGCCTACCACAGCATGGCTTTTGCCAAGCAGTGCCATGTCCACACCTGGGATCCCAACCAGTGAACCCCGGGCTGCCGAGAAGTGGAACATGTGAACTTAACCGCTGCGTCACCGGGCCGGCCCCTGAAACCTGAATCTTATCATGAGGAAACATCAGACACACTCAAAATGAGGAACATTTGATTGGGGGGAAAAGGGTGGGGAAGGGGGTCTATATTAGGAAATGGCAATGCCATAAAAATCACAGACAGACTATGGAACTGTTCAGATTAAAGGAGACTGAAGGGATGTGACAATGGAAAGCAACACCTGACCCCCAAACCAGATCCTGCACCGAAAGGGAAAGAGCTAGAAAGGACATTTGGGGCAACCGACAACACTGGAATACAAGTGGTGGGACAGATAAAAATGCCTCAGTGTTAAGCGCTGTGATTTTTCTAACTGTCCTGTGACCGTGAAAGGATATCCTTATTCTTAGGAAATAGTCACTGAAGTATTTAGAGATAAAGGGCCCTGATGTGTGTAACTTTCCCTCGGATGGTTCAGAAAAAAAAGTATATAAATATACATTTGTATCTATAGACAGATGATGGGGGAGAGAGATTACAAATGATAAAGGAAAATGGTAAAACATTAACATTATGTTATCTGAGTAAAGGGTATATGGATCTTCTTTTACTATTTTATTTTTGCAACTTTTCTATAAGTTTAAAACTATTTCCAAATATAAAGGGTTTTTTTTTAAAATAAAAAGACATTTATGAGATAATGGAGGAAATTTGAACAATGACGATATATTCGATGATGATAAAGAATAATTGGTCCTTGGGGGAGTCGTCATGATGTTGTGGTGAAAGTTGTTACGTCTTACTTGTGCGTTTGTGCATACGCGGTGTTTGTGCACTGAGTTCTGCCATATCTGGGATTTCCCGTGGACGGACGGTGGGGGTGGGGTGGGCACAGAAGACACAGGATTGCGTGAGCTGATGACTGTTGGCGCTGGGGGATGGGCACGTGGTTTCCTTAGACCATCTCTCTGCTATTGTATATTTGGAATTTTTCCGAAGTACAAGTACAATGACAAAGAAAAAACGTGAAGAAACGATCATTTGTGTGAATTTTATTTCAAGGAGTCAAAGTATTTCATGTACATTCCTGTGCGAGTCTTGAATTGTTTTCAATAATTTCTTTTTTTAATTTGTATTTCTGCCTTTTTGTAATATGTTGTTTGCTTTCCTTTCAGAAAGCCATCATTCTTCGGGGAGCAGTGAAGTAATAGAAATGGAATTACCAATGGAAGGTTAGAAAAATGAGGCATTTTGTCTCTCTCTCTTTTTTTTTTTTTTGGTTTCAGTATTTTATAAAGAACACACTCTTTTATTTTTTTATTTTTATTTTTTTATTGAGTTATTGATAGCTTACAATCTTGTGAAATTTCAGTTGTACATTAATGTTTGTCAGTCATGTTGTAGGTGCACCACTTCACCCTTTGTGCCCACCCCCCACCCCACCTTTCCCCTGGCATCCACTAAACTGTTCTTAGTCCATAATTTTAAATTCCTCATATGAGTGGAGTCATACACAGATTATCCTTTTCTTGCTGGCTTATTTCACTCAACATAATTCTCTCAAGGTCCATCCATGTTATTGCAAATGGAATGATTTTGTTCTGTTTTGCAGCTGAGTAGTATTCCATTGTATATATGTACCACATCTTCTTTATCCATTCATCTGTTGCTGGACACTTAGGTTGCTTCCATGTCTTGGCTATTGTAAACAGTGCTGCAATAAACATTGGGGTGCATAGGACTTTTGGGATTGCTGACTTCAGGCTCTTTGGATAAATACCCAGTAGTGGGATGGCTGGATCGTATGGTAGTTCTATTTTTAATTTTTTGAGGAATCTCCATACTGTTTTCCATAGTGGCTGCACCAGTTTGCATCCCCACCAGCAGTGTATGAGGGTTCCTTTTTCTCCACAACCTCTCCAACATTTGTTGCTATTAGTTTTAGATATTTTTGTCATTCTAACGGGTGTACGGTGATATCTTAGTGTAGTTTTGATTTGCATTTCCCTGATGATGAGCGATGATGAGCATCTTTTCATGTGCCTATTGGCCATCAGTATATCTTCTTTGGAGAAATGTCTGTTCATGTCTCCAGGCCATTTTTTGATTGGGTTGTTTGATGTTTTGTTGTTGAGTTGCGAGAGCTCTTTATATATTATGGATATTAAGCCCTTGTCAGATATATGACTTGCAAATATTTTTTCCCAGTTAGTGGGTTGTTTTTTTGTTTCAATCTTGTTTTCATTTGCCTTGAAGAAGCTCTTTAATCTGATGAAGTCCCATTTGTTTATTCTTTCTATTGTTTCCCTTCTCTGAGAAGGCATGGTGTCCGAAAAGATCCTTTTAATATTGATGTGAAAGAGTGTACTGCCTACGTTTTCTTCCAGAAGCCTTATGGTTTCAGGTCTCACCTTTAGGTCTTTGATCCATTTTGAGTTTATTTTGGTGAATGGTGAAAAAGAATGGTCAATTTTCATTCTTTTACATGTGGCTTTCCAGTTTTCCCAGCACCATTTGTTGAAAAGACTTTCTTTTCTCCATTGTATGCCCTCAGCTCCTTTGTCAAAGATAAGCTGTCCATAGATGTGTGGTTTTATTTCTGGGCTTTCACTTCTGTTCCATTGATCTGTGCACCTGTTTTTGTACCAGTACCATGCTGTTTTGATTACTGTAGCTTTGTAGTATGTTTTGAAGTCAGGGATTGTGATGCCTCCCGTTTTGTTCTTTTTTCTCAGGATTGCTTTAGAAATTCAGGGTCTTTTGTTGCCCCATATGAATTTTAGGATTCTTTGTTCTACTTCTGTAAAGAATATCATTGGGATTCTGATTGGGATGGCGTTGAATCTGTAGATTGCTTTAGGTAGAATGGACATTTTAACTATGTTTATTCTTCCAATCCATGTACATGGAATGTCTTTCCATCTACTTATGTCGTCATCCAATTCTCTCAGAAAGGCCTTGAAATTTTCATTATATAGGTCCTTCACTTCCTTAGTTAAATTTACTCCAAGGTATTTTATTCTTTTTGTTGCCATTGTGAATGGTATTGTATTCTTGAGTTCTTTTTCTGTTGGTTCATTACTGGAGTATAGAAATGCTACTGATTTATGCAAATTAATTTTATACCCTGCAACTTTGCTGTAGTTGTTGATTACTTCTAAGAGTTTTCCAATGGATTCTTTGGGGTTTTCTATATATAAGATCATGTCGTCTGCAAACAGCGAGAGTTTCACTTCTTCCCTCCCTATTTGGATTCCTTTTATTCCTTTTTCTTGCCTGATTGCTCTGGCTAGGACCTCCAGTACTATGTTAAATAAGAGTGGTGATAGAGGGCATCCTTGTCTCGTTCCTGTTTTCAGGGGGATGGCGTTCAGTTTTTGCCCATTGAGTATGATGTTGGCTATGGGTTTGTCGTATATGGCCTTTATTATGTTGAGGTAGTTTCCTTCTATGCCCATTTTGAAGAACACACTCTTTTAAAACACACGTCTGAACATAAAGAAGGCGGCTTCCTGGCGTGCCTTCTTAGAAAACTGGCTGAGTCTAGTCCTAACATATGGTGTTAGAACTCCATTGCTCTCTTCCTTTCCCATCTGTAAATGATTCTCCTTAAAGCACCCGGATATGGAAGTTAAGTGAAGAGAAAACTTCTTCTTGGCACCATTTGTTGCTTTCTTTCATTTTGAACAGAGTTGAAAAAGTATTTTAGGAAATTCTTGAGTTAGAAGTAAAGTTTGACAGTACTTCCCTCCATTCATATATCGATCTTGAGCGTTGTATTTAAGGCCTGAACTCAAATGGTTCACAGATGTCCAAGGTAAAATTCATAAGGGAAATCTCCTCTCCAAACCTGGAGGCATGGAACATCTTTGTCAGTTTATAGGCGAGACGATCTTGCTTTTAGGAGCTGTCTATCTGTCTTAGTACCACAATGATTTGTATTTTCCCCTAAGTCAAAAGCATTTTCCAAAGGACTGATTTGTGGTCATTTTTACTAGCTTCTGTGATTTCGGGGGTCTGGAGGTCTTTATTGTGGAGGACTGTTCCAGCGGCCCACTGAGCAGTTTGTCCAGTTCTCTGACCTAGAAGAATTTTGACCGATTTTGCCAGGGAGCCTACTATCATAGAGCCCAGTCTCAGCGTTGCTCCTTCACTCAGAAAATGAGTCCTCTGGAACTTGATGGCTTTCAACCCAGAAGACAAGTTGCTCTGGCATTATTTAACTTCTGTTTATTTTTCTAAAGTATGTATTTTTTATTGTGGTAAAAAGCATATCACGTAAAGTTTGCCAGCTTACCCTCTGCTAAGTGCACAGTTCAGTAGTGTCAAGTATGTTCACATTGTTGTGAAGCAGATCTCCAGAACTTTCCCATTTTGCAGATCTGTCCCCATTACACCACCACCTCCCCGCCCCCTCCCTCCCTCCCCCTAGCAACCACCCCCTCCTTCCGTCTCTGTGCATCTGACTGCTCTAGGCACCTCATGTAAGTGGCATCATACAGCATTTGTCCTTTTGTGACGGGCTTATTTCACTCAGCTTGATGTCCACAAGGTTCATCCATGTTGTAGCGTGTGTCGGAATTCTTCTGTTTATTTTTCATTTCTTTTCTTTTCCTTCATTGTGATCTCTGACCTTCTCTGAATGTGGGGCAGGACAGTTACTTTGAACTCAGTTGAAATCTGTTCTTCCCTTGCATCATTTTACTTCCCTTTGTTAAAGCCTGTTAAGACATTGTTTGGTCATTGCTTTTTTTTGATAGAACGTATTTAGAAAGAAGAAAACCTGGTGGTCAGTTGTAGAATTCGTGTTGAGTGAGAGTCAGAAAGATTCCATTGGATGTTAGCCTTTGAAATACTTAATTTCTGAAGAGATTTTTATTATCACAGTAGAGTGGAAAGTCCATTTACAATAGAGCTGAATTAGTTTGATTTTTTTTAACTTTTTACTTTGAAATAATTATAGGGGCTGGCCCGGAGGTGTAGTGGTTAAGTTCACACACTCCGCTTTGGCAGCCTGGGGTTCACAGGTTCAGATCCCAGGTGCAGACCTACACACCACTGGTCAAGCCATGCTGTGGTGGCATCCCACATAAAACAGAGGAAGATTGGCACAGATGTTCACTCAGGGCCAATCTTCCTCACAAAAAGAAAGAAAGAAAGAATTATAGATTCAAAAGAACCTGCAAGAATAGTACAGAGAGGTCTGGTGCACCTTCACCCATGTCCCCCCAAAGGTTATATCTTACATTACGAAAGTACCATTTCAATACAGCTACATTAGATTTGAGTTCTGGTCTTTCTTTCTTTGCTAACAATTAATGTAAGCTTTGGCAGATCTTTCTAAAATGCGCTAGAGTTAGGAGGGATAACCTGGTCAGGCTTTTGTCTGTGTGTAGAAGAACTTAATGTATGTGTCATCATTCTTGTCTGCCAGAAAGGCCGATTGCGCGTCCGTTTGATAACAGACCGTGAGTCACCCAGGGGCTGTGGGCAGGATGAGAGGGGAGCTGTTGACCAAAGCAAATGGCTTTCTTTTTATCCTAGTAATTCCTGATGACAACAAGAAAACACTGTGCCCCTAAGAATGCCGTTAGCTCTAATAGAAGGCTACTCTGTGTCCATTCCTGTGGGTAACTGTGGATTATTGGATAATATCTGAAAGTTTCCTATCTCCCCTCATCTCTTATAAGATTATCCTTGTGACCCTATTATCCCAGCAAAATTAAAATTACCTTTATGTTTCTTAAGTGTGAAATGTATTTAAAATGCCAGGATAAGCTACCTTTTTGGTATAGGAGCAGTGAAATGTTGGGACATGTGAATCCATAATAATGAATGTCATTTTAGAAATTTTCTTTTCAAGATTCTACTCAGCTTGTCCCTCCAGAAACGAGTGAGGACCCCGAAGCTGAGGTGAAAACTGAAGGTTAGTCCAAAAGCCTTGTCGCAGTCACACCGCTAAGTATGGTTTTCGTCCCTTCTTAAAGAATCATCGTGGGGGAGAGATTGAAATTGATGTGTGTGTTTGTATGACCGGAGCTGGCCTGTGCTCACCAAGCACACGGTGCCCTGGGCTTTGTAGACAAGAGAATTAGGCCATGCAAACGTGGGACCGAGGTGTGCTCTGCCCCAGAGAGGAAAGGATGAAGGGGGACGGGGCGATGGAAGGGAAAAGGCTGGTTCACTTGGAAACATGCCCTCTCCCCCTCTGTGTGATAGAGTTCAAAAAGAACAGCCCTGGGCCTGGAATCAGTGAGCTCAGTGTAAGCGCAAGTATCTAAAGTGTTCAAAGTGTGGTTTAACCAAGATTTAGTTTTTGAGATCCACCATGTAAGATGCTTTTCTTTAAAGTACTTACGTTGACATGGAACCTGTTTGGTTTTTTGTGCATGTGTTTATTTAAAAGCCACACCCAATAGTTATAAACATATTCTAAGATATTCTTTACACTTGAAAGTTTTTTTGGAAACTTTTTTGATTTTTCAGGGAAATGAATGAGACCATGTATCCTGGTATTTGTAGATTTTCAGCCCATTTACTTAAAAGAATGTGCCTGTTTGCTTTCGTTGTGAGCTACTTAGTCATCTGCTAAAAAGTATTTTCCTCTCTGCTCCTGGAACATGAGCTGGTCCATAGTGTCTTCCTAATGTGAGTGCTTTGATTTTATATATCTAATAATGTTACAAGGTCTCAGAATTAATGTCATTAGGTATATAATTCTATCCTAGCATTCCATAAAATCTCACTCACCTGAACAGATGTGATTTTGAATTAGTAAAATCTGATTATCAAATAACAAAAAATTGCAATTTTGAGCCAGCCGTAATGGCCTAGTGGTAAAGTTCTGCGTGCTCTGCTTCAGCGGCCCTGGGTCAGTTCCCCACGCATGGAACCACACCACTCGTCTGTCAGTAGCCATGCTGTGGTGGTGGCTCACATAGAAGAACCAGAAGAACTTACAACCATACACAACTATGTACTGGGCTTCGGGAGGAAAAAGAAGAAAAAAGGAGGAAAATTGGCAACAGGTGTTAGCCTAGGGCGAATCTTCCCCTGGGGAAAAAAAAAAAAGGCTTGAAATTACTTTTTCTTTTAATTTGCAATTTTATGATTTTTCCATCAGAAACACAACCTAAGAAGATGGCAGTGTTTGGAAAGAGGTGGATAAACTCTACAAATTATGCTTTTAAAATAAACATCCCTTGGAAGTTGTATTTACCTTTTTATTCCCTGAGTTCTTTTATTGAGAGAGAATACTATTTCCCATGAAACATCACAGGGTCTGAACTGGTTTTGCCACGATTGGGGGAATTTTGAGACTTAATGAATGTTGCCATCCTGATTTGATTCTTCCATTTTTACTTTGTTTATTTGAATTCTAAGAATGGTTTCATCAAGTTGATTGTTTTAGGGGGAAAAAGCCTCTCTCATCACCATTTACAACAAAGAAAAAATGGGTGCAATGCCAGTGCCCAGCAGTTAGAATGGGTCGTGGTGGTCCACTGGGAAATATGCTCTCAGTGTACTCAGTGTACAACAAAACTGTCTGGCTCAGGAAGAGTTATAAACAGGGGCCACCCCTGTGGCTGAGTGGTTAAGTTCACACACTCCACTTTGGCATCCCAGGGTTTTGCCGGTTTGGATCCTGGGCGTGGACCTAGCACTGCTCGTCAAGCCACGCTGAGGCGGCGTCCTACATAGCAGAGCCAGAAGGACCTACAACTAGACTATACAGCTATGTACTTGGGGTGGGGGGTTGGGGAGAAGAAGAAGGAAGAAGAAAGAAGGAGAAGAAGAGAAAAAAAAAGATTGGCAACAGATGTCAGCTCAGGTGCCAATCTTTAAAGAAAAGAGAAGAGTTATAAACAAGATGAAGGGGGACCAAAAGAAATCATAATTTACAGTAGGATCTTGATTTTGATTAGAAAAATTATTATGTAGAAAGAAAAACAGAAGAGAATACAAAAAAAGAAAGTCTGCCAGCAGTAGTGGAATCATGCTTGGCGTGACCTTTCTTCCTTATCCCTTTTGGGATGTCTCTAATTCTCCACAGTGAGCATATATTACTTAAGTCTTAAGGGGAACAGTCCACATATGGATAGAGTCTGTGCAAATGGCCGGCCTTTCTGCCATGTTTTAGCTCTGACGGCTTTCCTGGAAATTATGTGGTGATGCCATCAGGGTAACTGAGCACGGAGAAGATGCTTCCTATCCAGGGATGATGTCCCTGCCCACAGCCAGGAGGGTGCATATTTTCAGATGGATTTTCCATTAATGAGAATGGATTTATGCTGGTTCCTCTGTACCTGAAGTCAGTGGGGCCTGAGTGTGTTTATGGATAAAATATGATATTTACATGGCCCAGTTTCAAAGTCATCTTAAGGCCTCAACATGGCATTGGGTACCACCATTCTGAGCCATACAGTGAAATTTGTTTTCCTTAAAATTCCGTGAAAGGAATGGCTTAAATTACTTAAAACATTTTTTATTGAGGTGAAATTAAAATAAAATTAACCATTTCAGGGGCCAGCCTGGTGGCGCAGAGGTTAAGTGCACACATTCCACTTCAGCGACCCAGGGTTCCCTGGTTCAGATCCCAGGTGCGGACATGGCACCGCTTGGCAAAAAGCCATGCTGTGGTAGGCGTCCCAAGTATAAAGTAGAGGAAGATGGGCACGGATGTTAGCTCAGGGCCGGTCTTCCTCAGCAAAAAGAGGAGGATTGGCAGTAGTTAGCTCAGGGCTAATCTTCCTCAAAAATAAATAAATAAATAAGTTAAATTAAATTAACCATTTCAGAGTGAACAATTCACTGCATTCAGTGTTGTACAACCATCATCTCCATCTAGTTCCAAACATTTTCATTTCCCCAAAAGAAAACCCATTAAGAGTGCCTCCCCTACCCCCTCCCACTCCATTAGCCCCTAACAACACTAATCTACTTTCTGTCTCTGTGGATTTACGTGTTCTACATATTTCCCGTAGATGGAATTGCACAGTATGTGACCTTTTGTGTCTGGCTTCTTTCACTTCAGATCTTCAAGGGTCATCCATGTGGCAGCATATGTCAGAACTTCCTTTTTAAGGCTGAATAATGTTCCATTGTGCGTGTAAATCAGAGTCTATCCATTCTTCCATTGATGGATATTTGAGTTGTTGCCTTAAAGCACTTTTAAGAATATAAAGAGAAAAGTGCCATGTTTAGAATCAAAGTCCAGCAGTGATTGGAATGCCAGTCGATAGAAGTGATCCCACAGCGGCCTGTGTGCTGCACTGTTGTCTTCTGGGGCATCACGATTGTGTGGGGAGGGTAGGCTAATCCCCTTTTGTCCTGGATAGCAGTTTTTCAAAAAATTAGCTATAAATTATTTGGCAAACAATTTTGCCACTAGCAAGTGTTCAAAGGACTAAAGCGTTTGGAAGTCCATCTGTAGGTGTGTTCTTGTCGTTCATCTGAAGGGTTTTAAGGATGGTTCATAGATCATGGAGCCGGAGGAGCGGTTTAAAACTGACTTAGGAGGAAATTGATGAGTGAGCTCAAAAGAAGGCATTGTCTGTGTAAAGGGGGCGTGTCGGAGGAGTTAGGGCTCAGACCCATTAGTGAAAATGCCATGTATTTGTTTGAAATGTGCAGGGTCATTAAAATGGATTAAGTGCCAACTTATGCATTAATTATAAGTAGCTTTTGATCAATTTTTAAATTATAGTTGGTGTCCTTTGTGACGGATTTTTAAATTTTGCGGAGCCCGTTTTAATGATAGAACATTAGCACTTTATCAGAACCTAAGGCCTTCTCTCCCGGCACCATCTCTTCATTGACTCTGATGACCTGAACTGGTTCTGGGTTTTTTGGAGGCTCAGACGTGTTAAGCACCCCAAAAGATTTTTCTCATTTCAAGGTGATGAGGGAAACTCACAGTAGTTCAGTAATCTCTTAATGTTGAGCCTGATTGCTAAGGATCAGACCTTCCAGGATTCATTAGATTGATCAGAAAAAAGAGTAATTTTGAGGTCAAGAGTAGCAAATTTTCCCCCATTTCCTCCAAAAATTCTACATTTGAAGCAGCACAAGACACTGCAGAAAAAATTGAGGGCTTTTGTTGGCGATGTGGCTCCTTATGTCCCTTTGAGGCCTTGCTCTTTAGATGCGGAATCTCAAACACTCAAATGACTGATTCACAGACCGCTGGCATGGGGCCTTGAGCTCCCGAAGGAGCAGACAGGCTCATTTACGCTCCCTCCGTAGAAGTGAGGGGAACGTCCTGTTTATCGGTTGACCAGGAAACATGGTACTGTCCGCTCTGCATGGACTGTTCAAGCCTGCCTGGGCCTTTCTGGGCCTCTGTCTGTTCAGTCGTTTTTCATGGGATGTCATAGATGGCCTCGTGGACACATTCACATGTCCTATTTCCTTTTCTCCCCTTTAAACTGAGAATAACAGCAAAGGAAATATACTTTTTACCACCCTTCTTTTTAAATCAAATTAGACTGACTGAAGTATTGGGGGCTAAGAATAAATAAAAGCCACTGTGCCCATAGCCCTTTGACATCAGCATTAAACCGCAGAGACTCAGATGGCAGCCCACGCCAAGCCACCTCGCTATCCTGCAACTAAATTTTCTCTGAATTTTAAAAAATTCAACCTGGGCTTCTGATCAGAGTAGCATCTTGACGTTTTTAGAGGAGAACCGGCCTCATTTCTGTTAGTTCTAAATTTCAGTTTCTGTTTTAAGGAAACACCATCTCATCCCGTCTTACAGATTCCGCGGCAGGGGTTGAGGACCTCAACATTGTCCAGGTGCCAGTTCCAGGTATGGAAGCTTACCTGGCCTTATCATAATTTATTTTTTATATATTATACAATTTATATATCATAATTTGTATTTTTCATTTGCTTTTATATTTTTCATTGTTATATTTTAACCATTTCATGACATGGGTTAGTCTCTTGGAGGTGTTACTTTTTTGCCTAGTTCACCCTGTCAGCTAAGGGTTGACAGTTCTGGAATATAAAATATGCTGCAGGTTGCTGAACACTGAATATCCTGCTCATATCAGACACAGTTAGGCAGACAGACCGCTTCTGCCAGCTGTGCGCAGGCATCACCAGGAAGACCCACCTCAGGGCAGCAACTCCAAGGACTGGCTGCTGTCAAATTGGAATTGAACACAGAACTAGACTTTGTTTGCTGCCCATCAAGTAATCTTCCTTTCTGAATATGTGGATGTAAAACATATCTGGAGAGACACAAGAATCTAACAACGTAGTTCCTCCAGGGAGGGAAACAGAGCTAAGATAGGGGTGGGGGAGAGCCATTTCACTGTGTACTGTTTCATTTCTCTTAAATTTTGAACCACATAATTGCTTTAGTTAATCAAAATTAAGTAGAATAAAAAATTTTTTAAGTATTGAAAAATATTCCCTTCTAATCCTAGTACATCTTATTCCTTTTACTTGTCATATTGCACTGGCCAGGATTTCTATTAGAATGTTGAAGAATTGTGGTGAAAGTGAGCATCCTTGTCTTGCATGATATGGAAAATATTCCCAAAAGTAGTATGTAGTGTTTACATAGTGTCATAATTTGGAAAATTCCCCATCATCTGTAATGGCTTCCATTTACAAGTTTCCAAAATGCTTAATTATTGCTAAAACTAAACTGAATGATAAGCCTGTAAAGCGCTTTCTCCAGTGCTAACAGGCATTTCCTCCAACAGCTTTCTTGGGGACAAATACATTAATAACCCTAGTTTGCTTGTTTATTTTTAGACAATGAGAAGGAAAGATTACCAAGTATTGAAAAGATAAAGCAACTAAGAGAACAAGTCAATGACCTCTTTAGCCGAAAATTTGGTAAGTTTTTGTATCATTACATATCTAAAATTCATGTACTTGAAATGCTTCTTTTTAATTGAATATTTTATCTAAGAAATTATCTTTCTGTGAAGGACCTATGCTGAAAATTAGTCTGTATTTTTACAGAAGAGCTTTTCCATGGAAACACTAGCAACAATAATAATTTTAGCCATGTATCAAATCACTTTGTTGTACACCTAAAACTAATACAGTGTTGTATATCATTGTATATAATCTCAATTCCAGAAAATGAATAAAAATAAAAACTAATAATAGCTACCTTTGACTTACTGAGTTCTTACCATGGCCGGGCATCGTTATCAGTGCTCAACACATGATTACTCATTTAATCCTCACAAAAACCTTCTCCAGGTAAATACCTTGGTGATCTCTGTTTATGGGTAGAGAAACTGAGTCTGCTGTGCTACCCACTGTCAATTTCAAAATCAATTAAATTATTTGTACATCGTCCTACCACTGGAAAATAAAGAAATGATGGCTGATCACTTGATGTGAATGATTTTAAAATCTTGACACTAAAGGGAAAGCATGGTTTGGGAAAAGTAAGTGACACACTCAACTGGCTTTTTGCTGTTTGTCTCATCGCAGGTGAAGCAATCGGAGTGGACTTCCCCGTGAAGGTGCCCTACAGGAAGATCACCTTCAACCCTGGCTGTGTGGTCATCGATGGCATGCCGCCCGGGGTGGTCTTCAAAGCCCCCGGTTACCTGGAAATCAGCTCCATGCGAAGGATCTTGGATGCGGCAGAATTTATCAAATTCACAGTCATTAGGTAAGATCGCAGATATAAAGGTCATTGGAAGGCCTCATGACCTCGGTCATGAGGACGAATCTGCAGACCCTCACTTGCCCAAGGCGGTCAAGTGGCAGCACAGGGATTCTCACCCCAGGATGCGGGCGGTGGGTCCCGCCGTCAACTGCTGGGCGGCCGCCAGCCCCGTGGCGTCTGTTCCACCTCCGCGAGCTGCGTGTCGGTGTCCGGTCTCCGCTGTCGCGGGCAGCCTGTCTTGGTTTTATCTCCCGCCGCACCGAGCGCAGGGTTGACGTTCCCAACAGGTTATCGAATAGAACTAAGTGGACGAGGGAGGAAAGTGGACTCTTGCATTCACCAATGTCTCTTTCTCTTCAGACCGCTTCCAGGCCTCGAGCTCAGCAATGGTGAGTATCCCGGGCGCGAAGACGCTCCAGAGCCCGCCGGCCGAGTGCAGCGGCGCGGGGCGCACACGCAGGGCCCTTGCTTCTCCAGCCTTGAGCCTTGAGCAAAGCACGCTGTGTGTGCTGTGTGTTGTACTTTTCCTGCTTGTTACAAAGGCCTTTAATTCCATTGCTTGAGTTTTCTTAGCCAGGCGTTTTTTCCTCCTACAGCAGTCTGGCGGCGCTTGCTCTGCATCAGACTGTGTGTGTGACCTGTGGTGTGGCTCACTCTTATGCGAGAGTCCTTTATGGCAGAGGGCCCCCATCATAATACTGAACCTTTCCATGTCATCTGCCAGACCACCCCAGCCCCACCCCCAGACTCCCCAAGGCTCAAAAAACCAGAGCTGATGCCTGGCCCGGCCGGGCTTTGCTCCCTGTGCTGAGGTCACATCTTGTTAAATATTTTAAACGTTTCTCCCAGAGTCCTTGCAGGCAAGTCATTATCCTGGAGGGTGAGTGCAGCAGAAGATGGAGAGGTGGCCTCAGGAGTTTGAGTCACTCACTAAGGGACCTCCTGATTTAAAGTTTGAAAACTAAAGTATTCTTTTAAAATGCTGAGTTATTATTGCTGGTTGCTAAAGGATATTTTACATTTTTAATAGCTTTCTTGAGGCATAATTTACATACCAGGAACTTCACTTGTGTAGAGTGTACACAATTCAGTGATTTTTAGTAAATTTACTGAGTTGTGCAACTGTCACCACAGTCTAATATTAGGACATTTCCGTCACCCCCTGAAAGATTCCTGCCGCTCGTTTGCAGTCACTTCCCCTTCCGGAGCCCCAGCCCCAGGCCACCACAAAATTGGCTTTCTGTCTCGGCCTGCACTTCCTTCCGGTGAAGTTTTAGATCCGTGTGTCTTGAAGTAAAGCTCACCTGCACTGTGGCCTGGTTCTGTAAATTGAGAACAAGTCCCTTCTGTGCATTTCTGTGGCCATCCCCACAGACTTTTATGGCTCACAGCAAGTAAGCCATCTGCCTTCTGTGCCCATTCCCTTCTCTGCTATTTCAAGGTTCTCTTGAGAATCAAGTGAAAAAATGTACTTTAAAATGTAAATGTACTTGCCAGTGATTCCTGCTTAAACCAGATGTGGCAAACGTCCTGCTAAATGGCACCAAAGACGCCTTTGTTTGGCTCACATACCTTTTAAAAACGGGAATAAGTATAGCAGCCAACATTGAAAAGCCAGGGATTTGTTCATAAAAATCAATTTCCGGGTTTTTTAAAGAAATCTGAAGATCCAGCCACGGGGGCCCATGTTCCCTCCAGCTGGAGCTGTCAGCTATCCTGGGGGCTGGAGGAGCATTCTCCAGTTAACCACCGCTTTCTCTCTCTCAGTTTCATCATCTCATGCTTTTGCTGTTCGTTTTCCAATAGTAGAGTTAAGAGAAAAGTGAAATATTTCTTGTGTCCATGTCTCTATCAAAAGTGGGAAAACGAAAGATAGACCAGGAGGGCCGTGTATTTCAAGAGAAGTGGGAGAGAGCATATTTCTTCGTGGACGTGCAGAATATCCCGACCTGTTTAATATGCAAACAGAGCATGTCAGTGTCGAAAGAATACAACCTAAGACGCCACTATCAGACCAACCACAGCAAGCACTATGACCAGTACACCGAGAAGATGCGCGATGAGAAGCTTCACGAGCTCAAAAAAGGCCTCAGGAAGTATCTCCTGGGGTCCTCAGAAAGCGTGTGTCCTGAGCAAAATCAAGGGTTTGCAAATGTGAGTCCCGCTGAAGCTGCTGCCGTGCAGCCTGTAGAAGATGTGGCCGGGCACTTATGGGAGAAGCTACGTGAAAAAATCAAGTCATTTGTGGCATATTCTGTTGCAATCGATGAGATCACAGATATAAATAATACCACCCAGTTGGCCATATTCATCCGTGGTGTTGATGAGAATTTTGATGTGTCGGAAGAACTTTTGGATACAGTGCCCATGACAGGTACAAAATCTGGAAATGAGATATTTTTGAGGGTTGAGAAAAGTCTTAAAAAGTTTAATATCGACTGGTCAAAATTAGTAAGCGTGGCCTCAACGGGCACCCCTGCGATGGTAGACGCGAACGACGGACTTGTTACGAAACTCAAGTCCAAAGTGGCGATGGTTGGCAAGGGCTCAGATCTGAAGTCCATGTGCTGCATCCTTCACCCGGAATCACTCTGTGCTCAGAAGTTAAAGATGGACCATGTCATGAGTGTGGTCGTCAACTCGGTGAACTGGATATGCTCCCGCGGAGTGAACCACAGTGAGTTCACGACGTTGCTTTATGAACTGGACAGCCAATATGGCAGCCTTCTGTACTACACGGAGATCAAGTGGCTCAGCCGGGGGCTGGTGCTGAAGAGATTTTTTGAATCCTTGGAAGAAATCGATTCCTTCATGTCATCCAGAGGAAAGCCCTTGCCCCAACTGAGCTCTCAAGATTGGATCAAAGACTTGGCCTTCTTGGTCGATATGACGACGCACCTGAACACTTTGAACATCTCTCTCCAAGGCCATTCACAGATTGTTACGCAAATGTACGACTTGATTCGGGCATTCCTGGCAAAACTGTGTCTTTGGGAAACTCATCTGGCGAGGAATAATCTAGCCCACTTTCCCACCCTGAAATCAGTTTCCAGGAATGAAAGCGATGGCCTGAACTACATTCCCAAAATTGTGGAATTAAAGACTGAATTCCAGAAAAGGTTGTCTGAGTTCAAACTCTATGAAAGCGAGCTGACCCTGTTCAGCTCCCCCTTCTCCATGAAGATCGAGAGCGTGCCTGAAGCGCTGCAGATGGAGGTCATTGATCTGCAGTGCAACACGGTCCTGAAGACTAAATACGACAAGGTTGGGATACCGGAATTCTACAGATACCTCTGGAGTAGCTACCCGAGATATAAAACTCACTGTGCGAAGATCCTCTCCATGTTCGGGAGCACCTACATTTGTGAGCAGCTGTTTTCCATTATGAAACTGAGTAAAACCAAGTTCTGCTCCCAGTTAAAGGACTCCCAGTGGGACTCTGTACTCCACATCACGACGTGATGAAGAACACACTCCTGGCAGTGCCCCGTGGGGTGTAAGACCAGAATCCTCTAGACCCAGGGGATTGTGAGCTGAGAAAATGAATTATTAAATGTTCTGTTTTTCAAGTTTTTCCACTTTGACTCAGAAATATAATTTGCAGTATCATACCTGTTTGTATGACATTTTATGCTTTATCATAGTCCAGTAAAAATCGAGAAAGTTGACTTTTCCTATGCCTGGCCTGTTTCACTCATTCACAGACCTGCTTGACCCCATAGGCATTGGGGCTGCCATCTTGAAGTTTAAATCAATCAACAGAGAAACAGAGAGACAGTGTGTGTATTCGTGGAGGGGGACACGTGCGCACACATTTCTCCTGTCCCCTTTTGCATCATATCCCGTGTGGTCTCACATGGTCCCCAGTTTCAGGTGCCTCAGCTGGAGACGCAGTCACACCCTGCAGGATTCCGGTGTTGTCTCTCTCTGCCTCCACGAACCCAGAAAGGTGGGACTTAGAATGGAAAGCCCAAAACAAATAACACAGGCTCTCCAAGGCAAAGTAAGTTGAGGTTTCGAGGTTGTCTATTTTTTTTAGCTTTATTTTGAAATAATTTCAAATTTATAGAAAAGTTGCAAAAATAAAAATAGTACAAATAACACTTATGTGCCCTCTCACCAGATTTTCATATTAACATTTTACCCCTGTGTTTTATCATGTATTTGCTTTCTCTCCCCCGTCTCGTGTGCGTGTGTGTGTGCACAGCGTTACCTATCAGTGTGTATGATTGAATGTCTGTATCTATAATGTATGTATATAAACGTTGTGCATCATTTTTTTTCTGAGCCACGTGCAGGAAAGTTACATATATTGTTTACCCCTAAATTCTGCAGGGCACATCTTCTAAGAATAGTAACCATGGTTTAGTCGCCAACCCCAGTGATCGAACGTTCATGTAATTCTTTCATCGAGTTTACCGCTCACACTCCAGTTTTGCCAGTTGTCCCAACGTCCTTTCCTTTGTAGCTTTTTCCCCCGGGGGGTGTCATTTGAAGGCACATCCATCCCTCTGTGTTCTTAATCTTTATCATCACTCGAATTAGTGACCCAAAATTGTGAATACTTCCCAAATTGGGGGGAATTAACCTGACTAGGGTGCAGAAAGGCTGAGGACCCTGACCTGGTGGCCCATTCGGGAAGCAGTGGAGAAAAGACTTTGATACAAATGAAGGGAGGCTGCCAGAGGGAGAGACGACCTGCAGGCCATTACCTGGGAAGGCACCCGGCCCAGCTGGAGCCTGAATGCATATCCTGAGACATGGGAAATGACCCAACCCCGGCAGTTCATTTCCCGGGGAGGCGGACTGCAGGTACAGCCGGGTCCAGCTAGCTCAGAGGCTCACTTCCTGGGGAAGGAATGCAGGACAGCCTGGTTTACAATGCGGGCGGGGGGACCAGCTCCTGGTGTGCCTGAACAGATGTTGGAAGTGTGGCCCTACAAACCCTGCAGGAAAAAGCCCCCTCATTTTATGGAGTGGCACCTGGGGCTCAGAGTGATTAAATGGCCTGCCTGAGGCCACACAGCCAGGAAAGGAGTCATCAGGATTCAAACTCAGGTCTGTGTGACTCCAAAGCCCATGTTCTTTTTCCCTTTCTGAGTGGCCACTGTGCCTGATGTGGAGACCCAGCAGGTGTCTGTCATACAGCCTCAGTTCATCATCTGTCATTGGCTCCCTGGTGGTTAGCCCATCGGTGACAAGGAGGAGACAGCAGGGTTCAGCCTGGGCTGCCTTCTGACTGGACCATTAGTGGGGCTGTTCTGCTTTGAATCAACTCCTGTGGGCCCCAGATTCCTTCTTTACCCGGCAGTGTGTGTTGGGACCAGGGGGGCTTGACCAGCACTGTCACTCATGCGACTGAGGCAAGACTGGGGGGAATGACTTAAACGAGTGGGGTGGTTTTCAGAAGCTGTGGTGATGGCGTGTCTGCACATGGGGGCGCCTGGAGTATAGTGTGGTCGGGGAGATGTGGAGGGGCCCAGCCCAGGAGCGGGGGGGCTGGATGTGGTGGGTCCTTGTCAGTTCCCAGAGACAGGGCGTGCATTGCTTCTGATCCAAGGCCCTGTCTTCCCATCCCAGGGTGGGCAGAGCTGGTCAGTCCTCCATCACAGGCCCGGGGGGCTGCAGAGAGCACTGGAAGACGCTGCCGCATCACACTCCCTCTTCCCAGCGTCCCTCCGCCATGGGCTGACCCATGAGCTGAGCTCTGCAGGGTCAGGATACGGTAGTGGATCCAGCAGGGATTTGGAATCAGAAGGAGAAGCCTGGCTCCACCTCCCAGCTCTGCCGCCTACCTGCCCTGTGACTTGAAGCAAGCCACCTGCATTTTCTGAGCCTTGGTGTCCTGGTCAGTAAAGCCCCTCCCTGACAGGGCTGTTGTCAGAACTAGAGGTGACATGAGGAGCCCAGCACTGTGTCTGGCTCAAGAAATTGGCTGCACAAACGGTGCAGCCGGAACTCAGACCCAGATGCCTGCAGGCATGCCCACCCTGTGTGCATGGCAGAGGCTGCTGGCTCAGCCTCCTGACCTCAGGCACACCCACCACCAGGCCCTCCCCGTCAGTCTGCGACAGTGGGGCCGCCACATGGCCACCTCCAGGGGACCAGAAATACCCAAAAAACATAGGAAAACGTGATCAGGACTTGAGCTTGAAAAAACAAACTAAAAATTATGAAAATAAGTATTTTCTCATACTGTGTTTAATTTTTGTTATAATTGCAGCTGAACAAGCAAGGGGGTTGGGGTTGTCCGTAGTTAACTTTTTCACAGCTTTGTATGACAGTTGTTGTTGCTGGACTCTTCCAGCAAACAGGGGTCTGCAAAAATCGTTAAGGGCACAGTGGTTATCTATCTCAAGGCCTCTCTCAACCCTTGGACGGTCAAACAGTTCTCTTCAGAAGCATCGGTCCCCTTGCCAATTTTCTCTTCTCTCTCAGGGGACCAGCCTTGCCCATCCTCACATAGCGGCTTCTCTCCTAGGAGGGAACAGCTCCCCCTGCCACCCACAGCCTTTGTGACACGCTGCATCTTTTGCAAGATTTGCAGCTCCAGTTTGCATGGTAGTGTGTTTGCATTTTGGGAAAGACCCCCCCCCCCCCAGCAAAGACTCTGAGGCCATGGGCTGGCAGCAGTGCCGGAGTGAGTGGTGAGGACGTGTTCATCAGTGAATATTTGCTTTCTGGTACAACTCCGAACTGGACAGGCTCTCGGTGAAGAATCAGAGGTGCCCCCTCCCTATACCTAAATGACAATTCTTTTATCAGCCGACTAAGGTGCACACACAAGGTCACCTACCTTCCCGATCCCCCTGACCACAGACTGTGTCCACCCTTCTTCAGGACTCCTCTGCAGTGGGGCCAGAGTTCAAGTTTGCAGTTTCTGTGCAAACAGCCAGTGGGGGCCGGAGGTTCCTGTTGCACTTGGCGTTGTGCAAACTTGGTATTGGCCAAGGCCAGGGCAGTATGCAACCTGACCTCGGTTCTTGCAACTTCCCCCTAGCAGGCTTCACAGCCCTCACTTAATTCCAGAAATACTTCCAAGGGCGGAGCCCAACCCGCCCCGCATCTCTGCAGAGCCTCTGTCCACTCCAAGCAACATTTATTGAGGGCGGTGGATAGCGAGGTGGGGCGGGGCCCGGGGATGCCCTCGGCGCTCAGACGCCAGGCTCTATACAAACGCACACAAGGAGCGGGCGGGAGCGGGCGGAGGGGTCAGGTCACCCTCTGGAGGGGGTGCCCTGGCCTCAGACGGCGGGCGCCAGCTTCCGCTTGGTGCTCTCACTGCAGCGGTTTAGGATGAGGTCCGCGCTGGGCCTCGGGGGCACCGCCGGCTGCGGCTTCGCTCGGTCGCTCTGCGGCTGCGGCTGCTCCTCTGCTGCAGGCAGACAGTACGGCCGGTGAGGCCCCGCCCCGCCCCCGGGGTCCCGCGTCCCGGGGTCCCCGGCCCGCCCGCCCGCACTCACACAGCGGGCTCCAGGCGCTCTGCGGCCCGGGCCCCCCCAGGCGGCGGCGCTGCTGCAGAAAGCGGACGCTGTTGCGCCGGTAGGCGTCCTGGCTGAGGCGCTTCCGCGACCGCTGGTGGATGCTGTGCGCGTTGCGGATGGACGACCTGGGCCCAGAAGGACGGGGGCGTTCGTCAGCGCCCCGTGTCCCCGCCGCGCCCGCGTGCCTGCCCGCGGGGACTCCCGCGCCGCCCAGCCCTGGGGTCCAAAGACTGGCCCGAGGAAGTGGGGAGCGGCAGGAGCCTGGGCAGGGCAGGAATGCAGCTGCCCTTCACCGATACGGACTCTTGCCCGGCCGCAGAGCCCAGGCCCATTGCCCACGCCCCTCGCCAGCCTCCAGGAAGCCCTACGGACTGCCACAGCCCTCATGGCCATCCTCAAGGACCCAGGCATTGGCGCCTTCCCCCGCACCCCACACCCCTGCTGTCCTGCCGCCCCGTGCCAGCCCCACGGTAGGGAGGGCTCGACCAGGCTCTTGAGCCGGTGAGGGTGCTGCCGCCCCCGCCAGGCTGGGAAAGCCCGCCCGTGTCCCCTGCGCCAGCACTGCCAGTCCAAGGCCCGGACTGACAGGGGGAACCGGCGGTACCCCTTCCACCACCCCGCCCAGGCCCCAGCCCCGGGGACTCGCTCACCTGCGGGGCGGCGCCCCTCGGCTCTTGATCTGGCGTTGGGCCTGGGCTACGTCCTGGCCCGCTTTCTGCAGGTACATGGACGGGAAGTAGCCGGTGACGTCGTCTTTCCTGCAACAGAGGCAGCCCTCAGGCCTGGTCAGTGGCTGGAACGGGGTGGGGGGCCCACACGTGGGGTGGGCGGGGGTCAGGGCTCCCTCTAGCAGCGGGGCTCAAGGCAGGCAGGGAGGCTGCAAACGCCACGCCGGGCTAACACCAGCCCCCGCCCTCTGGCCTCAGTTTCCTCATCTGTGCAACACAGACCTTCCCAGCTGGGATGTTGGGAGGGAGAGGACGTTGGACCCAGATCACGGCCAGGATGTGTGTTTGCTGTGAAACATCTGCTACACTGCTTTGTCGGCTTTTTCTTTTACCGCGATTGCCTTCCGTCCTAAGAAACCTTTGCTTTCTTCCAAAAGCTTCTTTTTGGGGGCTTTGTGCTTGGTGATAAAACCTGTGATCCATCTCACATAAATGTGTATGTGTGAGGTAGGGTCTAGGTTCGTTTTTTTCCACGTGGATATCTAGTTGTTCCAGCACCATTTGTCAAAAAGATTTTTCTTTCCATTCTCACTACTATACTTGGGCGTTAAAAAAAAACAAACAAACAAAAAACACCTTTGCATAGTACAAACTTGGCTCAGTAAAACTGATTCTTCTTGGTGGGGGGAGAATCACAAGAATTCTCAGGGGTGCATGCTGGGGCGTAACTGAGTGTGGATCTAAAAGGCTGGGAAAGGCTGCCTGGAAGCCCCAAGCCCAGGGCCATGCTGATCTTGGGTGTCGTGGCACAAGCTCGCTGGGGCCACGGGCTGGCCCGCTGACTCAGGGCTCTGAAAACTCGTCCAAGGACCTGGGGAGGCCCAGTAGCTCCAGGGAAATGGCCCTGCATGCCCCTGGGATTCTGCTTTCCCCGGGACCAGAAAAAAAACAATTTAGTATTCCTACGTTTGGAGGAATAAACAGGAATTGCAATGAAAATTTTAAAGGAAAAGAGACGACGGGGTCTGCTCTGCCAGTGCTCAAAGATAAATAATCAATACAACAATTAATTGTGTTGCTGGAGAAGGAATAATGGATGGACTGGTCAGGGGAAGTGACCCAAGTCACAAAGGAAAAATGTACCCACTCGGACAAGGACACTGAATCCTGAGAAACAGGCAGGATGGGATTATCACTCGTCTGCTACCCAAAAGGAAACTGAGCCCAGAGAGGGGTAGTGGCTTACGCAGAGACACACAGCCAAGTCAGCACTGAGCCCCAACAGGCCCTGCCCCAGGCCAGGGCTGGCTCTCAGAGTGGGCACAGTGGGAAGGAGGGGCGCTCTCCTACCTGATGACCCACCAGCCGTCCAGGAGCTTATGAATGACCTCAATGGTTTCACCCTCCTCCAGGGACACCTCATCCTCCAACGCAGCAATGTAGGCCTTGATGGTGACATAGGGCTCACCTGGTGGGCAGAAGGGGGAGGGGGCATGGTGTGAGGGTCCGCCCACATGGGGCTCACCACCCCCAATCAGCTGGCCAGGACCCCCCTCCCCAAGCTCTCCTCCCACCTCCCCACCTGCTCCTTGGCCTCCCTCTGAAGCTTCCTTCTACCCGCTTGTGGGTGCAACCTGGACTTCTGTCCTCTGCCCACTGTACTCAGGTGAGCTTGCCCCTCCCACCCTCCGCCATCCACTCCAGGGGCCACAAGTTCCCATGACTACAGAGACCTGGCCAGACGCCTAAATATGAGAAGCGGATGCCGGGAAGTGGTGGGGGGAGCACCCGTCCCCATGGTACCCAAGCCACTCAACTCCAGCTGACTGCTGGCATGTGGGGCTACATATCTTCCCCAGTTTTTAAGGAGAAGCCATAAATCCACATAAAATTGTGAAATCTCTCCATTTTAAAATATAGGCTGTTAATTCTAATTTTTTTCAAACTCCATGTGGGCCCCATCCAGCCCCAGGGCTGCCAGCTTTCCCCCTCTAGTCAACGATGATGCCCCTACCTCCAGGCAGCCCTCCTTCCTGAGCCTCAGGTCTGCTCATCCTTCAGCTTCCTGCTGGACCTGGCCCCAGGCCGACAGCCATCACCTGTGCCAGGCTGACCTCATCACCCCCTACCTCCACCTCCTGGTTCCCCATCCTGACCGAGAGCATCACCTCCTACTAGGCCCCCAAGCCAGACTATGGGGTCTCAGCCCTGAATCCCCCTCTGCCCCACCCATAATCATGTCCCACCCCAAAGCAGTCCCTTCTGGCTTCTCCATACCCCCGGGCCCCTGCTGTCCCTCCCCCCGCATGGCCGTGGAGGGCAGGGGCACCTGCATAGTTGGGCTCTGGGTCCTCCGCTTCATCCGGACTGTCCAGGGGCTCCAAGTAGGACGCCGGCACCCAGCCACGCTTTGTCTTCATTTGGCAGAACCACCAGCCTGTGCCAGGGGTGTGAGGCAGAGTCACGGTGGGCCTGTCAGCCTCCCCAGCCGTCGGGGGTGGTAAGAACACTCAGACAGACACACAGACATCCAACACGCAGATTCAGAAATATCACCTTCCCAAATCACACACAGCCGGACACACAGGGTCACAGAATTACAGCTCTGAACCCACTTCACACACAGCATGAGAAGTCCACCCCCATCAGGGTGCAACCCCAGAGATGCACAGTCACAGGATGGAAGATGTGCAGGAACCCACAGGCACCCCGGGGTGCACGCTCAGAGCGGGGGGACCCGCAGTGTGGGGGGACAGGGCCCCTGAAGGAGCTGGAGCCCCACAGTGCGCCAGGCCAGGAGGAGGCCCGAGGCTGCCTCGGTCAGGGGCTTGTGGCCATGGACCCAGGCCCCAGGGGAGGAGGGCCAGGCAGGGCGAGGAGGCTGACCGCTCTCGCTCTTTTCCACGACGTCCACTACGTCACCGGACGCCAGAGCCATCTCGGAGCCCGAGGTCTTCTCATAGTCAGCGATGGCGCGGTAGGTCTGCAGGATGATGGGGCCCGTGATATCTGGGCAGAGGGAGGGCAGAGTGAGCAGACGCCCCCGGGGGGGGGGAGGGGACCCGCCTCCTCCCGGCTTTCCCCTGCCGTCCCCTGTGTGGGCCACAGAACTGGCCCTGGCTCCCCGTCCCCACCCAGCTCCAGGCACGCCAGAGGTGGACGTGCCCCGCCGACTGGACAGCAGCAGAGGCAGCTAGTGCTCACAGCCCCGCGTGTATGGAGCGCCTAGTGTGTTCCAGACACTAGTCACACACTTTAACATATTCTCCTTCTCATGTGGTTGACGAGCAGCCCTTCTCAACTGTGATGTGCACGAACCGCCCAGGGATCTTGCTGAGGTGCAGGGGCTGATCCCGGTCTGTGCCGGACCCGAGCCTGAATTTCTAACCAGCCCCCAGGCCATGCTGCTGCTGTGTGTTTTGGGCTGAATTGTATCCCCTTCCCAAATCCATATGTTGAAGCCCTAAGCTCCAGGACCTTAGAATCTGCCTGTGTTTGGAGAGAAAGGCTTTAAGAAGGTGATTAAGGTTAAATGAGCTCATCCAGGTGGCACCCTGATCCAGTAGGGGTCCTCATAAGAAGAGGAGGCAACGCCAGGAGCGCACGCACAGAGGAAAGGCCACGTGAGGACGCAGCGAGAAGGCAGCAGCAGCACGCCATGCAGAGCGGCCTCGGGAGCACTCAGCCCTGCCACACCCTCATCTCGCACTCCCAGCCTCCAGAACTGTGAGAAAATATGTTTCTGTTGTTTGTGCTGCCAGTCTGGGACAGCTTGTGATAGCAGCCCAAGCCGACTGACACTGCTGGTCCCTGGACCACACTCTGAGTGGCCCAGAGGACTTGTCTGGGCAGCCCACGGACGGGGTGAAATCCCGCTCCACCACTTAGTAGCTGTGTGCGCCCTGGCAAGAGTCTCAACTTCAAACAAGCCCCCTGGGGACAGCCAGTCTTCGACAAAGGGGACAAGGGTGTGCAAGACAAGTGTACAAGACAAGAAGAGAAAGGAGTCTCTTCAGTAAATGGCGCTGGGAAAGCTGGACAGCCACAGACAAAAGAATGAACATAGACCATTATCTCACACCGTGCACAAAAATCAACTAAAAGTGGATTAAAGGCTTGACTGTAAGACCTAAAACCATAAAACTTCTAGAAGAAAACATAGGCATACACTCTTCGACATTCGTCTGAGCAGCATATTTTCAAGTACCATGTCTGACCGGGCAAGGGAAACAAAAGAAAAAATGAGCAAATGAGAGCACATCAAACGAAAAAGCTTCTGCACAGCCAAGGAAACCATCAACAAAACGAAAAGACAAGCTAACGATTGGGAGAAGATATTTGCAAACCATATATCAGATAAGGGGTTAATATCCAAAATATACAAAGAACTCATACAGCTCAACAACAAAAAACCCAACAATCCAATTAAAAAATGGGCAAAAGATATGAACAGACATTTCTCCAAAGAAGATATACAGATGGCCAACAGGCACATTAGCTATCAGGGAAATGCAAATCAAAACTACAATGAGGTATCACCTCACTCTGGTCAGAATGGCTGTAATTAACAAGACAGGAAACAACAAATGTTGGAGAGGATGTGGAGAGAAGGGAACCCTTGTTCACTGCTGGTGGGAGTACAAACTGGTGCAGCCACTATGGAAAGCAGTATGGAGTATCCTCAGAAAACTAAGGATAGATCTACCATGTGATCCAGCTATCCCACTGCTGGGTATTTACCCTAAGAACTTGAAAACACGAATGTGTAAAGATACAGGCACCCCTATGCTCATTGCAGCCTTATTCACAATAGCCAAGAGTCGGAAGCAACCTGGGTGCCCATCAAGGGACAAATGGATAAAGAAGGTGTGGTACATACACACTATGGAAATACTACTCAGCCATAAGAAATGATGAAATCCGGCCATTTGTGACAACATGGATGGACCTTGAGGGTATCACGCTGAGTGAAATAAGTCAGAGGGAGAAAGTCAAATACCGTATGATCCCACTCATAAGTAGAAGATAAAAACAACGACAAACAAACACATAGCAACGGAGATTGGATTGGTGGTTACCAGAGGGGGAGGGGGAGGGAAAAGGGGTGATTAAGCAGTGTGTGTGGTGATGCATTGTCATGAGTCTTTGGGTGGTGAACATGATGTAATCCACACAGAAATCGAAATTTATAGTGATGTGCACCTGAAATTTATATAATGTTATAATCCAATGTTACTGCAATAAAAAAAAAGAATTAAAAAAAGAAACAAGCCCCAGTGCGTCCAGCTGTAAAGTGGGTCGTAACACTGCGCACCTATTTCATCTTGTTACAGAGAGCCTTACACGAGTTAACACAGGGAAAACTCTTTAAAGCAGCGTCTGGCACAGACTAAGAGCTCAGTAAATGTTACCTAGTGTTATTAACAATTATCGTGCAATAGAGATTAGACACTGTCGTGCCCCTGCGACACCCGCGCAGGCCAGGTTGGCCCCCAAGCCTGTTCGTTCATTCAGCCATAGCCTGCCGAGGGCTGATGGGAGCCAGGGTGGGCGCTGGGCTCTGCCGCCACGGAGGCGGGGGAAGCGCTGACATCTGCAAGGAGCCCCCTTCCTTGTTCGGTGACCCCGAGACCCTTTAGATCTTCAGAGCAGCACCAAGACCCTTCACGGTCACTCTCCCCTCCTGCTCGTTCTCCTGTCCACCGGCACGCAGGGTCCCTGATCGTGTCAACAATCCCCTTAGGGTGACCCGCGCATGGCTGGCCCCGCGCTCTCACCTGCTATGTTATTCTTGCCGTCTTTGGGCATCAGGTAAGTCTCTGGCTTTTTCACTCTGCGGGAGAGAACAGTCTGGCTTGGACCCTCAGCTTCCCGCTGGGGAGCGGGAAGGTCCAGACAGACCTAGAGAAGAACTTCCCAAGAGAAAAAGGGACGTGGGAAATGGCCCACTGCAGAGAGAAGGTAGCGAACGGACACTGCGGGGCTGCTCAGGCCATGGGGGGGGGGGGAGGGGGGGGCCCAGCCTCCTGCAGACCCCAAGGAGGAGGGGCCAACTGGAGAAGGGGGCAAAGCCCCTGCCCCCGGGCCACCGGAGAGCTCTGCTGGGAGTGTGGGAAGGGTCCCATCAGCCCAGGGGCCAGCTCCCTTCTTCTGAAGCTTTCAGCGAGCAGCCAACGGGGAGTGGGCGCCCCCACCACCACCCCGGGCCCATGGGGGCCGCCCTCCCCTGGCCCCGGCATGCATTCAGGGATCAACAAGCACTGGCCGAGTGTCGCTGTCTGTCTGTCTGTCTGTGGCAGCCTGTCTGTGGGCAACCCCCACACTCAGTGACCAGAGGGGGCCTTCCCCCGCCGGCCTGGGGCGGGAGAGCACATTCCCCGGATCTCACTCAGCCTCTCGGACGCCTCCCCGCAGGGCGCAGAGTCCAGGAGACCCTGGGGCCCGGGCAGGCAGAGAATGAGGTGACAAAGGGGAGGCAGGGGCCTGGGACGCCCGCATTCTCTCCGGGCTCCACACTTGACAGTGTGTAGACGCTCTCCACAGCACCCCTTACCGCATCAGGCCCTCAACATCCCGTCACAGACGGGAAACTGCTTTCCGAAGGCTCCCGGCAGACGCGGAGTCAGGATGAGGACCCAGGGCTTCCGACCCCGGCACCGCGAGGCTCAGAGGGGGCCAGGCAGAGAGCTGGCGGGGGTGCTGGGCGGCTCCGATCACAGAGGCCAGATTTGGAATCCTGCCCCCTTTTCTTTCCAGCTGTGTGACTTGGGACAAGTCGCTACCCTTCTCTGAGCTTCAGTCGCCTCATCTGTAACATGGGGAAAGTCCCACCCCCTCCAGGGCGGGCTCACCACCCCTCCCTGTCCCGCCTCGTTGGACAGGACGAGGAGGCCACTCACTGGCTGTCCGCGGGGAGCTTGAGGTCGTTAGGGCGCACCCTGAAGAAGTCGAGGAGGTGGGGGCAGCGGGAGATCTTGGTGGGCAGCCCCATGAGCGCGCTGCAGTACTCGGTGAGCGTGCCCTGGCGGCTCTCGGCGGCGCGCTGCCCGTCAAACCACCGCGGGGCTGGCGGGCGGGCGGCGGAGACCGGGTGAGCGCGGCGAGGGTGGATCCACCGGGGCGGGAAGGGCGGCCCGGGGGCAGGGGAGGGGGCGGGGCGGGCGACCCCCGGCCCGGAGGCCCGCGCCTCACCTGGCAGGTGGGGGATGATCCTGTTCTCCGACTTGATGTCCCCCGCCTCGATAGGAAACATTTCCTTTAACGTTTTCTGGACAGAAAAGACGTGAAGGAACGTTCTTTATTACTGTAAAAGCACAAAATCGGAAACGACCGAAATCCCCTTCCAGTCGCTCGCCCTAGACACTCCTGGTGGCATCCTTGCTGCCTCTCTTTCTCTCTCACCTCACATCGAAGCCACCCGCAAATCCTTTTAGCTCTACTCCCCAAATCTGTGCCTGGCCCTTCTCACCACCCCCACCTCCACCAGGCCTGGATTATTACGATGAGTCTCCCTTCCACCCTTGTCTGTCCTCCATCCACACCCAGAGGGATCCTCTTATAACCTAAGCTGGATCCTGTCCCTGCTCTGTTCAGACCCTCCCTGCCTCTCAGCTCTCTCAGAGTGGAAGCCCAAGGCCTCATGTTGGTCTACAAGGCCCCATGTGACCTGCCCCTGCTCCCTCGCTCACCTCCTCCGCCACCACCCTCCCCCGTTCACTCTGCTCCAGCCACCCATGAAAGCTCCAGGCTCACTCCACCCCAGGGCCTTTGCACATGCTATTCTTATTCTTCCCCCACATATCTCAATAGTGTGCTCTTTCTCCTTCGTCAAGTCTTTGCTCAGATGTCACCCGCTCAGTGAGGCCTTCTCCTGACAATTGCCTCTCCTTACCTGGCCTCCCCATCCCTCCCCCCGCTTTATGTTTCTCCACAGTTCTAACCATCACCTAACACACTATATAAATTGCTTATCTTTTTGTTTGTCTGTTATTCTGATGACTCCGCTAGAACTTAAGGGTACAGGAGAGGGGAGGGATTTGCATCCGGTTTTTATACCCTGGTCACCTTCAGCTGCGTCTCCTGCTCACCTGGCACTTAGTAGGGCTCAACAAAGAACTGCTGAATGAGTGGATGAGACTGCCAATTAGCACAAGAGGCTAATCCACAGGTAACAGCCTGGGGCGGTCCAAGGAGCTGATGGGGCCACACACGCATCAGGGTGGACATGTCTCAAAAACGCAACCCAGTGACAATGAGATAGGGAAGGAAGCCAGCCGCGCTCACGGCTTCCATACAGACTACGGAGATGCACACACAACACCACTGCACACTCTTCCTGGACTCTGTGTGTGTCTGTGTGTCTGTGTGTGTGTCTGTGTCTATGTGTCTGTGTCTTTGTGTCTGTGCCTGTGTGTATGTATGTGTGTGTGTCAGTGTGTGTGTCTGTGTGTGTGTGTCTGTGTGTGTGTGTGTATGAGCGTGCATGCAGCCACCCAGGGAGGAGCTGGGACAGGGCTATGGATGAAGGGAGCCTTCTGCTTCTTTTGTAATGTTTTATTTCCTTTATCTTAAAAAAGCCTGGTGGCAGACGGCCCAGTGCCATCAGTGGGGCTTTGCGGCGCTGGTGAGTGGCGGCTCCAACCTTCTTTGCATTTCAGTTTACGTTTCTCATTTCTCACACAAGAGAAGCGCGGGAACCCGACAGTGCGCAGGCTCCCTTCCCTGGTTAAGGAGGGTCCTGTATATGGAGGGGGCTCTTGGGGGACCCATGTGGCTTTTATGGACCCTCCATCCACCTGACCCCATCTCAGACCAGGACCCAGCAGCCAAGCTCTGCACAGTGTGACCCCTGATGACCAGCCCCAAAGCTGTCCAACCAGCCTCTGGTGTGGGGACCCCGAGAGGCTTTAGGGCCCCT
This sequence comes from Equus asinus, assembly GCF_041296235.1. Lineage (NCBI taxonomy): Eukaryota > Metazoa > Chordata > Mammalia > Perissodactyla > Equidae > Equus > Equus asinus. The sequence continues at coordinate 18,084,495 of NC_091803.1, read as the reverse complement.
GGGATTCGCTCATGTAAACCTTGGGGGCTGCGGGCCCCACTAGGCGAGAGGCCCCAGGCTTCTGGTGTCAGGATTATCAGTGCTCCCTCTGACCCACCAGGGGTCCTCAGCAGGCCAGTGACTGTCCTGGGCTGACAGCCGTGGTGGTGACACTAGCCAGGCCACCCCAGCAGGGACAGAGCCAGCGCATCCCTTAGGAATGCCCCCTGGGTTGGTGTTGAATGGGTACAGTTTCTATGCGGGAGATGGAAACGTTTAGGAAATGGATGGTGGTGATGGTTGCACGACACTGTGAATGTACTTAATGCCTTTGAGCTGCACACTTCAAAATGGTTCAAATGGTAAATTTATGTTATGTATATTTTACCACAATAGCAATACTTTAAGTAAAATGTTTTTAAAAGTTAAAAAATAATAATTCCTCCCTTTGGGCCGAGGGGACTCCAGGTTCCTCAGCTTCCGGCTGGCACCAGGGCGCCCTCCTCCCCACAGGGCGGAGCTGGGACTGGGTGGCGTCCCCTCCTCGACCCCCGCCCCCGCCAGGCACTCACGTGGAACTCGTAGATCTCCGTGAATCGCCGGTAGACCACCTTCTCGGACAGGTCCTGCCATTTCACCAGGAATATGTACACCTGGGGGTGGCCGGGGCAGGGGCCCTTGTTCAGCTTCCAAGGGGGCCTGGCCACGCCCCCAGGAAGCCCCCCAGCCCCTGGTGGGAGCCCTCAGAACTTGGGGGGGCACTCTTTGGGGCAGCCTGGGCCACAGAAAGGACACCAACTTCACGGACCCTGGAGGTGCCACTTTCCACCTTTAGCACCCAGGGCAAGATGACCCATCTCTCTGATAATAAGTCCACTGCCTACAATTCCATAATTATCGTCCCGCAACTCCATAGTAACTCCAACTCTGTAAACTGGACATAGAAGTAGGACCTCACTCCTAGAGAGTTAGAAGGCTACGATGCAGAAAGGGCTCAGCTGACACAACACGAGAACACAGCAAGGTACCGTGTGGTGCCAGTAATAGGAAGTGTCAGAACAGACAAATCCATAGAGGCAGAAAGCAGACTAGTGGTTGCCGGGGCTGGTGGGGGTTGAGGAGTGACTGCTAAAGGGTACGGGGTTTCTGTTGGGTGGTGATGAAAATCTTCCAAAATTGAGAGCAGTGTTGGTTGTGCAGCTCTGTGAATATGCTAAAAGTCATTGAGTTGTACACTTTCCATAGGTGGAGTGTATGGTATGGGAATTATATTTCAATAAAGCCATTGTTAGAAAGAAAAAAGAAGATCTCAGTAAGGAAAATTAAGCCTGCAAAAATAGGTCAGAGAATACTACTCAGCCAGAAAAAGGAATGAATTCTTGATACATGCAACCACATGGCGGAATTTCAAGAGCATCGTGCTGCGTGAAAGGATCAGACACGAAAGGTTACGCACCGTATGATTCCATATCTACGACATTCTAGAGCAAGCGCAGCTAATTTAAGGTGGAAACAAATCAGAACAGTGGTGGCCTCTCGGGGATGTGGAGGAATGACTGGCCTGTGGGAGAATGTTCCGGGGTGGCGGTGATGCTGCATATCTCGATGAGGGTTTGGGTTACATAGGAACCATCAAAACTCAGCAATGTGTCTCTAAGACTTGTGGATTTCATTTTACATACATTTTACATCAAAAGAGAAAAAACTATAAACAGATGAATTCTAGTTAGCGATATGCATGCTGAGGGTTTAGGGCGAAGTGTACTGATGTTTGCAATACGCTTTGCAATGCCCCCAAAATAAGGTAGATTGCAGGATGGATGTAGAAACACGTGATGAAGCAGCTACAGGGCAATGTTGACGGTGGAGTCCAGGTCTGGCTGAGGAGCAGCTGGGGTTTTGTTTGTTTTGTTTTATTTTTTGTAAAATTCTTTCTGCTTTGCTGTATGTTTGGAATTCTTCAGAATAAAATACTGAGGCATAAAAAGAACAGCTGTCAGTGGGTACAAGGTTTTGGGGGGGTGACAAAAGTATTCTAACATTAGATTATGATGGTTGGACAAATGGGTAAACATACAAAAACCACCACGCACTTTCAATGGGTGAACTATTTGGTATGAAATTATAATCGGTAAAGTGGTTTAGAAGGACGAGGAAGATGAACTTGAGGCGGGCTCAGGATAAACTTCTGGTGACTCTAATGTGCAGAGTTAGGAACCACGTCTCAGACCAGGGGGGTCACGAAACGTTCTCTGTAAAGGGCCAGAGAGTAAACACGTCACGCTTTGCAGCCTCTGTGGTCTCTGTCCCAACTACCCAACTCGGTTGTTTTAGCACAAAAGCAGCCATGGACAGCATGTGAGGAAGTGAGCAAGGGGAGAGAGAACAGCTAGGAAAGCCCTGGAAAAGAAGAGCTACGTAGGGACAGTATCCCTGTGAGCTATGAAAACAGGCTGTAAACGCTTTATCATTAAAACAGTGTGCACCACACCTGTCAGGAGAACTATTATTAAAAAAACCCAGAAAACAGAAAGAAACAAATGTTGGTGAGGATGTGGAAAAACTGGAATGCTTGTGCTCTTATGGCGGGAATGTAAAATGGTGCAGCTGCTAAGAAAAATAGGATGGCGTTTCCTCAAAAAATTAAACACAGAATGACCATATGAACCAGCAATTCCACCTCTGGGTACACAACCAAAAGAATGGAAAACAGACTCAAACAGAGATTTGTCCACCCATGCTCATAGCAGTATTCGTCACAACAGCCAAAAGGCAGAAACAATGGAAATGTCCATTGAAGGAGGAACGGATAAACAAAATATGGTCTATACACACAATGGAATATTATTCAGCCCTAAAAAGAAAAAAAATTCTGGCACATGCTACGACACAGATGAACCTTGAAAACATTATGTTAAGTGAAAGAAGGCAGACACAAAAGAACAAATATTGTATGATTGTACTTATAACAGATACCTGAAATAGTCGAATTTATGGAGACAGAAAGCAGAATGGTGGTCACCAGGGGCCGGGAGGAGGGAGCAGCGGGGAGCTAGTGTTTCACGTGCAGCTTGTGATGATGAAGAAGTTCTGGAGATGATGGTGGTGACAGCTGCACAACAGTGTGCATGTGCTTAATGCCACTGAACTGGGCGCTTAAAAACGGTGAAGATGGTAAATTTCGTCATGTCCATTTTATCACAACAGTATGGTAGTGGCGCGAGAACAAAAAACCATTGGAATAGAACAGAAAATCTAGAAATAGATCCACGTACATTTGGCAATTTAGGCTATGTTAAAAGTGGTATCTCAAGTCACAGGGGCACAGGTGGATTTTTAAAAACTTGGTCTTGGGACAACTGGCTAGCCTTTTAGGAAGAGGTAAAATTTGGCTCATATTTCACACCACACACCAGAATAAACTCCAAGTGGATCAGGGATCTAAATGCAAAAACTGAACCCATGTAAGTCCTAGAAGGAAACACGGGTACACAGAAAGCCTTTCTAACTGACTCAAAACCCACAGGCAGTGAAAGATTGCTATTGCAAATGCATTAATATTTTTTCAAACTTTAGCATGTAAGACCGTAAGCAAAGCCAAAAGACAAATGATAAACTGGGAGGAAATATTTGCAATACGTATCACAGATAAAGAGTTAATATTCCTAATGTATAAAGAACTTTTTTAAATTTGAAAGAAAAAGACAAAAAATCTGATAGAAAAATGTGCAAAAGGCACAAACAGTTCATGGAGAACACATATAAATATGTAACCCTTAAACATATAAAGAAGTGTTCAATGTTACCTATAATAACATAAATGCAGGTTGATTAGGTAAATGCAAGTTAGTGAAAGCAATCTAAATGAACGAACGATGGCATAGTCACATGACGAACTATTACACACATTTAAAAAATGAGACAGATTTAATGAACTAATTCAGAGGGCACTCCAGGATATGGAAAATGATAAAAAATGTATGGTATGTCACCTTGTTTATTATTTGTGTGTAGTAAAGAAGGAAAAATAAGAAAATATATATATGTGGGGTTTTTTTGCAAAGAGAAATAGAGGAAAGGTAAACTAGAATGAGTCTTTGAGTATATCTTCCTGTGAAGTTTTGACATCTGAACACGTTAATACGTTACATATTTATTTTAAATTTTATTTATTTATTTATTTTTTGTGAGAATGACCGGCCCTGAGCTAACATCTGTTGCCAATCTTCCCCTTCTCCTTTCTTCCCTCCCCGAAGCTTCAGCACATAGCCGTGTGGCCTAGTTGTAATTCCTCTGGCTCCTCCACGTGGGACGCCACCTCAGCACGGCACCACTGGGCCACTCCCATACATATTTAAAAATAAAATTAAATCAACAAGGTTTTTTTTTAAACTTCAAAAGTGGAAACAAATGAACAGAACTATATATCAATGGAAACAACCATCATGAAGAAAAATGGAAAATGGCCGGGCCCGTGGCTGAGTGGTTGAGTTCGCGCGCTTCGCTTCAGTGGCCCAGGGTTTCGCTGGTTCAAGTCCTGTGCGTGGACATGGCACTGCTCGCCAGGCCACGCTGATGTGGCGTCCCACATGCCACAACCAGAAGGACCCACAACTAAAAATATGCAACTATGTACTGGGGGCTTTGGGGAAGAAGAAGAAAAGGAAAAAAAAGAAAAATGGAAAAGAAAAAATCCAAGTACCTTTTAGCTACAATCCAAGAAACTTTTAGTACTTTCACTCTCTGTCTAAAACGACAGAAAGAGCTGCAAAGAGAACTTAAATCTGACTTCATAATAATGGCGTGTGTGTAGTAATTCTGAAACAAGTTGAGTGTATTACAGAATCAAGCAAAAGAGGAAATACATTAACCTTGTCGGGAACCAGGTTCTCAGGGCGAGAGACAGGAGCTACAAATCTAAACAGATGAAAGGCAAGAATGGATGACATGGCTATTTTCCCCAGTCTGTTCACTGACAGGACACAAGCAGTGACGTCCCAGTGGCAATGAGCACTCCTAGCTTCCAGATCTTGGTTCTAATACGACCCCTCACTAGAAGAACCAGGGCTCCTTGGCAAAACCGCTGAGCCCAGGCTGGGGCTGAGAGAAGATAGGCTAAACTGGGAGCACCCTGTGCCAGAAGTAAGAATGTGCTCAAAAAACGACAGGATAGGTCAGAAGGGCACAGAAGGAGCTCCCACAGGCCAAATCTGGGACAATCTGAGCATCTATAAGTAATGACAGTAATAGATTATGACCCATTAAATAAAGTAGAGATCTGTGCATCCGTATTGACATAAGTAAATAATAAGGAAAAAGGAAAGACTTTTAAGTAAAATGTTTACTAATAAATGCAAAGGAATGATAGAGTTTAAAAAAGTCACTATCTGGCAATCAATTTCAGGCTAGAGTCATCAATGTTCTGTAAGGAACAGGATATTCACAAAGTTTCAAATCATCTCCTCCCAGGTCGGTTGTTAATTACAAAGAGGAAAATAGTAACTTTACAGTAGAGAAGCTTGGAGGACACATCTGGGACTCCTACTCAAATTAACATCACCAAATATGGGAACAAGTCAAAGTCACCTGCCACCTGATAGGATCAATGAGAACATAGTGTCACTTCTGGAATATTCCTGCCACCGATGCATAACCTGAATCTAATGAAGTATCAGACAAACCCAAATTGAGGGACATTCTACAAAATAACCGGCCCTTCTCTTCAAAATGCCAGAGCTGGGAAGGACACAGAGAGGCTGATTAAGACCGACCCAGATTAAGGAGGGCTACAGACACGTGAGCACGGACATGCCTCAGGTGACGCTGGATCGGACCCTCGTCCTGAAAGATTTTACTACAGAGGACAAGTAGGACAATGGGTAAATTGGAACAAAGTCTGTAGGTTGGATAATAGTGTTTCCTCAAGGTCAATTTCCTCATTTTGACACATTTGGTTATGTAAGAGACTGTCCTTGATTTTGAGAAATACACATCATAGTGTTTAGGGGTCAAGAAACACGTTCTCTGCGACTTAGTATCATAATGATTCAGAAAAGTTATATTCAGAGAGAGAGAAACCTGGTAGAGGCAGAGGGAAGGAAAGGGAAGAAGAGAGAGAGAGAGAGAGGGAGCTAGCATGTGGGTGAAGGAATATTGGAGTTATTGGTACTTTTTTGGGCAACCTTTCTGCAAATTTGAAGTTATTTCAAAATTAAAAGTAAAAAAAAAGGTCTTGGCACATTGCTAAATGTACCATACAAATGCCATACAATTTACTAAGTGGAGCTCCTCCCTGGCCCTCCTCAGCCTTGGGGACCCTAGGGGGGGTGGCACGTCTGGGCAGACACTTCCCCAGCCACCAGGGCAGGAGGGGGCGCATTTTTGACCCCCCTCGTGCTGTCACCCTACTGGAGGGGATAGGACTCTAATGGAACTGACCCCACGGGCGACTGAGGGGACAGAGAGCCCGCTGCCAGCCTCCTTCCCAGAGGACTCCTCCCTGAGAGTAGGGATGGTCAGGGAGGGCTGCCCGGAGGCACGCGCCCTGGACGTGTGCGCGGGGTCTCGGGGACATGGACAGCTGCCGAGGAGGTGCTCCTGGCTGGGGCGAGGGAGCAGGGAGTGAGGTGGGCTGGCGGGACGAGGTCGGGGGTGGCGAGGCTGGCCGTCCCCGCCCCTCAGAGTCAGGGGTGCGAGGGCGCACATCTTTTTAAGGGGCGTGCATCCACCGCGGACCCCGACGGGCAGCTGAGGCCAGAGACGCGGAGCCGTCTGCCCGCGATCCCGGCTCTCCACCCTCAGCCGCCCGGAGCGCCCGCGTCTCGGCCGGTGGCCCTGGGGACTGCGCGGGGACAGCACGGTCTGGTACCCGCGCCCGGGGCTGTCTCTGCGCGCTCGCAGGCGCTGCGGCTACTCACGTAGTGCTGGCTGGGGACGAAGCGCTTCTCGAAGCCCAGGAGGGCGATGTGGCGGATGAAGGTGTCCCCCATGGCGGGGCTGCGCGTGGCCTCCACTGCTCCGGGACGTTCCCGGGCTGGGCTTTAAATGGGCTGGAAAGAGGAAGTCCCATGTGTGGCGGCGGGGCTGGGGGCAGGAGGGAACAGGGAGGGCGCAGAAAGGGCTCTGCTTCTTCTTTCAGTTTCTGGGACTCTTCAGGCTCCCACAGCGTGGACGTGGGCGGCCGGACGCATGCCCGTGTGCCCGACATGCTGGACATGCGGCCCTTGTCCTCTCTGTGGCCTACCAGGCCCAACCGGTTGGCGAGGGGAGGTGCCCAGCTCTCTCTGGGCCAGCTGCATTGGCCTCTCTGCTGCTCTGGAACACACCAAGCTGCTGCCACCTCAGGGCCTTTGCACTGGCGCTTCCACCTGGACCATCTCCCACACACCTGTAACTCCTCCACATTTTCTCCAGGTTTCTGCTCAAATGGCACCTCCTCTGAGAGGCCTTTCTTGATAACTTCACACAAAATAGCAAAACTTCATGCTCCCCCCACCCGGCTTTCCTGTTTGTATTCAGAGCACTTACCATGACTGACATATTACCTATTTTATTTTTTTACAATGTCTCTCCTTACCAGAATGTGAGCAAGGGCTTGGCCTGTTTCGCTAAGGCCTCTGGCCCCAGCTCCTAGAACTGGTACCTGGCACGCAGTGGGCCCTCCATAAACACGTGGAGAGTAACTGCGTCACTCACTGAATGAACGAATGAATGAATGAATGCCTCTCCGGGAATGTGTGCAAGTGTCAGGCACACATCCCTGGGTGTCTGAGCGTGCTGAATTGCCAGCGGCAGCTGGGACAGATGCTGAGTGAGAGCTGGGTTACAATCCTGATCAAAGAGTGGATCTCAGAGATGACTTGGTTTTCGTCCTGAGTAAAATGGGGCCACGGGGAAGGGGCTCTGGGAGGAAGAGGTGAGGAGGGGAGCAGTGGGCAGGGGGACAGGCTGGAGCCTCTCTCACTAAAGCCTGGGGTGCTAGGACCAGGCAGGTGGGGGTTTGGGAGGCTCAGAGGTTATGGAGATGGACCAAGGTCACACAGCAGATGGCCTCAGACCCAGGCAGTCTGGGTGTAGGCTCAGGGGGGCAGAGCCAGCGTGTGGTCAGATCTGCAGATTCCAAGGTTGAGAGAGATGAAAAAGGCCATCATGGGGAGCACTGAGAGCCACGGGTCCCCTTGGACCATTGGGGTGACAGTTGGCATTTGGAAGAGGTTTTTTTTGGTTTTTTGGGGATTTTTGCTGAGGAAGATTAGTCCTGAGCTAACATCTGTGCCAATCTTCCTCTGCTTTATATGTGGGTCACCACCACAGTGTGGTGTAGGTCCATGCCCAGGATGTGAACCCACAAACCCAAGCCACCAAAGTGGACTGCACCAAACTTAACCACTCTGCCAGGGGGCCGGCCCCAAGAGGGGTTTATCAGAGAAGCACAGGGTCCATTCCCTCCGCTGTGAAAGATCTGCTCGGCAGGCACGTCCCCTCCAGTCACTGCTGCTCCCCCACCTCACCCAGAGGTCACCAGCCCTGGTGTGGCCAGCCTTTCAAGTCCCTTCTCTGGACATTTCCATCTATGTATCTAGGATCCTCCTGAACAGGATACACTACTCAGCGATGAACAGGAACTGCCACACACGAGTGAACCTTCCAGATGCAGTGTGGAGGAGAGAAGGCAGACACGAAGCACGCCTTACAAAGCATGCCTTTGGCAGGAACCCATTTATCCTAAGCTCAAACACTGCCTATGCCTGCCAATGGTGCTGGAAGCCAGGGTGACCTCTGGGCCGGGGGTGGGGGTGGTGGGGAGCCAGCAGGGACTGCAGGGACACGGGAGAAGGCAGGTGACGGGCTCCTGCTTGCTAAGGATGCTGGTTCCACAAGTGTGCTCACTTTCCAGCAATGAACCCAGCCCTCAGCACTGAGATCGGCGCAGGGCCTTTTGCTGTGGGTGTTTTGCTGCAACAAAAAGTTGGAGAGCGAGAATAGATTGAGTGCACGTGGTTGGGAGGGCAGCACGGGGCACTCGGCTCCCTGCTGAGTGCTGTCCTTTGATTATTCGCTCAAGGCCCCCTCCCTCAGGGACTCAGCTTGTCTCCAGCCTTCCCTGTCCCATGGTGCTGCCTTGAGGCCCCTGCACAGACTCGACTCGCCCGTTGCTCCCCGTGGTGTGGCGAGGGGACAGGGCAGAGGAAGTAGTCAGGGTTGCTGCAAGCAGGACCTGCTGGGCGCCGGTGCACCATGGCGCTTCCTTCCCCCCCTCCCCCGGCCTTTCCGCTCTTGTGCAACCGCCTGGCCAGGCGGCCAGTCCGCAGACACGGCCCCGACCCCGCGCCCAGCCATCAACTGCTCCTTCCCGCTTCCCTCCTGGGCCTCCCCCTGCCTCCCCTCGCTCCTCACGTGCCCCGGCAGAAAGCAGGCTGCCAGAGCCCAGGAGGCCAGAGCTCCGGGAGCAGCTCCCAGCCCCGTGTCGGGAACCACTAGGATTCACTTCAGTGCCTGGGGGGCGCGAGCGGGCGACCAAAGGATTAAACAAACAAACAAACAAACAAGAACAAGCAAATGTGAAGGAAGGAGGTGACGAATAGATAAAAGAATTTTGGGGGGAGATGAGACAAACGTAAAAAGTTTTAAAATTTTTTATTGGGAAATACATAGAAAACTCCAAAAAAATGTAGTTTATTATAAAACTATAATTATTATAAAGTGGCTATCTAGTTGTCACCTGGGTGTTCAAACAATACCAGTCCGCAGAATCGCCCCGACCTCCCTCGACTGCTAACAGGAAGGACTTCCCGTGGGTCAGGAGACCTTTATGTCTGTGATCACATATTAGCCTCACAGTGAGGCTCTCCGGTAGGTACCATTCCTCCCTCCACTTTACAGATGGGGAAACTGAGGCACGGAGAGATTAATAGGTGGCCCCAGCTCATAAGCTAAGTGCTGGGATTTGAACCCATGCAGTCTGGAGCCCACGCCCGTGCTCTTAACCACTTGAGTCCCCTGCCTCGGCCCTGAACAACATGTGAATGAATGAATAAATAACGATGGTGATTCACCCGGGAGGAGCCAGCCTGCATGAACGCCCCCAGAAGAGGGGGGTTCTCAAATCAGGCCAGACTGTGGGGGAGCAGGGCTTTCTCCAGATGCCACCTTCTCCACCCTCAGGCTTCCCCCGACGGCGGGCTGGCCAGTGCCCGACACAGGAAATCCCCAAGGCTGGGCCACGGGGGCGGGCGGGGTGGAGAGGGGTCTGGCCTCAGAGCCTGAGGCCAGGAAGGCCTTCTGGGGGCCTTCCGTCAGGAGAGGGATCTAGGGCTTCCCCGAGTTGGAACGGACCCAGTTCTTCCCCAAGTCTCACTTAAAGCTCTCCCGCTGCCCCTTCTCGAGCAACCACAGCCTGGACCCCACGCCAGGCCGGTGACCAAGGCCCCCTGGCCCGCCCCCAGGCCCAGGGCCTGGCCGGCTGGGAGGCGCACGGCCCCGGCGGCGGGGACGTCTCCGCGGAAACGCAGGCGCTCCCACGCCCCTGCCTCCCGGGGCGCCTTCCCTTCTCAGCAGATGCACACGGGCCACGGCCGAGGCCGCGGCGGAGGGGAGCGGGTGACCCGCCCGAGTCACGCCCCGGGAGCCACACCTGGGACGCCTCCTCCCCTGGGCCTGACGGGGACTCGGGCGCGGAGGAGCGGGGGACCGGGCCTTGGCCCCGGCGAAGGGCGCGCGCGGCTCCCGCGGGCCTGCGGGAACTGACTGCTCGGAGCCGGGAGCCCCTTGGCGTTCATTCAAGCTCCCTGAGTCTCGGGTTTTGCACCCGCAAAATGGCACCAACAACGGTACCCACTTCAAGGACGCCCGTGAGGACGGGCGAGGTCAAGCGCGGAGCCCGGCGAGCGTCGGCTGTCGTGCGGCGTCCGCCGTGCACAGGCGGCCCCTGAGGTGCACTGGGGCGCGGAGGTGGGAGAGGCCAGGAGCCAGGGCGGTCTCTTGCTGTTTAAACGGGGCCTTGGTGAGGAAGATGTCGCAGGATGAGAGCAGGCGCTCCAGGCCGGCACGACCTGCGCAAGGCTCGGCCGGAGGGCCAGGCTCGTGTTTGCTTCTGGAGCTGTCGCCGCGAGCCGGGCGGAGGGCGTGGCGCAGGCCCGGGTGGAGAGCTGGGGGAGCTCAGCCTGGGCTCTGCCGTAGCCGTCTGGGGTGGAGTCAAGGGCACGAGCTGGTGGTGGGATGGAGGCTTTTCCAGAGCCGGTGGGGCTGAGGACAGCGGCAGAGGACTGCAGCCTGAGTCCTGCACGAGGGGCTGAGGCTGTCCCCACAGCCCCGCAGCATCCAGGAGCTGCTGACACCGAGTGGGCCCTAGGTGATACCTGACGGATGGGGACGCTGCGAGCCGGGAGCGCCAACTCTTCCTGCGCTGGCTGCCAGGGAACCCCAGGGCCCAGCCTGTAGTGGCCCCTCCAGCCCCACTTCCTCGCTGGCACTTTCTTGCTGACTGGGCCCAGATGTGTCTCAGTGAACATTATTTAAAGCTCATGAACCAACCACCAGGCTAAATCCGGCAGCAAGCTGCCACTGCAGGGGGTTTTGTGGTGATCTGTTTGAACTTGAAGCGAATTCTAGTAATGAGGAAACTGTGCCTCCAGTTACGGGCGCTGGGCTGCCGTCTCCAGCCCTGAGCCAGACTGCAGGCAAGTCAGCTGGCAGCATGCAGTTAGTCTGGGAGTGGACAAGGGTTCAACCTCTGCCACATCCAAGGGGACACAGGACCATAAAGACACACAGGTCTGGAATGAGGGGCCAGGCCACCTGTCTTCACAAAGGTGTGAAGCAACCTGTCATGCTGTCTTGCATCAAGCGACAGGACCAAAGATGCCACTGCTGTGGCTTTATGACCACACACGGTGGGCCGCCTGCTCCGACCCTGCCTTCCTGGAAACCTGCCCTTGCTGTCTCTTATCAAGGATTTTCCCTAGAGGATCTAGTTTGGCTGTCACAGGGGAGACCATTTCAGTCTAAACTGCAGGTATGAACCCAATAGATCCTTTCAGGATTTACCTGGATCTTCTTCCAGCCTGCGACACTTTTTAGGCTGCCGGAAGGTGGGCCTTCTGCTCTTCCGCTGCCTCTGGTTGGGTCTACCCAACTCTTCATAATGGACTGAGTGGAGACAGGCCTCCCCACGTCCCCTCAGGCACTGCCAGGGCACGGCCTTCTGTCAGGTTGTCAGTGCTTTACAGAAATCTAGACACTGCAGTCTAAATGAGCAGCCTTGAGACCAGGCACGAAGCTGATGCTACAAGATGCCTGTCAACATCCGTCTGCGCTGGCTTCTGAGAAGGAAGCACCTGGACAAATGCGTGTTGTGTCACAGTTGGCTTTCAGTGCTAACTTTCCTGACACTTCCTCAAAATAAACCCACAGGTGTCAGTGGTTGGGGGTGTGTGTGGGGGGGGGGGGGGATAAGGTGACACACAAGATCACTGCTGCCCAGAGCAGGGAACCTGGGGACAACCACGAGCCCATCAAGCTTCCCGTGCTGTTTCTAACCCAGTTCCTGGGGTAGGGAAGTCCCTCCGGAGCAGCTAGGCTAGGTCCACGCAGTTATTTGTCAACAGGTCACCAGACCTCTAGGGACATAAATTTCTACAACCAGCTGCAAGCTGCTTTCAAATCTGCTTTTTGAGCCAAGAAGGTTGGCAGCCACAGGCAAAGTACAGAAAGCTCTTATCCCTTATCCCATAATGGAGTAACCCAGAACCTCAACAGCAGAGGCTGGGCAGCAACTCTTGGAGCCTAAACAGAAGGACGAACGGCCCCACTTGTGCTCATCCTACTGGACTCACAGGCCTGAGCAGCACAGGGAGGGGTGATGAAGAAAGCAGCCTACAGCTCACCTCGATTCCTAGTCCTGCCCCCCTTGCCTTCCCCATCATAGGAAAGCGAGGCAGTCCTGGGAAAACACCACATCCTCAAAATACATCCGAGCCAGAAACCGGAGCCTCCACTTAGGAAGGTGAGTACTGGACAGTACACCTCAGGGATGTGCGGCAGTGTGACAAGAATCTGCCCACTAATGGGTAAGGCAACCAAGCGAGTCCCTTCAATTTATTTAGACTGGGGCTTCAGGGTGTTAAGTGAAAACTGAAAAGCTCCGGTCACGCAATCTTCCTCTCCAACAGACCTTTCGGTCGGAGGCTGGAAGGATGCTCGGAGTAACCACCTACTTCAAAAGGGAACTGGCTGCTGCTGTAGACACCATCGTGGGAGCAGAGGGCTGCAGAGCTGGGCTCGTCCTTCCCTCAGTCTTGGAGAAAGACAGGGACAACTACCTGATTCTGCCTTCGCTTCCTCATCCCGGAAGCCCCAGACATGGAGCGCAGTAGACACCTCACCTCCTTTCACAGATCACAGACGATTTCGACCAACGAAAAGATAAAGGCTTCGCATGATGTGCTAACTGCTGAAAGGGCAAGCTTCCGTGCAGAGTGGCTGGGGTCTCGGAGCGCTGGGTGAACAGCAGATGCGGACACTCCCAGCTTCAGCACTGGCCCTGCCCTCAGGGGCTCTGCGGCCCAAGGGGAGGCCACTCCGGGAAGAAGGCTTTGCTTTCCCCCCAACTGAAGGGCCACAGCTTGGCAAAGGGGTTAGCACTTAGCCCAACTCCGGTGACGGGACTTAATTTAATAATCACTGGAATGTAGACATCTCTTTGGTTATACTGTTTTTCTGGTGGAAATTAAGGTAACAGCTGTCCAGAAACAGAGCTTGGATTTGGTCACAAAACCTATGTTCCCAGTCGCTCTACTACATTCCGCAATAAAATGATGCTTCACGTCAGTGAGCTATTATGGAGTCAAGACGTCGTTTCAGAAACACAAAGCACATGAGAATTACTGATGAGACCTACTAGAACAACTGTATTTTGTTTCTCAGTCCAGTCCTCACTGATCTAATACAGATCTTAGTGGGCAATTTAAGCCCCAACCTGACCCCCGCCCTCAGAGGCACGCTATTTATCAATGGTCTCATTTATGAAAGCAGTGCCTATCCGTTCACACAGGCAGCTGGCGGCTTCATCTTACAGACTGTTCCTGGGCTCTGATTCAGCCACCCAGGGCGACCCTGCCACCCAGTTTTAAATAAGCCCAGGGTGCTGAAAGCAGGGATAATTTTGCGAGTGCAGGAAAGGAGGCAACTCGGTAAGGCAGTCGCCTTGCCAGGAAACAATGCTGCTCTAAGGGAAGCTTTCCTAAGAGATACCCAACTGTGGGAAGCAGAGACTGAGTGCGACGTGAAAAGCTTCAGGACACGACGGTGGGTTAAGAATGACATTTCACCTCCACTCTCTTCCAGCAGAGGACAGGCACAGGCACAGCACCTCTTGTGTGACGGCCAACATTTCCTGAAGGAACCAGGCTCATTCAGTTTAGAGGAGAGGCAGAACCGGACAGAACAGCATTCCTGAAACCTTTAAAATGTTATGTCAAGGATGGAGCACCGGTTCTGTCGTTGTCCAGAGTACAAAAACTGGTCTACTTGGCAGATGTAAGAAGATTTTTAAAAAATGCTTTCTAGCGGCATATATGAAAACAAAAGCTATGTGTATGCATCTATAGAGAATTGCATATATACAATTAGACTGGATAGGAAAACAGATCTCCTTGGTTAAGTCTGCCATCCCACAAATTTTTTGTTAAAAAAAGCTTAACTCCTTTAAAATGCAGCCTTTTGACGGACCTGGTTCTCCAGTGGCTGGAAGGGGAAGTGTGGGCGAGGGCAGGGCTGAGTGCACTTTTTAAGAACACTTCACAGGAACCGTGATGCTGGATCGCAGCAGCTAGTTTCCTCCCAATGTCAGGTGGCAGGTTAACAAGAAATTAGTTTGGCTTTCCCTGAGCACACACTTGTAGGATAAAGGAGAGGCAGAGGGCTGTGGGGAGGGAACAGAAACAACCTGGAGCCAGTGAGGGACTGCTACATGGGAGCAGCTAATGCGTGCGCTCTCTCGGGGGAGGGACTCTGATCTCACCATCACACTTAAGCTGCACACAGTTGGCGTGTCAGGGAGAGAAAGTTGGGGGTTCCAGCCCCAGCTCAGACAAGAGGCACAGTGATCTCAGAAAACACCATGAAGGATGGTGTCCTTAGGAGGAGCTCAGCCTCTGCACAGTGCCAACTTGACCCTCATTTTGCATTCCACCTACCACCGAACCACCCACAAGCTTCCCCAGACATAATCATGAAAACACCTTAGAAAGAAATAATTAGTGTGTGAAAGGCATGGATGGATTTTATTTATTACCCTATATCTACAATTTAATTTGAGGTAAAATATAAGCAACACATAAAAATGCCTATTTCTGCTACCATGTAATATAATTCTCCATTGTGAATATTGTGATAAAGCTAATGAAAACTCTATGCCGTCACATACTCTAGCTTTTCATATAGCTGGTATTTTACAACTCTTAATTTGTTTGTGAAATCTCAACACATGTAAGATTCTCCTACAAATGGCGCAGAATATCAGAGGGCGCATAATTAGCCTACTGACCCCTCACTCCCCACACTGGAGCCTCAGTGTTACAAGTAGAATTATAAAGTAACGAAGGCGATGAAAACCCCTTGAGTCTGATCCAAGCCGGAACAGTGTTCCAAAGAAATCCACACCACAATAGGTGACAGGACAGTGAGGCTGTAGGGTCACTTTGTGTGACCAAACACTCAAACCTGATCTTACACTTCTGGTACACCATGCATTTTATTCAGAGGATGAGTAAATGTGGAAGAGGTTCTCTGTGTTCCATCTAGAGCCACACACTGAGATACTGACCTCTTACCGGCTGTGAGGTGATCCAGACGGATGTTTTTAATTATGATAAAAAACATATGAACAATGATAGATAGCTTAGGAAAAGGTTTAGTCAAATATACAGATACTAACTGTTCACTCAGTCATTAAGGAGAGTCGTGAACAAAAGGATCATTTAAATGATTTCTCAAATAGAAAAACTAAAGAACTGAACTATCACAGGTGTTTTCTTCACTGGAGAAGCTGAGATGTTCCAGTAGGAGATATCGTCACTTGATTGGAAAATAAACACCATGGCTGAAGGCTCTGCTGATACGTAAAAAATCTGATGCGAGTCATCCCTGTCATTGTCCCTGTCATTTTCCCAGCATTGCTGTAAAATCCTTATAATACATTCCAAAGTAAACCAGCCATTCCAAATCTACAGTCACTCTGCTCTTTAATTCAATTCACAGAACTGCTGAAAAAGTAGACATTTCTATCTAAAAGTAGAAAAAAAGGTTTGTATAGAAGGTATTTCTGTTATACAAGTATATTACACAGCTTGGGGCAGTAACAGGTCCGAAAAGCTCTTCTCACCCACTGATATTTTAAGCTGAAATAGGAGAGAAAACAAACAAGCAAGAAAACAGGTTAATTTCATTATAGGAATTTAACATTCACAAATATCACAACTTAATCAGCACTTAAACCCATGAATTGACATTATATGGCAATTTCATGACAAAAAAAGGCCTCTGTCTAAAAAAAACACACTGCCAGGTACAGATGAGAGTGGACTGCTGCCCAGCCGGATCCCAGAACCGTCACCCAACGGGCCGCAGCTCAGGCAGCACATGAGAACCAAGCTTTGCTGACTCCTGAGCCAGAGCTGCCCCTCCTGTCGTAGCCTGGCCAAGTTTAAGAAGCTTCCAGTAATAGGATCAGGCTTCTAACTGAATTATGTCAGATGCACAACGGACTGTGTGGCTCAGGCTGACCCTGCAAACACTGTTCTGATGAGGGCGAGCAGTCAGTCTAGCAACACCAAGGCACAGTGAATTCCAATGATGAGGAAAAGGTTTACCCTGGAGATTAGAAACAAAGCAATTTCCTTTGAAGGCAAAAGTGCTTTTATATCTTTGACTGACAGACATATATTGACCCAAGGAAAATTCTCTACTTGAATCTTCTAGCTCAAATGGTCCAGTATGGCTTAGATTTGGAGCTCAAATGCCATGAAAGCAGGGCCATCATTCATGGCCAAAGCAGGGGGAAAACAATAGCTTATGAGTACACAGGTGGTGCAGCCGGACACTGCATGGCATCCTGGACACAGAAGCTGATTTACCCTAGGAGGGAAGAGGTCTACCACGTAGGGTCTGGCTCTTGCTTGATCTGAGAGTTTCCATCAGTCTCCTTTATTTCTATCAAGAAAAGCAGAAGGGAACCGATTAATTGCACTATTAAGGCAAATCTGCTCAATTATAAATCCCGTTACCAAACTATTTACTATAAAATGATTTAATAGGAATTACAAGATACTAACAATGATAACATTTTCAGAGACAACAATATTTTCAGAGACAACAATGCTTCTCTAGCAATAAGTTCTAAATTTTGTTACTTATGTTTTCAAAGTAACAAACCTCTTATAACTTATGTGTTTAAAGGACCCACACTATCTAGGTTAGACAACAGTCTCCAGCTGTTTGAGAATTTATTAAGAGTCATCTGGGGAAAATGGAGCAAAAGAACCCATGAGTCACCTCTGAACACAACGTTTCTGGGCATAAACTACAAACCGAATTCACCCAGAAACAAAAGAAGAAAACTACCACACACACAGTTCTAGGTAAGCAGCTTTAAAAACACACAGTCTTCTCTTCTAATAAAAGTCTTAAGGAACTCCAGCTTTTGGCAACCAGACTCCCCTCTTTACCTTCTGTTGCAGGAACTTCTAACTGGCTTGGCTCAGCTGATTCTGAAAAGAAACACATGAAGATTTACTTTAACACTGTTCAAAAGTTGCTGTCAATTCTCTAAGTGCCTAGAAGGAGGAAGAGAGAAGGCCCTCCAGACACCGTGCACAGAGCCCATTCTAGGATGAAGCAACAGCCACAGAGTCTTGGGCTAACACACACAATCACTTAACTAGATTTTCAAAAGTCTACTTTTCTGAAATACGTGGTTAGCTGACACAGCCAAGGTGTTAAACAACGATCTTAATTATGAGAGCTCTAACATGAAACTAAGAAGTTCCTTCTTCATGTCTTTTCCTTATTTCCTTCTGTGGGCTCCCTTTCAATAAAAGCCTTTCATTACTTTCAATGAAGCATAGTAGGAGGCCTAAACACTTTTCTAAACCATAGTACATGCATTGCCACCCAACACAATTTGGTGTACAGCAACCATTAGAAACCAATGGCATAAAGAGTAAAAAGTTAAAAAGACAACTGAACTTCTCACTCAAAAGTTACATTCTATGCCATTTGTCCTGGGGTTTCTGAGCGTACCCCTGACCTGGGACAGTGGGATCAGATGGCATGTGTCCATGGCTCTCAATTAGGTCCTACAGCTTGAGCTTATACAGGCTTTCAAACACAAGAGTCAAAGAAACGAAGTCTAAGTGTGCGCATGCGTGTGGGTGACTGTCCTCACAGTGAGGCAAACATAAGGATGTGAGGCCAGGCAAGTCTGTGTGAGCCGTTTCCTCGAAAAAGTAGGAGTACTTCTATGTCTCACCCTGCTTAACTTACCTGGTATCACGGGGCCTTCTGACTCATTCTGATCAACCAACTCTGAAAACAAAGCAGATTCAAGTAATAATTTAATGATATGCCGTTACATTTGAAAAGCATTTTCACACACGTTCTCTATTGTGATGCTCCAACTTTGCTATAACAGGCACTATTTTCCTTAGGACAAGAGAGGAACAAACATTAAGAGTTCTGATATGTTCTATCAAAATAACTAATTCATAATAATCACCATAATCTCAACAACAAAAAACCCAATTAAAAAATGGGCAAAAGATCTGAACAGACATTTTTCCAAAGAGGATATACAGATGGTCAACAAGCACATGAAAAAATGTTCAACATCACTAATTATTAGGGAGATGCAAATCAAAACTAATGAATAAACTAAGAATAAATGAATAAAACTAAGAATAAACAAATGGGACTTCATCAGATTAAAGAGCTTCTTCAAGGCAAATGAAAACAGGATTGAAACAAAAAAACAACCCACTAACTGGGAAAAAATATTTGCAAGTCATATATCTGACAAAGGCTTAATATCCATAATATATAAAGAACTCTCGCAACTCAACAACAAAACATCAAACAACCCAATCAAAAAATGGCCTGGAGACATGAACAGACATTTCTCCAAAGAGGATATACTGACGGCCAATAGGCACATGAAAAGATGCTCATCATCGCTCATCATCAGGGAAATGCAAATCAAAACTACACTAAGATATCACCGTACACCCGTTAGAATGACAAAAATATCTAAAACTAATAGCAACAAATGTTGGAGAGGTTGTGGAGAAAAAGGAACCCTCATACACTGCTGGTGGGAATGCAAACTGGTGCAGCCAGTATGGAGTATTCCTCAAAAAATTAAAAATAGAACTACCATACGATCCAGCCATCCCACTACTGGCTATTTATCCAAAGAGCTTGAAGTCAGCAATCCCAAAAGTCCTATGCACCCCAATGTTTATTGCAGCACTGTTTACAATAGCCAAGACATGGAAGCAACCTAAGTGTCCAGCAACAGATGAATGGATAAAGAAGATGTGGTACATATATACAATGGAATACTACTCAGCTGCAAAACAGAACAAAATCATTCCATTTGCAATAACATGGATGGACCTTGAGAGAATTATGTTGAGTGAAATAAGCCAGCGAGAGAAAGATAATCTGTGTATGACTCCACTCATATGAGGAATTTAAAATTACGGACTAAGAACAGTTTAGTGGGTACCAGGGGAAAGGTGGGGTGGGGGGTGGGCACAAAGGGTGAAGTGGTGCACCTACAACATGACTGACAAACATTAATGTACAACTGAAATTTCACAAGATTGTAACCTATCAATAACTCAATAAAAAAAAAGATAAAAAAAAAATGAGAGATCACCTTATACCCATCAGAATGGCTATAATTAACAGGACAAGAAATAACAAGTGCTGGAGAGGGTGTGGAGAGAAGGGAACTCTCATACACTGCTGGTGGGAGTGCAAACTGCTGCAGCCACTATGGAAAACAGTATGGAGTATCCTCAGAAAGTTAAGAATAGAAATACCACAGGATCCAGCTATTCCACTGCTGGGTATTTATCCAAAGAACATGAAAACACAAATGCATAAAGATACATGCACCCCTATGTTCACTGCAGCCTTACTCACAATAGCCAAGACTTGGAAGCAACCCAAGTGCCCATCAAGGGACGAAAGGATAAAGAGAGTGTGGTATATACACACAATGGAATATGACTCGGCCATAAGAAATGATGAAATCCGGCTATTTGTGACAACATGGATGGACCTTGAGGGTATTATGCTAAGCGAAATAAGTCAGAGGGAGAAAGTCAAATACTGTATGATCTCACTCATAAGCAGAAGATAAGAACAACAACAAACAAGAACATAGAGACAGAGATGGGGGAGAGGGGAGGGGGAGGGTGAAAGGGGTGATTCACGTATGTGTGGAGATGGATTGTAACTGGTCTTTGGGTGGTGAACATGATGTAATCTATACAGAATTCAAAATGTAATGATGTAGAACTGAAATTCATATAATGTTATAGACCAATGTTACCTCAATTTAAAAAGTTTTAAACGAAAAGAACTTTAAAAACATAATAATGATTGCCATAAAATCCTATTATAGACTACTACACAAAGATGAGAACAAAACTGAACATTTTAAACATAAAGTAAGGGGGCAGGGAGGCTTAAAATATAATGTTCCTTGAAACTGAAATTACACAGGAGACAGAAGAATTGGGATTAATAAAAAAAATACTCACAGAAAAAAATTATCATGGGATTTCTTAAATAACAAAGTTCCTTGGTGTGATTAAAGGTAAATGTCACAAAGATGACTCAAAATCCGTGAAGCAAGGTACACCTCTCTTCCATGACTGACATCACCAGATATTAACACACTTGGCCAAGACCAACAGTATACTAAAAACAGAATCTTTGAAAAAAGAACTCCTGGTTTTGGGGATACAAGCAAACCAATAAATTTTATGATAAAGTAAAACTCAAAACTTACAAGCAGAAGAGAGTAACCAAATCCATGACACAAAGAGCAAGATCAAAGAACAAGGTCAACAGTGCGAGCAGCATGGAGCAAGTCTAAGAACCGCATGATTTCTCAGGCCAGGGAGGCAAACCAACGCAACAGGGCTCTGCTGCTCAACGGTCACTTAACACTCCTGAACACGGGATCAAAAAGGCCTACGCTCCCCAGTGAGTAAACTGCAGACGTGAACACTCACTGCGATGGGTTTTCCCTAGGCAGAATAATAATACCAACTGGAAAAAAGAGTGAAATGCTAACGGTATTAGAAAAGGATAATTCCCGTTTTTGAAAATTTTTAATAATAAAGTGAACAGAACAGCATAAAACATACTATGTTTTGCTAAAAACACTATTTAAAATGATCTGAACATCTGGGAACTGGAAGAACACTTACATTTTCTCATGCAACAATATCTTAGAGCCCAATGCGTGCCAGACACTATGCTTCAGTATGAACAGAAGAAGGCTAGATCACATAAAAGGCCCACTTACTCCAGCACAGAAATGATCACACAATAATAGCGAAAGTAAGAATAGTAGTACTAACAACAAACACAGATTGTATTTACTGAGAACATACTATAGCGCAGGCATTGTTCTAGGTTAGGAGATCAATAAACCTTTATGTCAAAAGCCACTTAGCAAATATTTCAGGGTTGCAGGTCACAGTCTTTTTTCCAACTTCTCCACTCCACCATCAGCAAATGGCCTGGCAGTGTTCTTCTAATAAAACTTTATTTAAAACGCAGGCAGGAACTTGCTGATCTCTGTTTCAGATGCTTGACTAATGAGTCACTTGAAATCTTCTAAAACTCCCCAAATGGGTACTAACATCCTTACCGTTTTATGCACGAGTAACCTGAGATAAAAAGAAGCTAAGCAACTTGTCCAATCTTACATCTAGAAAATGCCTGGCGCTCTACATTGAAGCTCAAACAATGGCTTTGCATGGTTACTGCCCGAGGTGAAGTGAAACAGCACACTCTGTGAACTAAGTGTGTGTGTGCATGCCCCCCACAACCTCGCACATCCCAGAAAGGAAGAAAAACAAAAAGACTTCATGAAATACTCACGGTTATTAATCACAAGTCCTGGAAATGGTCTAAAGAGAGAAATAACAGTTTATTTTTACTCTACAAGAATCAACATGTATATTCAGTTTACTCAACTAATAATTAGCCCATGCATTTATATATTATCCACTACTTTTTAATCTTCTACCTTTTAATCTACAGATAGATAACATAGATACATGAATAACTATTATGAAACATTATTAGAAAATGTTGCACTAAAGATGGTGGGAAAACAAAAAATAAGACCAAAGAAAAGGGAACAGAGCAATTCTAGTGAATTGGTCTAATGGAAGATGGCTTTCCTCCAGGCCCCTGGGGAATGAGGTGGAGGTGGGACAAAAATACACGATTTTTAGGGAAAGGGAGAAGACGAGTGAGGAGAAAAAGCCTAGGGAGGGTGATACATCTGCTATTTCTGAGAGCCAGTCCTAAGTGATTTATACTAGCAACAGTGGGAACCTGACCATGAACTGACTGGGTAGATTTAGAGATAGCTAAGATTTTGGGAGTTGGAAGAGAAGACTGAAGACATCTTGAGACTTCTGCTTCGGTGGATGAAAAAGAGGACAGTTATTGAATACTTACTGTGACGAGCACATACTAACAAATCTAATTCTCATAATGCTGTTGGGGGTAGGTATAAGCACCATTCCCACCCTGTGGATAAGGAGCTGAGGTTCTTAAAGGAAACAATTACAGTTCCACTGTGCAGCGAAGACAACAGAAGTAACTTGGCTGACATGAGATCAAACCCCTGTCTGACCTGAAGTCCGTGATGAGGCCTAAGGCAGAGGCTGGCCAAATTTTCTGTAAAGGGCTGGAGAGTAAGGACTTTAGGCTTTGCAGATCATACTGTTTCTGTCCCAACTATTCAGTTTCACCACGGGAACATGAGAGCAGCCATAGATAAAATGTAAACAAACGGATGTGACTGTGTTTTAATAAGACTTTATAAAAACAGGGGGCAGGCTGGATTAGGACCTCAGGGCATGGTTTGCCAACTCTTTGACTTAAAATCTGGAGAATTGGAAGTCAGCTCCGGGAGGAGAGAATCTAACGGCACAATAACACAAGTACAGTTTCCCCCCTTTTGTGTAGGGGATACATTCCAAGACCCCTAGTGGATGCCTGAAACCGTGGATAGTACCAAACCCTACAGAGACTACATTTTTCCTACACACACATCCCTAAGATAAAGTTTAATTCATGAATTAGGCACAGTAAGAGATTCACAACAATAACTTCTCTTTGGCATATCCAAATGGCCAGCATCACGACTCTTGTGCTTTGAGGCCACTATTAAGTAAAATAAGGGTGACTTGAATACAAACACTGCAATACAGCAACAAGGATCTGATAATGGAGACGGCTACTAAGTGACTAAGGGGTGGGTAGGGTACACAGCCTGGATCCGCTGGACAAAGGGATGAGTCACCTCCTGGGTGGGATGGAGCAGAAGGGCACAAGAGTTTATCACACGACTCAGAATGGCATGCATTGAAAATTTACGAATGGTTTATTTCTGGAATCTCCCATTTAATATTTTTAGACTATGGGTAGCTAATATTTTTGGACCGTTGACCACGGGTAATTACAACATAGTTGTAATGCGAAAAGCGGAAAGTGAAACCACAGATAATGGGGGACTCTTCATTTCATCACCCGGTAAACTTGATTCTTTAACTACATTTGACTGCATACTGCAAGACGACTTAGCCTCATGATCTATAGATTCATTCTTATGATCAAGCAGGGGACTCTCACTTACCTGATGACTGTGAATTTAATGAACTCAGCAGAATCTAAGATCCTTCTCATGGAGCTGATTTCCAGGTAACTGGGGGCTTTGAATGACACTCCAGGAGGCATGCCATCAACCACCACACAGCCAGGGTTGATTGTGATTTTCCTGTAGGGAACCTTCACAGGGAAACCCATACCAATAGCTTCACCTATAATGAGACAAACAGCATGAAAGCAAGATTAACCTTGTACCTTAGCAAGCGTTAAAAAGCACATGACCAACATTTATTTTAAGTTGTCTCCACTGTTAACTAAGGTCTTTGTATGCTTCAAAAAACCTTACATTTAATTTTATTCACTCTGATATTGACCATGATAAACAGTATAATACATTTAATGCTTTCTTATTAAAGAACTTTAGTAAAACCAAAATACTTCTTTTTAAATTTCATTTCCTTTTATATAAGAAGATTACAACTATGTGAGCACAACCTACTGTTAAAATCTTAAACAAAATTCCCTTGCTTATTGCAAGCTGTACTATGCAAATACAAAACCCACCAAATTTCCGACTGAAGAGGTCATTAACTTGTTCTCTTAGTTGTCTAGCCTTTTCAACTTTGGACAGTCTTTCATTATCGTCATCTAAAAAAGTTAAGAGAAAATTCATAATTTAATAATGCAATTTCAATTCCAACTAAATTTTTGGGTGCTCTGTGCAACTCACTTTATGTTTTTAGAACATTTAAGTATTTTTAAACTAATGAAGATTGAAATAATTTAACCACACAATTTAACGATAATACCAAATTGAAAATGCTACAACTTCATTCCTGCTATAAAGAGCTTTACTTGCTCTTATATACAGATATTTTTAAACAACACACTAGGCGTCTGGGTGGTCAACAGACTTCAGCTCATGCCCAGTCCAGGAAGTGCCTGGCGTTGTGCAGACATAAACCGACAAGGTGAGGTTTGTGGTTCGCAGTTTTGGCAGGGCTGGGCAGAGGGCGGTGCCGCGCAGTGTGCTTGACGTCCTTGAAGGACTAGAGCAAACGCCAGCACTGTGTCACTAAAGTGAAAAAACTCCGCAAACGTGATAAAGGCAGAGAAATCGTACCTGGAATTGTCACCTGAATGATGTTAAGATCTTCAACACCTGATGCAGTAGTATTAACATTGGGCGATGAATTTATTTTTCCTTAAAATAGAAACTTAAGATTAAAACCTATACAAAATGTAATTAAATCTTCTCTAATAATGTGCTTATAATTCAGACTACAAAAGACAGCATTTTAACCCAGCTTTATTCAAGGTTCGCTCCTTTTCATGGAATGTTTTATCAATCCATGATATTAAGCTTCCGGAAAAGACTGTTTTTCACTTTTTTCTCTTTCTTGTGGTGCTTAAGACAGCATTAGACACATAGAGATTCTCAACTATTAAAGAACTAAAAAGTGTAAACCAGTCACAACCACAAGTTTCAATGAGCTTTCCTGCTTTTATCTCAATAGCTGTTTTTCATTTTCTAGCCACTGCTGGAAACTGAGTTGCTGACAGTGTGTCTTCTGTAGCAAGGACACCTACTTGGAGGGCTCTTAGAGGAGGAGGTGCTCTCCTTAATTGCCGTCTCAAACATTTCGGGCCTGAAATCAAGAGAAAACAGCATGTGTGCCAATAATCTAATAGTACGACATTAAAAATTAAAAAGCAAAATATCTAAAACACTAGTAATTTTCTGTAAATATACGTTTGATTCTTAGTAATGGAAAAATGGAAATAACATGGTTATGTCATGTCAAGGAACATACAAAAAGACTAATTATGATTGTGATCATAACACACACCCCTGCCCTATCTAGCTTAAACAGCTTCTGCCCATGGTTTCAACAGATCCTGGAAAGATTCAGCGCTGGACGTGAGAAGGGAAACAGGAAGCACTCCACATGCAGGTAGCAGGGGAACACAAGAGGGTGTGAAAACTTGAGCACAAGAGCCTTTCTGAGGAAGCAGAAGCAGAGGCCTTGGTCTCTACGAACCTGGCCAAAAGAACAAAAGGTGGCCATTATGCTTGCCAACACCAGCACTGATTATGTGACATGACAGCTTTCTAGGCGACTCAAAAGTAAGTGTTTATAAAACCTAAAATCGGGGGCTGGCCCCGTGGCCGAGTGCTTAGGTTCACGCACTCTGCTTTGGCGGCCCAGGGTTTTTGACGGTTCAACTCCTGGGCGTGGACATGGCACCGCTCATCAAGCCATGCTGAGGCAGCGTCCCACATGCCACAACTAGAAGGACCCACAACTAAAAATACACAACTGTGTACCTGGGGGCTTTGGGAGAAAAAGGAAAAATAAAATCTTTTAAAAAAAGAAAAAAAACCTATCATTTATTTCAGATAATTTCTGGGCATCAATATGTATTCTTGATTCTAATTATTCCCATCTATTTCAATTGTATTAGCCCAATTCATGGATCTCCAAGCAAACAGGAGAGAAATTTAAAATATTCTGTAAGCTGGAGAATAAAAGGGCTTTAAAAAACTAAGCCACCGAGTAGATTCCAGCAGCACCAACCATTAAAAATATAACTGTGAGGGGCTGGCCCCGGGGCCAAGTGGTTAAGTTCAGGCACTCCACTGCAGGTGGCCCAGTGTTTCGTTGGTTCGAATCCTGGGCGCGGACATGGCACTGCTCATCAAACCACGCTGAGGCAGCATCCCACATGCCCCAACTAGAAGGAGCCACAATGAAGAATATACAACTATGTACCGGGGTGGTTTGGGGAGAAAAAGGAAAAAATAAAATCTGTAAAAAACCCCCCAAAAAACAAGAAACAACTGTGCATAGATTTAACAGAATCAAGTTGTTATCCCCCTGGAAGTGAGGGCCCTCCTTCCCTCTTTCAACCAATTATGGAAAATTCAAAACATACGCAGCTTTAAAAAATTTTTTTTTTAAAACTATGGAGGAATTTTTTGGTTTTGTTTTTGTGTGTGTGTGAGGAAGACTGGCCCTGAGCTAACATCTGTTGCCAATCTTCCCCCTTTTCTTCTTCTTTTTCCCCAAAGCCCCAGCACATAGTTGTACATCCTAATTGTAAGTCCTAGTTCTTCTATGTGGGACACTGCCACAGCATGGCTTGATGTGTAGGTCTTCAGCAGGATCCGAACCAGTGAACCATGGGCCGCCAAAGCAAAGCGTGTGAACTTAACCAGTGTCACCAGGCCAGCCTCCAGAAAACATATACAGCTTAAAGAACTTTTACGACTCTAGGGCTAATTTGGCCCTGCCGCTAAGGTGAATCCATGTACTCATCTCCCAGTGTCAACAGTATCAAGTGATGGCCAATCTCATGTCATCTAATTTCCCTACTTTTTAATGATGAACTTAATTTTGGCTTTGTTTCTAAGTATCTTCTCCAGTCTTGGAATGCCAAAAGTAGATGGTCGTCGGAACGGCACACCCTCAGGTAAGCCTTCCACATAAAAGTCTTCCGGGAAAGATTCAAACAATGCAAATGGCACTTTCACAGCTTGTTTAAGGCCAAGAGCTTCACCTGCAAAACACACATGTACATTTCTCTTATTTCTCACACTTTTAACCTTTTAAATTAAACCTTTTCTAAAAATGCAGTCTAAATTACATTTTGCAGCAACTAAAACCAAACTCATTTTTTAAAAATCATATTAATTTTCATTTTAGAAAAATGTCTTCAATTTCTCAGTGCTCAGAAACGTGGGAAAAATTATGAAATTCATGCCTGCAGAACCCACGTACTTCCGATGATAGTAATATTTAAATGCTGAACATTTCACTCTGTTCAAATTCTTCTAGTTTAAAAAAGCTGCCTTGTATTTTAATAATAATGTGTCAAAATAAACTTACCGCATTTTTCATTGAAAAGATTTTCAACTTTCTGTTTTAGGTCCGTGATTTTGGCATTCCAGGCCTCTGCATGTAAAAAAAACAAGATATTACATAGCAAAATAAAGTATTTTTTATTAATTCCTTTTATTTAAAATGATGAAATCAAGAGAAACAAAACGCATATTTACCAAAGGAAAACTCCCTCCCTCGAGGCTTGAAGGGAACATTAGAACCATTAGTCTGGGTAGGGGTTCGAACAGCTGAGGTTTGAGGGTTGTTGTTATTAGGGCCTAAAGAAGGATTAAAAAAAAAACCAATCAACACATCTATATTCAGTCATGCTCAATGCTGCTTCTGCTGTCTCTGGGATGTGCTCTTCAAGTCCAGCGAGCGCAGGAGAACAAAGGCCAGTTCAAACAGAGCACAGGCACTCCGCAAGGAAAAGGGCAGTGCTGCCCAGCTCCACAGACCTCCACCCACTGCTGTTCTTCCATCCCTACAGTCAGACGTCTTCCCCCAAAAAACACAATTTGCCTTCCGGCAATCTGAGTTACTTTAATTCACTGAATGCTTCATCATGCCCTTTTGGCACCATCTAATTTTTGGTCCCCTGTTTGCAGATAGGTTTTGTGTTCATCCTCAAACATAAGCACAACTTCAGGTGCAATGGTCTTATGTCCCTGTGAAGCTTTCCTGTGGACTCTAGCTGACTCTGATATATCCTTTCTTTGAATTCTCATTTTTTTATTTTATTTTACTATTATTTTTTTTTTCTTAGGAAGATTAGGCCTGAGCTAATATCTGCTGCCAATTCTCCTCTTTTTGCTGAGGAAGCCTGGCCCTGAGCTAACATCCGTGCCCATCTTCCTCTACTTTATATGTGGGACACCTGTCACAGCATGGCCCACCAAACGGCGTCATGTCTGCACCTTGGATCCGAACCGGCGAACCCCGGGTCATTGAAGCAGAACATGCGAACTCAACGGCTGCGCCACCAGGCTGGCCCTCTTTGAATCCTTAATATCACTTAGAAACAATGTTACAGGTAATCAGTTGTTTTCACTAAATGACAATGAATGTTAGTTTCGGTTATTCTTATAAATCCCAGGCCCTGACTCCTCTTTACGTAGGGTCATCTAATACTTAAACAGTATTAATCCAAAGCCAGCCAACGATTTTTTAAAAATAAAGAGCCAAAATAATGGAAAAATAAGAAGAAATTAAGTTTCTTTAAGTTTTCTCTGGAAAAGAACCAACATTCTAGACATACATCCTGAAACTGAATTTCCCAATTTGCAGAAATGTTTGTATAGACTCCAGGCTTTCACCTAAATTACTCTTGTACCGAGTTATCTACTTCCTATGCCTATCTTGACACAAAAGACTTTTGCTTGATGAACAATTTCTGCATTAATACTACTAACAGCTAAAAGTACATACCAGTCACAGTACCAAGCACATTATGTGCTGTTACCTAATTTAGTTTTCATAGGCATCGTTATCATTTCCACTTTACCGATGGAGAAACTGAATCACAGGGGTTATGTAACTTGCAGTCCATCACACACCTGGTAAGTGGTGGAGTTGGGCTAGCAAGTTTCAGAGTCTGGCTCCTCAGTCTTCACCACTATACTCTCTCTCTAACGTACTTGTGATACCGACCCTGATATCAGTTTCCCAACATTAAACCCAGCATACATGGGGTTAAAACCAAAATACCCATTCCTTGCTTACTCTCTGGCTTCCTGGCTCCAGAATCCACTATTCTCCATGGAGACAGACACCATCAAGGACAAGCACCTGGACTATCTCCTCCCACAAAGAGATATGGGCTGGTGGGAAAGCTGCTGACCAGCAAGGTCACAGGCTTCCTCCTCTCTGCAAGTGTCTCAAGGCCAACGACAGGCTGGTGGGAAAGCTCCGACCAGCAAGGCCATATGCTCCCCCTCCCCTACCTAAAACCCAAATAAAAACCCTTCCTTTTAGCTTTTCGGGGAGTTTGGGATTTCAGCGTTAGCTGCCCTCTCTCCTTGCTCAGCGCTGTGCAAAAATAAAGTTCCTACTTTCTTCCACCACCCCCGGTGTCAGAGATTGGCTTGCTGCACAACGGGTGAGCGAACCCACTTCAGGTTCGGTAACACTTGTGGACAGGAATTTCACAAATCATTTCCCAGATCTAAGCAATGGAGGGCAAATACAAAGAATGCATTCGGCCACTCCTATCCTCCTTACTTAGCCCGGATATGGCCTCAAAATCTTTAAGAGTATTTAGAGGCATCTGGTGGGAATGGTGGATGAAGATCAAATTTATGTCATTCCCTATAAAATGTCAAGAGTCAATATTCCAGTGGCTGGCCCCATGGCCGAGTGGTTAAGTTCACGCGCTCCGCTGCAGGCGGCCCAGTGTTTCGTTGGTTCGAATCCTGGGCGCGGACATGGCACTGCTCATCAAGCCACGCTGGGGCAGTGTCCCACATGCCACAACTAGAAGGATCCACAACGAATAATATGCATCTATGTACCGGGGGGCTTTGGGGAGAAAAAGGAAAAAAATAAAATCTTTAAAAAAAAAAAAAAAAAGAGTCAATATTCCAGTCTGTAATTATTTCAAAACTCCTAAATAAGAAAGTATTGTGATGAAAGCAAAATGTTTCTGGACCAGCTGGCTCAAGCAGCCTGGTTTACCTGGTAGGATAACTATACAGAGGAAATCAGTACCTTCCATAACCACAGTTCTCTAACAGGCTACTGAGGCCATCCAACTAAGATGCTGCATGCTCACCAAGCAACCTTTTAATAGCAACAGGGCAAGACAGGAAGAAACTTGTGATCAGCTGACAGAATTGAGTTGACTGAAATATCGAGTAATTATTCTAAACCAATAAATTGGCATTCTAGCATAACTTCAGTGAATTGACACTATACACTCACTAGAATAGCCAAATTAAAAAGAACGACAATACCAAGTACTGCGAGGATGTGTAGCAACTGGAATTCTTACAGTCCTGGCAGGAGAGTAAAATGATGCAACCACTTTGGCAAACTGTTGGGCAGTTTCTCAGAAAGTTAACAACCCAGCAATTCCTCTCCTAAATATCTACTCAAGAGAAGGAAAGCATATGCCACACCTTAAACACAAACGTTCACAGCGTCTTTATTAGGCAAAGACTGGAAATAAACCCAAATATCCATCAACAAATGTATAAACAAAATGTGGAAAATCTGTACAATGGAGTAAATACTCAGCAATAAAAAAGAAATACTGAAAATATGCAACAAGTATAAACCCAAATATATTCTGCTAAGCAAAAGAGGCAAACCATAAAATAACAGATACAGCATGATTCCAATCATATGAAATTCTAGAACAGGCTAAAGTATTCCATGGTGACAGAAAGTGAATCAACGGCAGCCTGTGGCCAGGCCTGGGAGGGACTGACTGCTGACGAGCATGGGGGGAACACTTTAGGGCAATGGAGATATTCTGTGTCAACTACACGGGTGGCACAAACATTTTTCAGAACTCCAACTGTACGATTAAAATGAGGGTATTTTCTCACGTATAAATTATACTGTGTATAAATGTAATACATCTGATATTTAAAGTAATTAAAAATTCCATTTATAAGCCTAAAAATACCTCCTTCCTATCACTAAACCCTTGACAAAAAGTTCCTGAACCTGGACACAAGTCTTTACTACTTAGTCACCTTGAAATACAAATATTTTACAGTATTTTAACAAATAGAAATTAAATTCAGAGTCCATTTATAGCACTGGTTAAGTAACAGAAAGCTACTGTGGGACAAGGTCCTCTATTTATGGCACAGTGTCAAAACCATTTTTCACAAACCCATCACTGACCTAAACCTTTTTCTTTTGAATCAGAAACAAAAAATACAAAGTAAAAGTGTGCAAAGTGAGGATTTAACACCAAGATGGCATTGTTTCAATTCAGAAACACAATATCTGGTGTAATAAATGGGTTTATTACCCAACCTAAAGAGCATTCCTATCTTGCCTCCCTTGCTGATTCCACTCCAAAGCAGGAAAAGCTAAATATGTGAACATCCATATGAAATCATTCTAGTTAATACGTTTGTGTTTAAAAAATAAAATCTTCCCAAAAAACACACAAAACATAGAATTAAAAACATGTCCACACAAAAACTGGTACATGAATGTTCATAGTAGCTTTATTCATAGTGCCCAGAAAGTGGAAACAACCCAAATGGCCATCAACTGGTGAATGCATAAACAAATGCCATATATCCACACAACAGAATATTATTAATCAATAAAAAGGATGGGGGCTGGCCCAGTGGTGCAGCGGTTAAGTGCACACATTCTGCTTTGGCGGCCCGGGGTTCGCAGGTTTGGATCCTGGGTGCGGACATGGTACTGCTTGGCACGCCATGCTGTGGTAGGCATCCCACATATAAAATAAGTAGAGGAAGATGGGCACAGATGTTAGCTCAGGGCTAGTCTTCCTCAAAAAAAAAAAAAATTAAAAAAATTAAAAAATTAAAAGGATGGACACTCATTAGGATGGTTATTACCTAAATAACAGAAAGTAACAAGCGGTGGTGAGGATGTGGAGAAATCCGAACCCTTGGTGCATTGCTGATGGGAACGTAAAATCAGAGTGGCTGTGGAAAAATGGCACAGCAGTTTCTCAACAATTAAACACAGACTAACCATACGATCCAGTAATTCCACCTCTGGGTACATAACCAAAAGGACTGAAAGCAGGGACTGGAACAGCTGTTTGAATATCTAAGTTCATAGGAACATTATTCCCAATTGTCAAAAGGGAGCTGCCACCGGCTGGGTGGAGGGGCAAAATGAATGTGGAGTTGGTGTTTACCAGGCGGAGTTTCAGTGGGGAAGACGAAGTAGTTCTGGAGGTGAGTGGTAGTTATGATTGCACAACAATTGGGAGTATACCAATGTCACCGAATGGAACACTTAAAAAGAGTTAAAACATTAAATTTTATGTCTACTTAACTACAATTTTTAAAAAGGGGAGGAGTACCCCTACATACTATAACATAGATGAACCTGGAAATATTATGCTAAATAAACAAAGTCAGTCACAAAGGATCGTATAGTGTATGATTCTACTTATAAGAAATGTTCAAAACAGGCACATCCACAGAGACAAAAAAGCAGGTAGTGGTTGCCAGTGGCTGCAAGGAGGGGGAGAAGGGGAGCAAGTGCTAATGGGTATGCACTGTTTTTCTGGATGATGAAAATTCTGGAATTAGACAGTACTGAGGGTTGCACAACCTTATGAATGTACTAAAGCTACTGAATTATATATTTTAAAATGGGGAATTTTATCATATGTGAATTATACCTCAATTTAAAAAGAGCATATATGGGGGCCAGCTCCATGGCCGAGGTTAAGCTCGTGTGCTCCGCTTCAGCAGCCCAGGGATCCTGGGCATGGACATGGCATGCTCATCAGGCCATGCTGAGGCGGCGTGCCACATAGCACAACTAGAAGGACCCACAACTAAAATATACAACTATGTACTGGGGGGCTTTGGGAGAAAAAGGAAAAATAAAATCTAAAAAAAAAAAGAGTGTGTAAGTTAAGTCCTATTCTCACTCAGATACACTAACTGGAGCAGAGAGCTGGGGTTTAGATCCAAACACTGTGGCATCAGAGCCTGTGTTTTATCATCATTTCTAATTCTCCACCCCCGCAACCAAGAGACTTAAGCAAAAAACTCCAAGGGGATCCTAGAAAGGCTCCTTGCTTTTGCGGACAATGGGTCCAGATAAGGCCGACGTTACATCTCCTCTATGCCCTGCGTTGAACGTAGACACAGTGCACAGGAGCTTGACCTGGTACATGAAGGAAGCGCCAGGAGGAAACAGAGAAGCCAGTCTTATTATTTTTGAGCTACTGAAGATAAGCTACCTTCGTAATTTTTTTTATGTAAGAAAAACAGACATCTATTTGTAAAATAACAAATTGTACTCTTCTGTTTCTTGGCTACAACAGAATACAGGCCTAAATTTGTATTTGCTAACCTTCCTTCTATAGGCCTAATCATTTTAACTCATTACATTAACTCTTCATTTCTCTGTTTTCCTAACATCTAATTGATAACCATGAGTTTACTTATACTTCGTAAGATTTAATAAGCTCAATGGATGAAGTTTAAAAATACAAGTCAGAGTAACTTCCAGAAGTATGTCCCTAATGTGCCAACTGACCATCATGAACTAACCTGGTTTTGAGAAATGTGCTGTTTCTAATACTCAACTGTGTAGTGCCTGTAAAAATGGTGGCTATTAACTGGTTGTTTCATCTCCCCCCACCTTTCATATTTAATACCCACAGATTAATTTATTTGAGATCAAGACACCAACCTATACACAATTTAACTTTATATAAAATAGAAGAAGGAAAAAAAGTTTAGGAACTTGAATGACTTTTCCTGGATGGTGTCCTCTGTGTACGTAAGGTCAAAGCCTTTCTCAATGTCCGGGATGTTTTAAAATGAGACAGCTTGTAACTCTACCACGGCTCCTTGCCTCAGCAGTCTCTCCTTTTTTTTTTTTTTTTTTTTAAGATTGGCACCTGAGCTGACAACTGTTGCCAATCTTTCTTCTCCCCCTTCTTCTTCCCCTAAAAGTCCCCCAGTATATAGTTGTATTTTCTAGTTGTGAGTGTCTCTGGTTGTGCTATACAGGAGGCTGCCTTAGCATGGCCTGAGTGCTGCCACATCCACGTCCAGGATCTGAACTGGTGAAACTCTGCGCCCCCGAAGCGGAGCACGCAAACTTAACCACTCGGCCACAGGGCCAGCCCCAGCAGTCTCTCCTTTTTTGAGGTATACAATGTTCTCTTATGCCACCCTTACTACTACTGCAGAATCCATGGCTGCATCATAAAATACCTTTTCAACCTCCTAACCTAAGCACTGTTATTCAACTGCATGACTGCCTGTCATCTCACCATCCCACCTTTCCTTCTCAACTGAACTCTGTTTTCCTTGTGACCTCTAATCTCACAACCCTAGTGAAGTTTTGGGGCCACTACTTCTTTAATGGTTTTCCCTATCAATGTACGAAATGAAGGCAGCATGGATCAATCATTTCAATACAACCGCTACGACCGCAGAACCAGCTAGCTCCAGGACTTCTTGCCAGATACCTTAAAAGTTCCTGAGACAGTAAGTAAAGATGCAAAACTACGCTCCCTAAAACAGATTATTTGTCATCACTCAAACTGTTCCTCTATTTAATCAGCACTTTTGCTCATGCTATGCCTATGCCCTCTCTCTGTCTGGAGAAATTGTACTCTTCCAGCAAAGTCTAATTTAAATGTAATCTCTGTGAAGCCTCTATCAGCCTTTTATGCAGTATTACTGTTCACACTGTTGAAATCTTTACGGATTCAGGCTCAGGTGTCTGGTCCTCAGTGTCTGTGTCTTTCTACTGCAAGTAACACCACGTGCACTTTACTTCGTATTTGGGAGCTCCTTCAGGAACATACAGCACCTTGTGGATTAGAGGGCTCTTCCTCAGATGTTATCCCAAAGGAGGAAAGTAAAGGACTGAATACATTTTAATTGACTTCCTGGAAATTCTGAACAGAAATGACTAAACTGGTGTATGATATCCATAAATTGCATAAGGATGCCTGCTACCTTGCATGCGAGAAAGCAGGTTCTCTGTGAGTAACAAGATAACTAAATGGAGACTGAGGCTCCACTTAATGTCAGTACTGCAAATTCTTAATACAAAACTTGAGGCTACATGACAACAAAGAATTATCTAAATGAAGTTATCCTTTCCCTTTGCATTAATGAAGAGATGGAAGGAAATACTCATACCTAACGGATTCAGGATTGCCTGTAATATTGTATGACGTACTCCAATAATGTGAACCTGAAAAGATGAGATCCCACAGACCCACAGGAGTGGAGAGAAGGAAGTTAACTTGAAGATGTAGCAGAAACTAGTTTAATCCAAGGTACTACTGTTTAAACCATCCCTAAACTTCCCTTCCTGAAAAGAATAGAAAAGAAGGAGATGAGAAAAACCCCACATGTCCCTCTCTGCACCCTTACTTTACTATCAGAAAAGAAAACCATTTCAGGGCTTTTCCTGCAGTTTACAATATGCTCCAAGAACATCATGTTGACTGTTCTGAAAATTTCAGTTGCAAACATGCAGGAATTTAGCTTCATCACAGGGAGTTATCCACAACTAAAACAAATTTTATTAAAATTCATTTGCATAAAAATAGACAAAAAAGTGAAGAATCCTATCTAGCCAGTGAACTGGAAAACCAACAGAAAACTACCACAGTGGGGGCCTTACCTTCCACAGTGACCTCAATTTCGGGAACTTTTGCGTTACTCCCAGGGCTCCGGGGCCTTTTCGGGGACTGCAAGGCTGTAGAGCAAGCGCAGAATTCTTTTTGAGTATTATAAAAAAACCCAGAAGGGGATGCGCTATAGAAGCAGAGTATTAAAATTCATACAGTTTGGCTCTTTTCAAAGAAACCTGAAGAATTAAACTGGTAGTGTAATCCTCCACATGAGTCTCAACAAAGCTGTGGAAACATGAATGGAGGAGGATTGCAAACATGAAACCTTCAATGAAATGTTAAAAAAAAAAAAAGTCCCGTTGAATAAAATACCTTAAAAAGCAAAGGAACTAACTGAAAGCCTCAAAAAGACACTGGTCAATGAATGATTTAGTATGATTTATTTAACAGTGATAAAGAATGTTTCAATGTGCTGAAATATAAAAAAAGAGTATATATAATTTCTTACCTTTAGTGTTTATTTTACTAGCCATTCCAGGAGGCAAGTAGGAAATAACGAGTTCAGGTCTAGAGAGAAAACCAGGACACGTTACAGTAGCCAGTATAATACTCGTCTTCACAGTTAAAAATGATCATGACCAACGCTTTCTATAAAGGCACTCACTCTGTAATGCAACAATAATTTGTCATTATCGACAAAAACTCGCTTTTCCTTCCCACAACTGTTAAGGGATTTTCTAAAGCGTAAGTGACTTCCAACATGAAAATAAAAATTGACAAACACTAATTTAGTTTCTTCAACTACTGAAATTCTACGGATATGTAAATAAGAAACTTAACCAGTGAAATTCAGTTGCCTGTCCACAAGTTTAACCAGGAATAACAGAGCAGATAAAAATCAGCCTTTTTATGTTCCATTCAAGTATTGAGGAATACTAAGAGATGGCAGTGTCTCTGACCAACTTCAGCACCACCAGCACTGTGAGGCAGGGGTTACAATCCTACTTGTGCTGATGAAGAAAAGCACGTGCAGGTAAAGGATGTGGGAGGCAATGGATAGTGCCAGGACTGTAGCTCAGAGCTACGCTTTTCCATCACGGACTCCAAAGCCTTAGCCATCATCTGCAGCTAGGAAAATATTTAATATACATATAACTTTATTGTTTTAATTCCAGAAATGACTACCGGCAAACAGAACTTACTTTTTAACAACAAACTTGATTTTGTTGCTCCCACGGACAATTCTTTCAAGTCGTGGAATTCCAAACCAGGTGGGGCTTCGAAAGGGAATTCCCTCTGGCAAGCCTTCTACATAAAGGAACTCGGGATTTGATTCAAACACAGGGTATGGTACTTTCACTGCCTCTGTGAGTCCAAGAGCTTGAGCTGAAAGTATAAGAGAACATAACTTGTGGAAGGTAAAATTTGAGACATTCTTTTATTTTTGTCTGCATTCTCTTTCCTTCTTTCTTATTGAGGTGTAACTGACATATAACATATTAGTTTCAGGTATACAACATAATGATTCGATATTTGTATATCTTGTGAAATGATCACCACAGTAAGTCTAATCAATATCTGGGTATTTTCAAATACGTTACGCAAAAGTTCCCTAAAATCTAACAATCTCCACTTAATATTGGAAGCGTTTTACTTAGTATATAGTGCAAAGTTGAAGAATAAGCCTAAAAAATAAGTACTTTTAAGAGGAACCTTTTAACACTTCAAATCAAAAAAAGTTACATTATTAGAGAAAATTATCTCTGTGCTCTGGGCAGAAATGAACCATGGCCATTCCACAGTGGAATGGCACCTACCCAGCCTTGTGTTATGTAAATTCAAGTTTGCCATTTAATAGATAAGAGGTGCGTATGATGCCTCGAGATTAGAGGCAGAGTGTTTAAGCTTCCTGATCTAGGACTCGTCAACAACAGCTAGGAAAATGACGCGTGGGAACGCCCCAGGAACTCTGCTATCACTCCTACTCCTTACTTCCTTCTCCATGACAGACACACCCCATCAACTGAAACACTCTTGCTGAATCTCCTCAGAATCCTTCTCAAGACAGCGCTCCAGGAAACCACTGTCAACAAATCTAAGTTGAAACAAATGATGAAACCCATTTGCCATATGTGTTAACCAGATCAGAAGTACAGACAGTGCAAGTGAGATTCACCCCAACTCCTCCCTTTTCCTCCCATTCTGACACATGAGAAAACTGAATCCAACAGACATAAAGTAAGACCCCGACTCTGACCTTCCCTCTGGAGGTCCTGAACTGCTATCGTTCATTCAGAACACTGCCTTTCAATTATATTTTTAAATGAAGACATAACATAATCACTGTCTTTTACTTACCAAATTTCAAATTAAAAATCTCTTCCACTTGCTTCCGTAGCTTGGTAATTCTGACATTCCAATCTTCTTTGACTAGAATGCAAAAGTAAATCTAATTAACAATGTTCCTTACTGGTGCTCACACAAAATTAGATTGAATGCTCTTCTTTCAAGTGATGTTCTTTTTTTAAAAAAATTGAGATATAGTTGACATATAACACTGTATTAGTTTTAGGCATACAATCCAGTGATGCTCACAGTTAAATTTTGTTTAAAAACAAAAACCTTGGGGTCTTAAGGAAAAGAATTACTTCCTGGAGTTGTCAAATATCAGAAAAACTGCAGGGAGACAGAATTCAAATTTAAGTTCACGCTGTAAATGAAGAACTTGTTCACAAGAAAGAGTGGTTTTTAAACGGCCCCAAGATTGCGGAGTGAGTAGTCTTCTTTGTCTCTCCCCCTTCAAATCTACAACTAATTGGACACTCACCGGTTCACAAAGGATATCCAGATAACATCTCAAGATGCCTGAGAGACCCGTGCTGCTATACATCGGAAGGCGGACGGACTTCCCCCAGGGAGGAGGTGGAGATAGGTGAAAACTCTCCGACCCCAGACCCCCGGACAGCCTAGTACCTGCAAGAGGCTCTCTTCCAGCAGACTCCCCCACAGCATCACCACGCACCAAGGGCGGGAGTGTGCACTCACCGGCAGAACGACGGTGGAAACAGGTGACAACAGCCCTACCTAAGACCCCGCGATTACACCTAAGCCCAGGGGGAAACTCCAGGGTCCTGCAGCCGCCAGCAGGGAAAGCCTCTGCTCGCCATTAGCAGGGAGGCATCGCCCAACATTCAGAACACCAGGAAGCTCCCAGGGAGCAGATTCCCAGACAGGGCATCAGCCCGCCAGCTGCTGCCGGGCCCATGGACTCTGGCTGTGCACAGGAGGGTGAAAGAGGCACCCAGACTTCCCATGGACGTGCTTGGGGGGCTGGGTGGAGCTCCATGGCCTGGCTCTGCGGCACAGGGGGAAACTCCAGGCTCCCACACCGCCAGCAAGGAAAGCCTCTGCTCGTCATTACCAGAGAGGCCCTGCCCAGCATTCAGAACGCCAGGAAGCTCCCAAAGAGCAGAATTCCCTGCAAGGCAGCAGCCCACCAGCCACCGCCAGGCCCACGGACTCTTGCTGTGTCCCAGACGGGGCAAGGGGCTCCCAGAGATTCCATGGGAGTGGTTTGGGGCTGCGTGGAGCTCCAGTGGAACGGCTATGTGGCCCAGGGGGGAACTCCAGGTTCCCACAGCAGCCTCAGCAAAAGCCTCTGCACGGCACTAGTGAAGAGGTCCCGACCGGCAATCACAAGGCTGTAAGGCCCTGGGACAAAAGTAGCACAGCTATGTGAACTAACCACAGGCTGCAGAAGATACCCATAGCTCTGCTGGGACCTATAGTGGACAAGTGTGATCTTGTCGGCTATGACAGGAACAGAGCTGCGATTATAGGTGATCCTGCTCCTGGGTGCTGGGAAAGCCCATAACACCGCTCCAGACCCCAACGAGGGAGCACGTCTAGGTGGTCTGCAACAGTAGGCACCAGCAGCCTGAGGATCCCTTGTGATAGCCCCCACAACTGACGAGGGACCCCACCGGACCACTGTGACTACGAGGAGGGGCCCAGGTCCAGTCAGTAACAGCTGACAGGGTTCCTGGTTGATGCAGTCTAAACAGCTGTTCCCCCCCACACCAGCTGCAACAAGTGGAAGCAGCAACTAAACTCT
Organism: Equus asinus; assembly: GCF_041296235.1. Taxonomy (NCBI): domain Eukaryota; kingdom Metazoa; phylum Chordata; class Mammalia; order Perissodactyla; family Equidae; genus Equus; species Equus asinus. The sequence continues at coordinate 18,044,315 of NC_091803.1, read as the reverse complement.
ATCTCTATGCGGAGGCACACATCCACGCCATCAAGCAATATGAAAAAATACATTAAATCTCCAGAACAGAAAGAAAATGATAAGTACCCAGAAAACAACCCCAAAGAGAATGAAATCTATAACCTAAATGAGGATGATTTCAAAATAGCCATTATTAAAAAACTCATGAGTTAAAAGAGAATTCAGATAGACAACTCAATGAGTTCAGGAGCTATGTCACAAAAGAGCTTGATACTATAAAGAAGAACCAATCAGAAATACTGAGGATGAAGAACACAATGGAGGAGATTAAGAAAAATCTGGACTCTCTGAACAGTGGGTTGATAATATGGAGGACAGAATTAGCAATTTGGAGGATAGGAATATAGAAATGCTGCAGACAGAGGAGGAGAGAGAACTAAGACTAAAAAGAAATGAAAAAGTTCTCCGAGAATTATCCAACTCAATTAGGAGATGCAACATAAGGGTCATAGGTATACCAGAGGGAGAAGAGAAGGAGAAGGGGGCAGAAGGCCTGTTCAAAGAAATAATGGCTGAGAACTTTCCAAACCTGGGAAGAAAGATGGAACTTCATGTGACAGAAGCCAATAGATCTCCAAACTTTATCAATGTAAGAAAACCAACCCCAAGGCATATAGTAGTGAAGCTAGCAAAAGTCAACGACAAAGAGAAAATACTGCAGCCAGGCAGAAGAAAATAACCTACAAAGGAACCCCCATAAGGCTATCAGCACATTTCTCAGGAGAGACCTTAGAGGCTAGAAGAGATTGGAATGAAATATTCAGAACTCTGAAGGACAAAAACCTGCAGCCAAGAATACTCTACCCAGCGAAAACATCCTTCAAATACGATGGAGAAATAAAAACTTTCCCAGATAAAAGTTAAGGGAGTTCATTGCCACAAGACCTACTCTTCAAGAAATGCTCAGGAAGAACCTCATTCCTGAAAAATCAAAAAAAGGAAAGGGGCTACAAAATCCAGAACAAAGGAGATAAGCAGAAGGACAATAACATAAAGTAGCAGCTCTCCATCAGAACAGGTTAGCAAAAGTTAAATAAAACGTTAAACGCCCCCAGGCCTCCTACCCCAGGTTCCACAAGAACGGCTTCACTTGCAACACATTCCTTGTCCCATCTAACAGACATGTGCCTACAGACCCACACAAAGCATGACTGCACTAATCACAGCAGGAAACAAACGTCAAAGGGATTAGGGAGATGTCACTCAACACTATGCACATCCACAATCCAGTTCGTTTCCTTACCCCTTATTTTTAAGACAACCACCTCCTATCCAATGTAACAGGAAAGTAAACTAAAATAAATGACACGCAGGATGTACCTACTTGGACAGATATGGTCAGGACCTGTTTGGTGGAGACACTGGGGCCTGACTGGAGGTACGCAGGATAAGGAAAGGAGCGGGAGGGAGTAAGAGGACAGCAGAGCGAGTGCAGGAATCACACGAAGTGTGTGATTCACTGTGTTTGCTGACATAGGTGGTGAGAAATGCCGGAGAAGTTCTGAAAATACTGCTCATGCCTGGTGGCCTCAGAAAATCTTTTAACATTTCTTTTACTAGAAAAGTACTTTAAAACTTTTACTTTAAAAGAAAACCTAGCATCTCAAGGGTTTAATATGGAAGCTCAACCATTCAACCACAGGAAGTCAGTCTGGTATAAATCAAATCTGCATTATTCCTATAAAGAGCTTCTGTCAACTTGCTGCTCTGCCTCTCCTCTGCCTCCCCTGCACTTGTTTCTCTGTCTTTGCTACTCCAATACAAGATCTCTGCTCCATTCCTCCCAAGAACCAAGGAACACCTCCCCACTTCTTCCCCTTCAAAGCTCAATGACCTGGCTAGCGCTACAACTTTCTCACATGTGACACACAGATCTTTTACACAATTAAGGGCAGTATACCCACAGTGTGTTTAAGCACACAACTGTTACCTATTCCCATGTCACAGCAAGAACCAAGTAGACGTCTCTGAGGGCAATGACTAACAAATTCTTTTGTCAAGTGGTCTATGACTTGAATTGGCCTAGCACAACACTGATGACTGGCTCTTTGGTAAATCGAGTAATGCTTTGTTGGAATGAAGAATGACAACCGTTAATTCTTTCCAAGGTCTCCTATGAATGATAGAAGACCAAATGTTGTTAACAATTGGGAGAATCCAGATTCTTTTGATATTAGGCCATTAAACTCTATGCTAGAAGACAGCAGATCAAGAATTGCAGAGACTATTACTCAGTCTTTGGACTAATTTCTATGGTGCTTGTATATTCTTTCAAAGATACACGTTTAACATTCTGTTTGCAACCACTATTAGAATTGTCCCTAATAAAAGCAGTGATCACATTAATCACAAGCTTGAATTTGAGGTCTGTCTTGAGAAATGAAGACTCATACACAGACTTCCATTATATTCAGACTAATCTACCATATCAAAGCTCCATCTTGGGGAATATTTTTCTTTGCATGACTTCCCTCAGCAAAGTCTGTGTCACATCCAATCTTCAACTCATCACCAATACTTTGTCTCTTTGCCTATATCAAAAGCATGCTGAGGAGGCTGCTGTGATGATTTTGATGCTCAACCTAAGAGGCAAATAGTGATTATATCCTCTCCCCTGCAGGATTGCTGACACAGGATAATTCTGTTTCCCTAATACAGTATTTCTCAAACACTTTTAATGCCACGATAAACAGGAAAAATTACACAATCTATCTGGCGTACCAGCTGATCTTCAACAGCTGCCCCCGGGTTCCCTAAGAGCTGGAGGATCAGTATTTTAGTAGACACAAAATATTTTAGTGCAGTATTTTAGTAGCCTGTCTTGTAGACCAGTTCACCTTAGTATTTACCAGAACGATTAACTGCACGAATTGAGAAAAATCCATTGGTTCTTGGCAATAGAAGTCCCTAATGTTGTAGATTACAAGCTGTGATCACTTTTTCTGACATTACGCAATATTAGACAAAAAGATGGGAAAGAAATAAAGGCAGACACACAGCTCAAATAAAGAAGATAAAACCATTCACACATGTGCAAGTGAGACTTCATAGTCCTTTTCTATTGAATGGCTGTGATGTCAGCACAGATGCTGGAATTACAGTATTTGGTACTGGTCGTTTAAAAACAGGGTCCACGGGAATAAAAATTAAGGTCTACATCTGCATGGTCTGACACATTAGCAACACGTGGCAACTCAGCACTTCAAAGGTGGCTAGTTGAATTGAAATGTGCTCTAAGTATAAAATATGCCCCAGAGTTTCAAAGCCCAGTGCATGGTTCTATATTCTATTTGTAAGTCTTCCTAGTTCTTCCATGTCAGCCACAGCCACAGCATGGTCACTGACAGATGGGTGGTATGGTTCCAAGAGCCGGAAGCAAACCCAGGCTGCCAAAGTGGTGAGAGCACCAAACTTTAAACACTAGGTCATCAGGCTGGCTCATCTAAGCTTTTTAAAAGAAGTCACAACCATCTTACCTGGTGTATTTGTTCTCGGTTGAGTAACTTCAGTAGTACTGTGAGTCAGAAGTTCTGGTCTGGAAAAACGGTTCATGTTAGTAATACAGCATTTAGGAACACCATAAAGTCCTTCCCCACACAGCTGTGCACTGCCGATGATTTTCAATATGGTTCATTCTGCCATCATTTGCAGTGAAAAAAATCATTTTGGTGACTCTAGATTATTTTGAAAATAGCAATTTCCACAGATTCGATTGGGACCACCTGTATGTCCTCAAAGGCAATTAGCTCAAAACTGTGCAAAACAGTCGCCTTTCCCGCAACCAGTCCAACCTCCTGTTTCTAACCCTCAGATGAAGTACACCACGCAACAGCTAGAAATGTCTAGCTATGTCATCCTACAGTTTCCTCTCCCCTAAACAATTAGTCCCAACGAACATACACAGATAAACGCACACTCCCAATCAGTGAGCAAGTACCACAGAGGCTATCCTACCACAGCCTTCCTATTCAAGAGAGGCCTTTTGTTGACACTCCCTGCCCCCAAATCTCCCTTCTGCTATCCCTCAAACTCAAGCCAGAATAACCCTTTTGAAATATAAATCAAAATTATTTTAAGAGGAACAGGCTTTCAAACCTTTTAATCACTCCACTGAACGCCCTCCTCCACTTGGCCCTCTCAGGCTGTCCTAACATGCCAAGCCCACAGCTCCACACAGAATGGTGTGGGTATGTGAACGTTCAAGTACGTCTGACACCTCCCTGCCCCTACTTATCTATCTGCTTTCTTTGGGACATCTTCCCTCCATTCCCTATGTACAACTGACCCATCCACATGCCACCCTCGTCTTCTTCCCCAAAGTGCTCAGGAACACTTCATTGCAGTTATCTCTGTAATAAGCCTACCAAGGACAAACAGGGTTCCTGTTGGACCCATTTTCTACATCTGGTGCCTGGTATTGAATAAACACTTACTCAGTAAGTGGATCTAAATGTAATACTTTAATTTTAAGTCAGTCCAACTGAGAGGGGAACAAAAGGCCCATGTTCATGAAATTAACCTCTTCTTAAGGACAACATTAAATGTTTCTGCGGATTATAATCTTACCTTTTAATAACAAATTTAATTCGATTGCCCACTTGAATGATTTTTTCCAGTCTTGGGATTCCATACCACGAGGGACTTCTAAAAGGAATGTTTTCTGGCAGTCCTTCCACATAGAGATCATTAGGATGTGCCTCAAATTTCTGGTAAGGTACTGCCTTGGCTTCAGTGCTCCCCAAGGCTTCAGCTTTACAAAAGAAAAGCAATGCCGGAGACTAAGTCTCTGTTGAAATCATATTTTAGTACAATCCAAAGCAAGGTACCTGTCAACTTTTTAGAGAGAAAGTATACTCTGGAAACACGCGCTAACTACTGAAACAGACTTAATACAGCAAATACAAGTATAAGCCGTCCACCGTCAAGAGGTAACTTTTAGTGGATTTAAGTTTCCTGATTTTAAAACCATCTCAATCTCTAATATCTTATAAAAAATCTTTCAATCTTTGGAAAGAAATAAAGGATAAGAAAATCATGACTGACAATAATAAAGATCACAACTTAAAACACTACTTTTTCAAGTATTTGGAGGCAGATTCTTGGTACTTAATGTTTTATGAGTATACTAATCCTCTTCTATTGGATCCTGCACACTGAATTATATCAAGCTATACTTTTATTTCTACCACAAGCACGAGATTAACGGTCTTTACCCCTTGAACCTCATGAGTGTACCATTTTTAAAGAAATAACTTTCTGCAAAGAATTCGTGGAATGGGAAATTAGTAAGCAGAGACTGGTTTCGATTAAAAGATACACATCAACCAAAGTTAACGCATGAACCTTGCTTAGATCCAGACTCAAAGCAAAAACTTGAGGATACTTTTCAGATGAATGAAGAAACTCAATGAAGGACTGGATAACAACAGATACAAAGAACTAGTTAATTTTGGCAGGTGTGAAAATGACATTGTGGTTGTGTAAACAAATGTTAATACTGTCCATGGATGCACACTGAACAAGTAAAAAGACACAATGTCTGTGATTTGCTTTGTAATATTCCTATAAATGGAAAAAAGAGGAAATGAAGAAAAGGTGAAAAATCTTAATGATCAGTCAATTTGAAAAATGGGTACATGAGAATGCATTGTACTATCTGTCTACTTTTGAATAGGTATAGAATTGAAATTTCAAAATGTAAAAATGAAATTACTAATCCCTGCTCTGAAACCACATCCAAACAGAGCTCTAGGAAGATTCAAATAATTTAAACATCATCAGCATTTTATAGGTTTCCCTTCCATTATGTATGTTACATTTAAATATTTTTACAATCTGATGGTTTAAAAGAGTAGCTCCTTGAAGAATTAATTTGTATTTCCTTCTTCGACTGACTTTCCCCTCAAATTTAAAGGGCTTATATCTTCGTTTCTTTCTTCGTTTCATTAGCACAAAATCTGAAGGGCCCAACTATAAAATCTTTTTGATATAAGTAAAGAATGTGCATTTGAAAAACTACATACAATGTAATAAAGATTGCAGCATTATTTATGTTATAAAAGAAACATTCCCTTATAAAATATGGTAAAGACTACTTACACCTGGGAGTAATACTAAGCATAACTATTCTATTAGATAGAGCAATGAAGAATATAATCATAAATCTAACAAACTTCCTATAAAATGAAAAAAACCAATTGTTGGAACTGAGAGAGAGGAGCAGAAGTTATAGAAAAGGGGAAAGGCCAACTGCATTAGTTGTTCATAAAGAAAGCAGCAATTCTGCTGACTTCTCACTCTCCAAAGTAGCTACATTCCTAGACCCACTTAAGGCCATGAACACTAAAAAGAAGTACCAGCCTTTTATAATGTAAAAATACACAAACTTTCACCTATTTTCTTAGCTCTGATACAATGCCAAAATATCTTCCACTGATCGCTTTTTCTTTATGTGATACACTACTACATCAATAGCCTCTTCCTTCCATGAAGCAAAAGTCAGCTTGCTGGGCAACCATCAGTGATGCTAACAGACTGGCTGTTTCTTTTACCAGGCTCAATTTCCCAAACTAAACATGAAGGCAAAGTTTAAGCCTATTCATGCAGATAGTCATTATCACATGTCACCTACTCATGAATTATGACGACACAATGGTGACATCTCTAACGATAAACAATATTCATCATCTGATTTGTTTTACTAAATGTCTTAGAAATATAATGATTTTTCAAGTGGTGAAGATTCTTTAGTTCATTGCTCATTAACTGATTTCTGACAGATGTAAGAGGACAAAATTATCACTAAGATCCTATATATTCAGGTTGGATGGTCAAGGAGACTGATGAGGAGGAAAAACTTAAAAGTCTGACTTTTTCTAGATGCATTAAATTTTCAGGGAGTTAGGGGGCCAGCCCAGTGGCACAGCAGTTAAGTGAGCACATTCCGCTTCTCGGTGGCCCGGGGTTTGCTGGTTTGGATCCCGGGTGTGGACATGGCACCGCTTGGCAAGCCATGCTGTGGTAGGCGTCCCACATATAAAGTAGAGGAAGATGGGCATGGATGTTAGCTCAGGGCCAGTCTTCCCCAGCAAAAAGAGGAGGACTGTTGGCGGCAGATATTAGCTCAGGCCAATCTTCCTCAAAAAAAAAAAAATAAGTAAGTAAAAAACAAAAAAATAATTAAAAAAAATTTTTCGGGGAGTTAAAGAGTATAAGTAAAAAATAAGTACATGGATTCTGCAAACAACACACAATTAGTGACCTAAGTTTGCAGTTGCCACTTGAGGTGCACCTAAAAGCTGGTTTATTGGGTCTTTAAGACCCAGTGCCATGCAACCCTCTTGGAAACTATAGGGTGAAGAAGAATCCTCACCCAGTAGACTTGGCTTTTTTGTGGTAAAACTCTAATGGTTTCTTTCACAAAATTATGAGAATCCCTGTGGTACTCAGGATTCTCTGTTCCAGCCACACACACTGCTCTCCACTGCAGCCTTCCTTGCCCATGACAGCTCTGTGGCACTTCTGTACTTGCTTTGGTCTTCTCAGTGTCATAATTCAAAGAGGCCCAACGTGCACTATGTGACTGAAAGGCTCAGTGATTTCTGACCCTGGTCCACTCAGTGAGTATTTGTTGAGCATCTGCCCAAGCAGAAGCACAGTTATGGCAGCAGACAAGACAGACAAGATCTGGGCCGTCAGATCCACGGTGTAGTAGCAGGAGGAAAAAGACAAGCATTAGTGCTTTGAGGAAAACAAAAGGAAGATGAGCTACAGCATGCTCGGCGGTTTATGTCTGATGGGTGCTTGGTGGAAAGAAAGATCTCCAGTGCAGCCACATTTAAGTTGAGACGTAAATAAAAAGGAGAGGCACAAAAAGATCTGAGCTAGGAGCATTCCAGAGACAAGGACACTAACAGTGCAGCAGTCCCAGGAGGGGAGGACCCTAGAAAAGTAAAGGACAAGCAGATGCTCACCGCAGCTGCTACAAAGTGAGCCAGTGGGATAGGGAGGGAGGTGATACCAGAAGAAAGGCAGGGTGCCGGGATCAGGGACTATGGAGCTTATTCCAGCTGCAAAGAAAAGCCATAGAGTACAGAAGAGGGAAGTGACATGCTCCGTTTTATGTTTTTAACGAGATTAAAAACATTAAAGTTTTTAGATTTACATCTGGCCGCTTTGTGGCACTGGCTCTGAATACAGGGACAGACAGCAGTGAGGAAGAAAAGGGGATGGGTTTGGGCTATGTCTTCAATGCAGAGATGGCAGGAAGCCTTGTGACAACACAGAAATCAACAGTACCTCCCAGAGCCTTTGCTTGGAAGCCTGGGCAGAGTGTGGTGCCACTGGGCAGACTGGGAGAGGAAGGCATTTGCGGGGGGAAATCACGAGCTCTACTTAGGACATGTGAAGTCAGAAGACGGACAGAGCTATCAAATAGGTGGGTGATTATAAAGGTCTGGTGCTAAGGGGAGTTCTCAGGGCTAAAAACTTACATTTGAACATCATCAGGGTAAAGACAATAAATTATTTTTAAGATATGGGATGGAGTGGGATTACCTGTGGAAAAAGAATAGCAAGAAAAGAGAAGGAAGGTTTGGGACTGAGCTGTGGAGCAGCACTCCTAAACTTGAAGACTGAACTCAAGGGAGGTGCCATCAAGAGAATGAAAAGGACAGCCAGAAGACAGTGAGAAGCCCAGGAAGGAACAACAAGTCGGTAAGATTCGAAACTTTCCATAAAAATAGTTTAGGATAGTTTAAAAACCAAGAAGAAAAATAAGAAGACAACTATGTTGAATGCTGCTGAGAAGTAGGATAAAGCAAGGGAAAGAATGACTTTTGGTGACAAAAGCTGTTGCAATGGTAAACCACACCTAAGCATCCTAAGGCACAGCAAGCACAGCACACAAGCCCAGCAGAACAGTGAGGGCCATGTCACATTCTCTGATAACCAGCAGTGTACTGCTGAGCACTGTGGTGACAGCCTGTGACTGAAGGTCTCCTTTCTTCCCAAGAGGCACACAAAATATTGTCCAAGGATCCGAAGACAAAAGGATTCCAAAACTGTGAAATGCCCTAAGCTAAGCTATACTGTATTAAAAAATTACTCAAGAGCATATAGGGGTTCATGTCACTATTCTCTCCCTTTCTGCACAGGTTAAAAACCTTTCATAATAAATATATATTTAAAAACAATAAAAGAAAGCTGGAGGTGAGTCATATCCATCATATTTACTTTCTTAAAGCAAAATCGGGAAAAATTATGTAATACGCTTTAGTTAAAGGAAAATTTAGACTTACCAAATTTTTTGCAGAAAAGTTGATCTACCATCTTTCGTAACTTAGTGATTCTGGCATACCACTCTTCCTTTACTGAAAGAGCAACAAATACACACATTTCCTCAACTTTATGGCAATCATAATTTAGGTTATTAAATATTATGATTATAAAATAGGCAGCATTGTTTTCCTGTTCTCTCTGACTAAAGTTACTTCTAAGATTTCAGAATGTGTTTATTAGAATAATGCTAACGCTGGGGCCGGCCTGGTAGCGCAGCGGTTAAGTTTGCACACTCAGGATCCCAGGTGGGGACATGGCACCGCTTGGCAAAAGTCATGCTGTGGTAGGCGTCCCACGTGTAAAGCAGAGGAAGATGGGCACGGACGTTAGCTCAGGGCCAGTCTTCCTCAGCAAAAAGAGGAGGATTGGTAGTAGTTAGCTCAGGGCTAATCTTCCTCAAAAAAAAAACCCCCCAAGAACAAAAAAACAAAAAAATCCAATGCTAACACTGAATAAATAAAAAGAGTAAGAACAAATGAAACAATGATAAAATGGAAATTTATAATTTAAGAGTAATTTTACGCAGGTACTCTATAAAGTATCATACTAAAGCTAGGAAATAGCAGAATTCAGTTTACTCAAGAATTTAGAATATGATAATGCTGGCAATCCTTCCATGATACCAACTGTAAGTGATGTGACTTCCATTTTGTATCCCCTCTCCATCCCACTCCACTCCACCCCAAAGCAAAAGCAAGAGAACAAATTCAGTTGTTTCCTACAAAACACATCTAACAAACAGTGATCCCCATGGCGAGATATACACTCTAAGAAGTAAATCTTTTTATGTCCTGAGTATAATGATGAATAATTATTCAACCTATCGATGTGGACTTGAATAATGAACTGTTCAATCCACTATGCCAGATAAATTTCGCATCTCAAAAGTAGAACAGACATGGTTCTTTCAGTGTACCCAGAAATCTGACATTTATACTTATTTATAATGAGTTACTAAGAAAAAAAATGACTTGATTCTTCTAGAGAATATTGGTCAGTGGTTTCACATTGTGTACTTCTTGCACATAATGTTCTGACTTCAGACACACAATCTGACGCCAAGCTGGAGACCCACCTCCTGAAGCTGGTTTATCAAGCTGTAAATCTTCACGTGTTGAATTCAGAAGTTCATGTCTGCAAGGAGAGAAAAAGCACTACGTGTTTACCACGTGATATTCAGCAGAAGCAAAACTACAAGTACTTATTTAATATTCAGTCATCAAGGCCAGTTTTAAAAAGAAAAGACAATCTGGACTCTTGAGCACAATTAAATCCTAATTTCTTGAGATTTCCAGAGTATTAAAACCAAATGGTAATTGCAAATTGTTTCATAAGGTGATTCATGGAGCATGTGTCCTCACAGAAAAAGAGTTAACTGCGCAACCTAAAGGTATTTCTAACAGGGTAACACCACAGGAAGCAAACCATGAGTTTTAAATGAGACCCTTTCAGTTTACATTACATTCAAGACTACCTTACTTCAACCCATCCGTAAATCGGCTATGAAAATCCTGAATATACCTCAATACTAACATTTGCAGGACATACACCTTTTATCTTTCATAATACACAAACAGCCCATAAAACATAATTTATAGATCACAGAATTTTCACAATCCATCTCACATGTCCCACATCACTCCATGTTGTTGTAATGGCCTAAAGATATGGGGAGAGGAGGAGCCATATGACAGAAATGTTGGAAGCCAATATAGGATTAAGTCAAGGGTATACATAATATTTGAACAATATTAGTGAGCTGTGAAATAAAACGTTTGCTAAACTCTATAGAATTGCCCTTCTAAATAGACAAAATAGTTTATGTTTAGCAAGACTGATCACATTAGTCTCTGGGGAAAGGCTTTTCAAAGTCCCTTCCAAACGTGGAAGATGGCTTCTCATAAATGAATATATTGAAAGTCTTGAAATAGAATGTGCACAGCATAAAGTAACTCATGACCAGCTTGCATAAACATTTAAACATCCAAAGATTTGATATGCTTTATATGAACACATCCTGCAAAATTCTTCATCTATTTTCTTTATATATTTTATTAAAAATTACATTTAAAAACCCCTAACAAATTAAAAAGCAAGAAATGTAATAAAATGACAATACAAGAGAGTTCTCAAAACACTAACCTTATTAATCTATCAATGTGTGAGGGGAGGGGTATGCTTGTTTATGGTTCTTGGCTAGTGTCAGAGTCCTAAGAACAAGCCCATTTTGTTTACCGTTCAATTTGGTGAGAGACTACTAAATATTTAAACTACAATTTATTTGAAAGAAAAATAGCTGCTAGGAACAAGTTCCCCTCTGTGGAGGATAGCTCACCTCTTACTCTTGAGGTATCTCTTGCGTTCTTTTCATCCTTAGTTACATCTCAAAACCTCTTTTCATTCCCTTATTTAACACCAACACAGAGCAGGTTTGCCTGGTTGTAATCTTTGACGAGGTGGCTGTTAATGTCCCCATTTTCTCAACAGCACCAGAATGTTAGCAGAGTAATGAAGTCGAACACTTTTGCAAATGATATGCCTACTATTCTAATACTGTTATTCACGTTACTGTTTATAGCTCAAAGATATATGAGAAAACTGTTAAAAAACTGGTTATAATGTGCACATGACTCAAATAAACTCATTTACAAAGGACTTAAAATGAAACCCATTTATTTCAGAAGAAGTGAGCTGGTCTCAACTCCATGGGGGCCAAGTACTGCTTGGTCTAAACCTTACATCATGGTGCTATCTTTCCTATGCCTGCGCCCAGCTGAGGATAAGCAATTAATCGAATTCTAACCAGAGACAAGGCGGGCCATACTGCAGGGTTTCCTTGCTCTCAGAGAAATGGGTAGCTACCCTCTCCTCTGCAGATGTGTGTGGCTGTGAGGCCTGGAACTACTGCATCCAGCTCACGAGTAGTCTAAGGAAACTACCAGTGCAATGAAGGAAAAATCTGGAATAGCGCAGAAGCAGAGACCCAAGTACCACCGTTTTAATCATGCCCTCTGACCTCCTCACTAGGTGAGATAAGAACCTTCCTGTATTAGTCCAATGTGAATCCGGGTTTTGTTACTGCTGGAGACATCCCAGCTACTACCCCGACCCTTTCCATGTTGGGAAACCTCCATTTGCTTTCAGACATGTTTGGCACATTTGGCTAGCAACAGAATTCGAGATTTAAACCATTTTCACTTAGAACTTGGAAAGAACTGCTAAAGAGTGTTACAACATCCATGACTGCTCAAAGCAAGTTTATCATCAGTATGATTTTCGTTCTTTGTGGATGACCAGAACTTATAGTCTCTGAAACTTCATAATTTTCTCCCTTATCTGTAGAGCACTGAAACTTCATGAAGCGTGATTAGGTATATATCTTTGTTTTCCTCGCAATTTATCCTGCACTACACTTTTTCAGGTTTGGAAAATAACTGTTACTCATTTTTGCTACTTTCCTTCTCTTTTCACTTTAAGTCAAACTCCACCAGGTTAGGACTCAATATCCCTTATCATGTATCTCATATGTACAATCTTCTTTACACATCACAAGATTAACAATCTTCTAGCCCTTCCATTGAAAATTTTAGTTTACCATTGTATTTTTTATAATTTCCTAGACAACTACTCTCCAACTGTTCCCTTTACAAATACATCTAGTACTTGTTTCATGGGTGCAACAGAAATTTCCAAAGATCTACAATTGCTGAGATCTGTTGATAAATGCCTTATTTTTTAAACCTTTTAATATAATCTTAGTTAGTAGGAAATATGAAAATATGATGTTGGTGCCATTTTAAAATGGAAACACTTACAATTCCAATATGAATTGCTGCATTTAGTTTTTGTTTTAGCTTTTCTGAGGAAGACTAGCCCTGAGCTAACATCTGCCAATCCTTCTCTTTTTGCTGAGAAGACTGGCCCTGAGCTAACATCCGTGCCCATCTTCCTCTACTTTATATGTGGGACGCCTGCCACAGCATGGCTTGACAAGCGGTGCCATGTCACGCCCGGGATTCAAAGCGGTGAACCCTGGGCTGCCGAAGTAGAACATGCGCACTTGACCGCTGCACCGCTGGGCCAGCCCCTGCACTTAGTTTTTTCAAAAGCTCCATGCTATGTCTTTTATGTCAATGCTAGGAAATTTATGGCATTCAGCTATCTTGGCTTTTTTTTTTTTAAATTTTTTATTGAGTTAATGATAGGCTCCAATCTTGTGAAATTTCAGTTGTACGTTATTGTTTGTCAGTCGTGTTATAGGTGCACCCCTTCACTCTTTGTGCCCACCCCACACCCCACACCTTTCCCCTGGTAGCCAGGAATCTGTTCTCTTTATCCACATGTTTAAATTCCTCATATGAGTGGAGTCATACAGAGATAGTCCTTCTCTATGTGGCTTATTTCAGTTAACATAATTCCCTCAAGGTCCATCCATGTTGTTGCAAATGGGACGATTTTGTTGTTTTTTATGGCTGAGTAGTATTCCATTGTATATATATACCACATTGTCTTTATCCAATCATCTGTTGATGGGCACTTAGGTTGCTTCCACGTCTCAGCTATTGTAAATAATGCTGCAGTGAACACATGGGTACATGGGACTTTTGGAGTTGCCGACTTCAAGCTCTTTGGATAGATACGCAGTACTGGGATAGCTGGATCATATGGCAGTTCTATTTTTAATTTTTTGAGGAATCTCCATACTGTTTTCCATAGTGGCTGAACCAGTTTGCATTCCCACCAGGTGTATAAGGGTTCCTTTTTCTCCACAACCTTTCCAACATTTGTTACTATTTGTTTTAGTTATTTTTGTCATTCTAATGGGTGTAAGGTGATATCTTAGTGTAGTTTTGATTTGCATTTCCCTGAGGCACAACGATGATGAGCATCTTCTCATATGCCTATTGGCCATCTGTACATCTTCTTTGGAGAAATGTCTGTTCATGTCCCCTGCACATTTTTTGATCAGGTTGTCTGATTTTTTGTTGTTGAGTTGTGTGAGTTCTTTATATAACATGGATATTAAGCCTCTGTCAGATGTAAGACTTGCAAATATTTTTCCCCAGTTAGTGGGTTGTTTTTTTGTTTCAATCCTGTTTTCCTTTGCCTTGAGGAAGCTCTTCAGTCTGATGTAGTCCCATTTGTTTATTCTTTCTATTGTTTCCCTTGTCTGAGAAGACATGGTGTCCAAAAAGATCCTTCTAATACTGACGTCAAAAAGTGTACCGCCTACATTTTCTTCTAGAAGCCTTATGGTTTCATGTCTCAGCTTTAGGTCTTTGATCCATTTTGAGTTTATTTTCGTGAATGGTGAGAAAGAATGGTCAATTTTCATTCTTTTACATGTGCCTTTCCAGTTTTCCCAGCACCATTTGTTGAAAAGACTTTCTTTTCTCCATTGTACGCCCTCAGCTCCTTTGTCAAAGATTAGCTGTCCACAGATGTGTGGTTTTATTCCTGGGCTTTCAATTCTGTTCCATTGATCTGTGCACCTGTTTTTGTACCAGTACCATGCTGTTTTGATTACTGTAGCTTTGTAGTACGTTTTGAAGTCAGGGATTGTGATGCCTCCAGCTGTGTTCCTTTTTCTCAGGATTGCTTTAGCAATTCGGGGTCTTTTGTTGCCCCATATGAATTTTAGGATTCTTTGTTCTATTTCTGTAAAGATGGTCATTGGGATTCTGATTGGGATGGCGTTGAATCTGTAGATTGCTTTAGGTAGAATGGACATTTTAATTATGTTTATTCTTCCAATCCATGTACATGCAATGTCTTTCCATCTGTTTATGTTGTCATCCATTTCTTTCAGAAAAGCACTGCAATTTTCCTTGTATAGGTCTTTCACTTCCTTAGTTAAATTCACCCCGAGGTATTTTATTCTTTTTGTTGCGATTGTGAATGGTATTGTGTTCCTGAGTTCTTTTTCTGTTAGTTTGTTATTACAGTATAGAAATGCTACTGATTTATGTAAATTGATTTTATACCCTTCAACTTTGCTGTAGTTGTTGATTACTTCTAAAAGTTTTCCAGTGGATTCTTTGGGGTTTTGCATATATAAGACCATGTCGTGTGCAAACAGCAAGAGTTTCACTTCTTCTCTCCCTATTTGGATTTCTTTTATTCCTTTTTCGTGCCTGATTGCTCTGGCCACAACCTCCAATACTATGTTAAATAAGAGTGGTGACAGACGGCATCCTTGTCTTGTTCCTGTTTTCAGGGGGATTGGCGCTCAGTTTTTGCCCCTTGAGTATGATGTTGGCTGTGGGTTTGTCATATATGGCCTTTATTATGTTGAGGTAGTTCCCTTCCATCCCCATTTTATTCACTTTTTATCATAAATGGCTGTTGGATCTTGTCAAATGCTTTCTCTGCATCTGTGCAGATGATCATGTGGTTTTTATTTCTCAGTTTGTTGATGTGGTGTATCACATTGATTGATTTGCGGATGTTGAACTATCTCTGTGTCCCTGGTACAAATCCCACTTGATCATGATGTATGATCCTTTTGATGAATTGCTGAATTTGGGTTGCCAAAATTTTGTTGAGAATTTTGGCATCTATGTTCATCAGTGATATTGGCCTGTAGTTTTCCTTTTTCATGCTGTCCTTCTCAGGCTTTGGTATCAGCGTGATGTTGGCCTCACAGAATGTGTTAGGAAGTGTTCCACCCTCCCTAATTTTTTGGAATAGCTTGAAAAGGATAGGTATTAAATCCTCTCTGAAAGTTTGTTAGAATTCCCCAGGAAAGCCATCTGGTCCTGGGGCTTTATTCTTTGGAATGATTTTGATTGCTGTTTCAATCTCTTTCCTTGTGATCGGTCTGTTCAAATTGTCTGCTTCTTCGTCCCTAAGCTTTGGGAGATTGTAGAAGTCCAAGAATTTATCCATTTCCTCTAGGTTATCCCTTTTGCTGGCAGATAGCTTTTCGTAGTATTCTCTTATAATCCGTTGTATTTCTGAGGCGTCTACTGTTATTTCTCCTCTTTCATTTCTGATTTTGTTTATTTGAGCTTTCTCTCTTTTTTTCTTTGTAAGTCTGGCTAGGGGTTTGTCAATTTTATTTATCTTCTCAAAAAACCAGCTCTTTGTTTCATTGATCCTTTCTACTGCCTTTTTCGTTTCAATAGCATTTATTTCTGCTCTGATTTTTATTATTTCTCTCCTTCTGCTGACTTTGGGCTTTGTTTGTTCTTCTTTCTCTAATTCAGTTAGGTGTAGTTTAAGATTGCTTATCTGGGATTTTTCTTGTTTGTTAAGATGTGCCTGTATTGCGATGAATTTTCCTCTTAATACAGCTTCTGCTGTATCCCATATGTGTTGGTATGGCATGTTATCATTTTCATCTGTCTCTGGTATTTTTTGATTTCTTCTTTAATTTCTTCAGTGATCCATTGCTTGTTCAATAGCATATTCTTTAGTCTCCACATCCTTGTCCCTTTCTCAGCTTTTTTCTTGTAATTAATTTCTAGCTTTATGAGCATTATGATCAGAGAAGATGCTTGTTATTGCTTCAATTTTTTTTAAATTTGTAGAGGCTCACCTTGTTTCCCAACATATGGTCTATCCTTGAGAATGTTCCATGAGTGCTTGAGAAGAACAGTTATTCTGCTGTTTTTGGATGGAGTGTTCTATATATGTCTATTAAGTGCAACAGTGTTAGCTTTCCATTTAGCTCCACTATTTCTTTGTTGATTTTGTGTCTGGATGATCTGTCCATTGATGTGAGTCGGGTGTTGAGGTCCCCTACTATTATTGTGTTACTTTTGATATCTTCTTTTAGGTTTGTTAATAGTTGCTTTATGAACTTTGGTGCTCCCATGTTGGGTGCATAGATATTTATAAGAGTTATTTCTTCTTGGTGAAGTGTCCCTTTGATCATTATATATTGGCCCTCTGTGTCTCTTTACCTGCCTTATCTTGAAGTCTGTTTTGTCTGATATAAGTATTGTGACACCTGCTTTCTTTTGTTTGCTATTAGCTTGGAGTATTGTCTTCCACCCCTTCACTCTGAGCCTGTGTTTGTCCTTGGAGCTGAGGTGTGCGTCCTGGAGGCAACAAATTGTTGGATCTCCTTCTTTAATCCATTTTGCCTCTCTGTGTCTTTTTATTGGAGAGTTCAATCCGTTTACATTGAGGGTGAATATTGATGCATGAGGGCTTAATGCTGTCATTCTGTTGCTCGTTTTCCAGTTTTCCTGTGTGTCCTTTGTTTCTTGTCCTGTGTGTTTTAGCCTACCCATCGACTTCCACAATTTCTTATGCTGGGTTTCTTAGATTTTCCTTATTTATGTTTTTGTCTCTGTTCTGTTTTTTAGTTTAGTGGCTACCCTGAAGTTTGTATTCAGAATCTCGTGTATAACATAGTCCCTTTTCTGGTGGTCTCTTTCTTACTTAGCCTAGACTGTTTCAGTCCCTTTCCTCCTCCCTTCCTAAATCATTATTTTCATCTCTCATTCCAACTTGTGTTGTGAGTTTGTGGTTAGAGTGATAAGATCATCTTTGCTTTGGTGATTTCCTTCCCTTTATCTTAATGCTATAGTTGAATATTTGCTATCCTATTCTGATTCTATTTGTCTCCCTACTCTATGTTTTGTGACTCCTTTCTTCCTTTTTTTCTTTTTTCCGGTATGAGAACCTTCTTGAGGATTTCTTGTAGTGGAGGTCTTGTAAGTATGAAGTCCCTTAGCTTTCGTTTGTCTGGAAAAGATTTACTATCTCCCTCATATCTGACGGACATTTTTGCTGGATAGAGTACTCTTGGCTGAAGATTCTTATCCTTTAAATTTTTGGATATGTCACTCCAATCTCTCCTAGCTTGTAAGGTTTCTGTAGAGAAATCCGCTGAAACTCTGATAGGGTTCCTTTGTAGGTTACTTTCTTCTGCCTTTCTGCCCTGAGTATTCTTTCTTTGCCATTCATTTTTGCCATTTTTACTACTATATGCCTTGCAGTAAATCTTTTTACAGAGACAAATCTAGGAGATCTGAAGGCTTCCTCCACACACATTTCTCTCAATCCCTAGATTTGGGAAGTTCTCTTCTATTATTTCGTTGAGCACACTTTCTGCTCCATTTTCCTTTTCCTCGCTCTCAGCAATTCTGATTATTCTTAACTTGCATTTTCTCATTCAGTCAGCTATTTCTCGGAGATTTTCTTCAGTTTTCTTAATTCTTAGTTCTCTTTCTTCCTCTCTCTGGAGCCATTCAGCCTCTCTATCTTCAGTTATGCTAATTTGCTCCTCTATGGTGTCTACACGGGCATTCAGGGAATCTGTATTCTGTTTCATCTGATCCGTTGTATTTTTCATCTCTAGTATTTCTGACTGATTCTGCTTGATAATTTCAATCTCTTTTGTGAAGTAACTCCATAACTTGTTGACTTGTTTCTCTATATTTCCCTTTACTTTTGATGATAGCTATTTTGAACTCATCTTCACTTAGTTTACCTATTTCCAAATCCTCAGGACATACTTCTGTGTTTTTATTGCTTTCCTTGTGGACTGGAGCTTTTATAAATTGTTGGATGGTAGAGGAGTGGTTTTTGCACATGATGCTATTATTCAGTTGCAGTTACAACCTGTTGCCACTAAACGGGGGTCAAGAGCTGCGTGTTCTGAGCCCTCTGTCTTCACCCGTGATGGCGGCGCGCAGTGCGGGTTGTGGGAGGAGGGGCACTTTCTCTCGCATGCCAACCTGGATTCGGATCAGCTCTTGCTCTTGGTTTCCTGGGGCCCTGGCTTGCTGGGGTCCCACATGCGAAAGCTTTCTCCCGTTAGAGGACTTCCGCTGCACGGACGGTGGGAGTCCTGGATGATCCCCGGACACGCGGCCCCTCCCCTACTCCTTTCCTCACCTGCAGCAGCAATCCCAGTCTTAGGAGAGGGAGCGAAGTTCTCTCCTACCCCGCTGCAGCTCCTCCAAAGGGGGCTCCAGCCTCTCCGCCCTCTGTCGTTTGGCTGCTGTGGGTCTCCAACGATTTCTGTTAGTAGGATTTGTTTTTTGGTTGGAAAGCAGTTGCTCTTTTTGCTTGTAATTTGGAGGGGAGAGAGTCCCAGGCGAGCTCATGCCACCATGTGCTGACGTCATGCCTAGTCTTGTCTTTTCTTTCCATTCTTATTTCTATTGTTTCATTTATTTTCACTTTCATAATTTACATATATTTCCACACATGCTTTAAAAAAATTCAGACCTAAGAACAAGACATTGATATTATATTGCTTTCTTTAGCATACTAAGCAGAAAATTGGAAAAGAAAATGTCAGCTGTATGCCAATCAGATACGGGCAAGTGTTCACATTCCAAAAGCCAGATGTGGCATGACTGACAAAATCTTGTACTCAGGCACATTAAAAACTGGAAAATAAATAATATATAATAACTCAAACTTAATTTAAATATAGCCCTAGTGGTTAATGAAGATGGCAATATAAAAAGATGTACTAATCAAGAACAAAGACAAAAGTCCAAGGGTCTTACTTCTTAATCACAAAACGAATCCTTTCCTTTGCAAGTAAGATCCTCTCAAGGCGAGGAATTCCATAAGTAGATGGCCTTCTAAAAGGAATTCCTTCCGGAAGTCCTTCTACATAAAGATCTTCAACATGTGACTGGAAAAGAGGGTATGGGATCGTCACAGGACCTTTGGCTTTTATAGCTTGAGCTTTAAAGATAAAAAGAGAAAGGAAAAATTATTAAATGACAAGGTTTAAGCACATTTTGTAGAAAATAATAATTGAAAATGTATTGCTCTATAACTTTGGTAACTTTATCTTTACTTCAGCTTATTATAATCGAGTCAGAAGAAAAACAGTACAAAAGAACAACAAAGAACAGGCCAAAGATACCAGTACTCTATTTAACCAAATCTGCAATGAAAGAATGCATTTTTTTTTTAAAGATTCGCACCTGAGCTAACATCTGTTGCCAATCTTTTTTTTCTTCTTCTTCTTCTCCTCTCCCCAAAGCCCCCCAGTACATAGTTGTATATTTTAGTTGTGGGTCCTTCCAGTTGTGGCATGTGGGACGCCACCTTAGCATGGCCTGATGAGCAGTGCCATGTCCATACCCAGGATCCAAACCAGCGAAATCCCGGGCCACCGAAGCAGAGCACGTGAACTTAACTACTCTGCCACAGGGCGGGCCCCAAGAATGTATTACTTTGAGGTAATGTAGATATAGCCAGACTTTGTCTTGAAATCTGGACCACATATGAATCCAGAAAACCCTACTAGTTAGTATCAGCTAATACATACAGCATATAATGGAAGAGAAGTAGTATTTTTAAAACATAAGTGTTAGTTTAAAGATAATTTCTTTAATAAAATAACTGAAGCTTTTTCTGAACTGTGAAAATTCTGCTTAGATTTATTTACCCAAGAGTAAAACAGACTAACAGTTGCAAAAAGTTGAAAGCATGGGGAATCTTAAGAATCAAACATAATGAACAGACTTTAATGATATTATTGAACAAACTATAAAGGGTCAGTTTTTCTAAACAATAGGGGACATTTAAATATCACTGGGTATTAAATAATTTTAGCAAGATAATGGAGCTGAGATTAAGACAATGACTTCCTCTCACCAACTCTCCATTTTGAAATGCAGGCTTTCTTTTTTTTAAAGATTTTATTTTTTCTTTTTTCTCCCCAAAGCCCCCTGGTACATAGTTGTATATTCTTAGTTGTGGGTCCTTCTAGTTCTGGCATGTGGGACGCTGCCTCAGTGTGGTTTGATGAGCAGTGCCATGTCTGAGCCCAGGATTCAAACCAACCAAACCCTGGGCTTCCTGCAGCGGAGCACGCGAACTTAACCACTTGGCCATGGGGCCAGCCCCTGAAATGCAGGCTTTTGAGAAGTGAAATGACATGATGTCTGGGTCATCAGAGTTTTAAAATATTCTTGTATCAAAAAGAGATGGCATGGTGGCCTTGCGGTTAAGTTTGGGGTTCTGCACTACGGCAGCCCAAGCCTGGGAAACAGGCATGGACCTACACCACTTGCCTGTTATTGGCCACACTGGCAGCAACCCACATACAAAAATAGGGGAAGATTGGCACAGGTGTTAGCTCAGGGCAAATCTCCCTCAAGCAAAAGAAAAAAAAGAGGACTGGCAACAGATTGGTTAGCTCAGGGTGAATCTTCCTCAGCAAAAAGTAAAAAAGAGACACAGCAAGGCATTCTGTCCCCCGAGCCTGTAATCTTATCACCATGTGATAGTGCTTGCATGTAGAATATGTTATGAATTTTTGCTTGTAAATGGACGAATTAAAATCACAGGCAAAAGGCTGTGATGATTAAAAACTGGCAAAAATACTATGAGAACCTTAAGGAAATAAGTGAAAATATTAAGGAAAAGTTACTGAATTCATTATTAATTTTACCCTAATTCTAAATTTTCATTGAGGGGTAGGTTATCATCCATGATAAAGAGAGAAATGTTCAAGTTCATTTTATTTATTTAATTTTTTTGGAGGAAGATTAGCTCTGAGCTAACATCCATGCTCATCTTCCTCTACTTTATATGTGGGATGCCTGTCACAGCATGGCTTGACAAGTGATGTGTAGGTCCGCAGCTGGGATCCGAACCAGAGAACCCCGGGCCACCAAAGCAGAATGTGCGAACTTAACCACTGTGCCACTGGGCCGGCCTCTCAAGTTTATTGAAGCAAATAATGCCAATATGGTTTATCATTTGAAAACTTCACTTAGAGAAATTGAGTGATGCAGATAGCATGATAGAAATTAGATTCTCAAGTTAAAATTCAGTGTATTATACAATTTTACAGCTTGCCAGTCAATTACGAAGAATCCTCCAGATTAAGAAAAAGCAAAACAGACGATATTTTTAAATGATTGTTACTAGTCTTAGGTGAGCATTTGATATATACCATCAGGTGATAATAAATTGCTTGTTTGGACGCTTTATAAAGGTAGCTATAGGATAGAATAGCAAAACAAAAGGAAAAGAGAATTTGAGATCTAACAAACTCAGTTGCATATCAAGAAAAGAGTAGAGAAAATAAGGGCATCTAGATGAATACTAGATTTAACATAGCAGATTAAAAAAGACTATCACTTAAGAAAATAATCTTCAACTAAATCTCCAAGATCCAGGACTTTGCAACAAACATATAAATAAACTCCCAAACATGCAGGCTGAAAGTTTCAAAGAAAAGCTAATTACTAATTAAAGAAAAAACTTTTTCTAAGTTTTCAGTAATCTAGACAAAGTTTCTAATATTTGGACAGATACTATCCACAACCTTTCAAGGGACAGAGACAGAAGGCCCAATTCAGTGGCAGAACCGGACTTGCTCACATTAGACGAACAGTAACCCCGTTGTTAAAAAGCTTATGAACAAAATATTACAAGAATCTCTGAGTTTAGACTTACCATATTTTCTTTCAAACAATTCTTCAACTTGTTTACGTAGATCAGTAATCCGAGCATTCCATTTCTCTGAATAGAGAAAGTTAAATCTCACTAATAAATCCCTGTTTGAGAGCACTAATATGTTCTTAAAATGACCCAACATCTAATGATCTATGTTCTACATACTACATACTAATTTTTAATAACCCATCTCCATCTATATAATTTTACTGCTTTCCTAAGAACTTTTTCCTTTTTTGTGGTTCTCAGAATTGGTTCAATGAGAGATCATAGGGGATGTTTTAAAGTTTATTTCTGACACACATAATGAGCACCTCTTTTCAGTCTGATAATTTCTGAAAAGCAGGAGGGCAGCAAAGACCAGTCCAATTACACAATACAGAACGGAGGCAGGAAAGAGGGAGATGGCCAAGGTTATTCAGGAGACCTTCCAAAACATGTCTAGGTTATGTGGAAAGAAGACTGTAGAGAAAGGCATTTGCAACTTAGAACAGAGTGATAAAAAATACAGATATATGGAAACTTACTGTACATATAAATCCAATTTACATTCAGCAATTGTGACCATAACAACTTAAAATATTAAAATGCTATTTAAAAATGCATATAAGCTAAATGTTCTATCTATTCACAATATAGATCACAAACACAACTTGCCACTATTATTTATTTAGTCCCTCCAAACAAATAAATCACCCACCAGGTTTGGTTAGATTAGCTTCTGGCAGTTACACAGAACAAGAAAAATCAAGATGTGAAATATTTCTTAAACAAAGAAGGTTTTAAAGCTAAGAAAAGTAAGTGAATTACTGAGTCATTAACAGTGATTCAAAGTCTACTAATTGTAATTAATGTCAGAAGATACAATCAATGGCTTATGCTCTGGTAAACCCAAAGTATGTTTACACAATGTCTGTAAGGTTACTTCAAACTGCCTGTGGTTTTCCTCAGATTAAATGGCAGTAACACATTTTAAAGCATTCTTATCAGTAACAAAAAGAGTTGAGAAGAAAATAGAGAACAGGCCTGTATTCACTGGCGAACTCACCGAAGTTGAACTCCCTGACTTTCCGTTTCCCGGCGTTGGCAGGCTCCGTGACGGGCGGCTGGGGCGGCTCGTTGCTCTTTGGTCTCTTGGTAGGTGGAGAATAATCATCATCTTGAAAAAGAAAACTGTCATCACTGGAGGAACAGCCTGTGAGAGTCACAGCCACCACCTGTCCAACCCTCAACATTCAAAGGACGTGGGCGGCTTTACATCTGTTTGGAATATAGTCATTCCTTCTGTACTGTCATTTTCAGTATATTTTTCCCAGTTACATTTGCAGTTTTCCTATTCTTGGGGGTGTGCTCAAGTGACCATTCTTCATCTTCCCTTGTCTTGCTTCATTTTTGGTTTGCTTCATTTGAATTAAGTCATTGAAATTTCCCCTTCTCCTCTCATAACCCTCTCAGCTGCCTACAATCACAGCCCACTTCAAGTCTTTCAAGAAAAAGCTTTTAACATAGACAGCTACCTACAATTATACAAATATATATAAGGGGGAAAAATATAGCATGAATGGGAAAATACTTGAGCTTATACAAAACTCAAGCATACATAAACAAGGGAGGTTGGATAACTGCATGTCAAACACTTCCAACAAACACAGATCTTACAGAAGTAAAGAAATAGCGCTACATCATTTGTGAAACAGACCACGTTGATTCAGTCAATACAAAAACTACATAGACAAGAGCAATCAGATATTTAAGTACAGAATACAGACTACTCAAGACATTTATAGTAAGACTTCGTGCTAATTTCTTTGTGGATACGTCTGCAACTCAACTCCGCTGTGATGCTTCAGCATATCTAACGCTAGGATTAAAGGCATTTGGATCAGATAAGGAGAGCTATCACTGTCACCTTCTTCTACTCCTTGAAAATGTCAAGTGTCATACCAAGATTTCTGCTCAAATACCATCTGTAAGTTACTGAAAATATCATTTTAAGAAATCTATACTTAAAAACAAATATGAAATAGAGAAGAAAATTACTACATTAAAGATCATAGGAATAACAAAAAGATAACGTTTCAAATACATAAGTTACCCTTTTAGAGCAATATAATTTTTATTCTTGTTCTATAGCTAAACAAACAGGCTCAGAAAACGTTCTATCACTTAACAAGGTTAATCACTAGATAGCACAGCTGAGATTAGATTATGAATATAACTCTTTCCACGAAACTAACAGGTTGACTCTCAAACAGATAAGAAGAAATCCAAACTCGGCCTAGTATACATCGTTGCCTGTTGCCTGGGACAGCAATGGATAACTTCTAAATACTTGATATGTTGATCAAGGGAAAATCTGACTGAAGTCTAAAATACTTCTGTGTTAAGGCCCCCCTTATCCATGGTTTCGCCTACCCATGGTCAATATTGAAAACACTAAATGGAAAATTCCAGAAATAAACAGTAAGTTTTAAATTGTGTGCCGTCCTGCTCTGGAGATGACTCATCCCTTTGTCCACTGTATCCACCCTGTATATGCTCCCCATCTGTTAGTCACTTAGTCTCAGTTATCAGATCGATTGTCAAGGTACTGCAGTGCTTGTGTTCACGTCACCCTTCTTTTACTTAATAATGGCGCCAAAGTGCAAGAGTAGTGATGCTGGCAATTTGGACATGCCAAAGGGAAGCCCTAAGGTGCTTCCTGTAAGTGAAAAGGTTAAAGCTCTTGACTTAACTAGAAAAAAATCGTATGCTGAGATTGCTAAGATGTACTTATTACAGAATATCGTTATAATTGTTCTATTTTATTACTAGTTGTTGTTGAGCTCTTACTGTGCCTAATTTATAAATTAAACCTTATCCTAGGTACCTATGTATAGCAGAAAACATAGTCTACATAGGGTTAGGCACTATCTGTGGTTTCAGGCATCCACTGGGGGTCGTGGAACGCATCCGGAGAGGGAGGACCACTGTACCTCACTCCTCTCATAGCATCAGAGAGCACAATCAGACATCACTGCCCCAGCTCCCTGACTTTGGGGTTTTCCTATAACGCCAAAAGACATTCTGGTAACCCGAAACAATCTGCTGATTTTTCTAACCAATACGAGAAAAAGGTACCAATGTCACCAATATCAGATAAAGTCACATTAGGACCCATTTATGTGCTGGGAAACACAAAAATGCTGTCTTAGAGGATACTATTTCAGGAAAACATTATCATACAAACAACTTACGACACTATAAAAACTTTCATGTGTTGAATGCCACTGTAGAGACCCATGTTCAAATCCAGGAAAAAAAAAGATCTATGGGAGAAAATTTAAAAATGACAAACTACTAAGTAAAATAAAACTTGACTGTGTCATCTGAGCTTATAATTACTAAATTACTACAGGATTAAAAATGGTCACAAGAGATTATTAAGTAATTAGATTCAAACCTAAGTAGATACATCTTGGAAAACATATTAGGCCTTCAATCCTGAAAAAACCCTTCTTTTCCAATTCCCAAACATATTTTTCAAAGTCTAAGAGTATTTTTATGCTAGTTCTCAAAGGGTTAAATGAAATATACTCATTCCACCTATGAATACTATCAAAGTATTTTAATGCTTACTATTAATATTTCTTTGCAAACATCAAGCAATGACATTTAAAACAAAAGTATTTTTCCCTATTAGCTAATTAATGTAGCCAAAGTATTTCTACAGATCATCACTTAAAGTGATCATTAACTGAATTACATAAAATAAAAACTGAAAGAGTATAAAGTGAAGAAGAAAATACAGCTGTAAGATGGTAATGAAGAATCACAGAAATCTATTATATTAATCTCAATTCTAATCTAAACCGTCTGAAACTGAGGCCAAGAGGAAAAGCCGAGAAAACTTTTCTTTAGTGTGAAGATCTCACTCCTTCAATCAGTTTAACATATTTTCAAACAAAAAGAATAGTACAGAATATTTTTTATGAAAGTAACCTCATCGACCACAAACAGAAAAAAGAAAGAAAAAAGATAAATCTAGGAGAGTCATTTTTAACAAAACAAATGATTTGCCAAAGATTGTCAAATATTAAAAAGTGGTATCACTTTTCTTCTCCAACGAAATAATGAAGTTCAATCTAGTAAATGTGAATAAAGAGATGAAATTTAACTATTTGTAATAATAAATTATTACATCACACATGCTATTAAAAGACTAACCCTTTTCATATACTAACTAATCTTTGGGAGTCTTAAGTTATATGATGGAATTAAATCATAAGGAGCTATGGGGCGGGCCCCGTGGCCAAGTGGTTATGTTCGCGCGCTCCGATTCAGCCACCCAGGGTTTCACTGGTTCGGATCCCAGACGCAGACCTAGCACCACTCATGAGGCCATGCTGAGGGAGCTTCCCACACAGCACAATCAGAAGGATCTACAACTAGAATACACAACTATGTACTGGGGGGCTTTGGGGAGAAGAATTAAAAAAAAAAAAAAAAGAAGATTGGTAACAGGTGTTAGCTCAGGCGCCAATCTTAAAAAATCATAAGGAGCTATGAATTTATAACACATCTTCCATTATTTCCCTCCCTGCAGCAAAAAACTATAATTGGTTTTGAGAAAGAATGTTACTCTTGACCTCAAAATCTTTTTCACAAAGGATCAAAATTATTTATTTCTCCGAAGCAGAAAATATCCAATAAAGCTCCAGGAGCGCACCTCCAATCAGGTCCAGCAGGCAGCACTGGTTTCTAATTATCATGGTGCTTCAACATTGTAAACAAACACCTTTATGTAAAAAGACACATATTTCAGGATGCTTCAAATTCAAGCTCAAACTAAAAATATTTACATCATCAAAACTTAAAGCTTATAAAATGAATTTCGAAACATTTTCATGTGCAAAAGTTGCTGTTCAGGAATACATAATAGTTACGCTAGCAGTACTAACACAAGCACACTCAACAACCGGAAAAAAGGTACCAACAGTCCCTAACTCAAAATTTATAGTTAGGAAAAGATCCTGTCTTCTTTTTTGCAAGATATTTACAAACATGCCAAAAGACAGACAGACTTCAGAGCTAAAATTTATTACTGCACTCTCATTGGTGACTGCATTAACAGAACATGAAACAAATTTTGATACACTTTCTTCAACATAATCAAATGGTGATGTTTTATCATAAAATTTGACACCTACTCAAAGTGAAAAAAAAAAAAATCAGGCACTGTATCTCTTTTGAAATTACTCAGAGTTAGAGCCATTAATTACCCTACACGTTTCAAAATAATGGATGGGATTTTTTCACCCATGGATCCAGGTCATAACTCTTGTAAAACTCATTTGCGCAATAACTGATGTTAATTAAGTGACTCTTTAGCAGCTATAAAATTAAACACAACATTTTCAAATGCTAACCTACCCAATTACATAGATTCTCAGAGCTCTCCAGTAACACTGATAAGATAAGCACAATAATTAAACAATGACAAACAGTAGAGCCTACTGGCTCTGTCTTCAGAACATCCCCTGAATTCAACCACTTCTTACCTCCACTGCCACCATCCTGTTCTAATGCATCTTGCTCTGGGTCTTGGATAACTGCAATAGGCTTGCTTCCACTAGGGTCTGCTCTCAGTTTCTTCAAAGTGAAGAACAGAACCTATCGCTCCTCTGTTCAAAAACCTCTAATGGACTTGCCTACCTTATCTTGTTCACTCCTAAATCGTCAGCACCTAATACAGTCCCTGGCACATACAAGGTGTTTGGTATGCGGAATGATCAAATGAACATTTGAACAGTGTAGTCCTTGATCATATGCAGCAGCCAAATATTTACCAAGGTCTTAAGCAAGAATTTCGCAAAAAAGGAGACTACCAGAGGATGACAGGTAGTCACTCTACTGAAGCTCTAGAACGTGCCACCCCAACTGCAGCCACGCACCACACGTGCACTACACGTACAACTGCATCCCTGTACCCAGATATTACGTGTGCGCTTCAACGTAAATGAGAGAGAAAACCTAAAAGGCAGTTTTACTTAAGAACACACAAAATTAATTTTTAAGTGAATCTATTTAAAATTAATTTAAAGAAAAGACTTAAGTAATGAAGAGGGGGTTAGGCCACAACAGAATGACATTTGTGAAGGGCTCAGGTTTGGGACATAATGCCCTAAAATGATAAGGAGACCTCTTTTAAAGCAAAAGGCTTTCCGTTATTAGCACGCCCATGACAGCTAGACATAGTCTGAGTTAAGATTTTCTCTGCGTATCAAAGACCTGACAGCAGTCTGATTTTATCCAAAAACGTAATCATGATATTTATGAAGTTAAGGCATGCACAGTCATATTATTGCATGGGCTATTTCCCAAATCTAAGGCACGCAAGTCATAACCGTCCTCCTCCGCCTTCAAGTACAAACGGATGGCATCAAATGGAAGCGCACACCTCCAAGCCCCCAGCGGCACTGGGTAAGGGGCACTCCCAGGCAGAATCTGCAGCAATGCCCATCGGCTCCTTCCCAACTCCACCTAATTTCAAATAAAGACATCAGCACTACAGGACTGTGGGAAACCTGACAAACTTACTGATGACAAAGTTCCTTTTTTTCTTTTCTATAAACTATTTAGGAAATGCAGAAACATACAACAGGAGACAATCAGTCACGCCCAGGGAAGCAGGATTATCTTTTCTTCCAAGCACAAGAATTTTGCCAAACAAACACCATTCTGTAGACATACTCTTCCTTTTAAACTTGCCTTGTTCTCAAAAGGCAGGGATTTTTTTCTCACTAAACATTAGAGGTAACTTTTCTCAGATCACTTAAACATACACACAAAAATCACAATTTCAATGCCTGTATACTTTTTCTATTATGAGCAAATACCAAAACTTAATTTTCTCACTACAGATATTTAACTAATTTCTATCACTATGCAATTATCTTTCCAGAAGGAAATACAATATACTTATCAAACAGACATGCACATAAATTCTCCTTTGACCTTCCTTGTTAATATCACGGACTTACATTTTACCTTCCTTAATGTATGGGGAAAACGTAACTAGCAATTTAATTAAGGTAGATGTATAGTTTGTTGGTGAACATATGCCATGGAAAATACGACCTTATAGAGTAATTACTTTATACAGACCCGTATTTCACGGGTCTTCTCAACATAAAGAAGATGACTACATAGCAAAATTCTACTACTGGCTGACAAATTTTGATGATAAAGCAAGCTTCTGGCACTATGTCTTAGTTTAAAAGAAATGGGATTTATCAGTCCCTCCAGAGAGGTAAAACTGAAAAGACTGACATACGTTGAGTTCACTAGTCATTTATTTCATAATTATCTTAACATCTCTTTAAAGGCCTTATGCTATAAAAGCAAGTATTTACTTTCTAAACAACATCAATACAGTCTTTATCTGCTTTAAGATTTGATAAATTGATTTGGTTATTAGTCCTATTTAAAAGTTTTATCCTAATAATTAATAGTCATCTATTTTTTATCTCTACAAAAAGAAACTTCTGAGTGTTTATAATATTTATACACTCTTAAGATTTTCATCTCTGATAGTTCATGAGGTTTCCAAATAAAAAGCAATTAAATTCAGTATTATAAACAACTCAAAACTGTTTTTAGGTTAGTAAAATTATATAAACGACAAAAGAAATATGCATATTAAATTGAGATATTAACACATGAAGTATGAGAAAAGTTCTCACATTAGGTGGAAGCTACCAATCAGCTTCAATCTTAGAGGCAACGAGGACACACATTTTGAGTAGCTGGAAGAAGGCAAACACTACGGATAACCAAGTGGACACTAGGAGGAGAGAGGTTATTACGAAAGAAAGAGAGAGAGATACCAAACTAAGAGAGGTTATGCAGCAGTTAAAAATATATTAATGAAGTACAAAGACGTGTGGTCATGGAAAATAGACCTATGGGAAATGTGGTACGTGTGTATTTTAAACGTCCGTTACAACAG
This sequence comes from Equus asinus, assembly GCF_041296235.1. NCBI lineage: Eukaryota > Metazoa > Chordata > Mammalia > Perissodactyla > Equidae > Equus > Equus asinus. The sequence continues at coordinate 18,013,573 of NC_091803.1, read as the reverse complement.
TGTATACTGAACACATCTGTGAATTTCTGCAGAACTAAATACATATGAGTATATATACAAATTATTTTTCGATGTACATACAATAAACTCAGTCTATCCCTGAGTACAGGGACTCTGGAGCGGGGAAGGAGTAAATGAAACTTAACAGAGTGCAGTTTATCGTCTCACTATTTGACCTTGGAAAGAATACTTTGAGGGAAAAAATTTATAGGAATAATGTGACATTAATGCAAAAGGAAAAACATTTCAATATGCATTTACTTAAAAATGAAACACGACAGTGTTGATATTAGCTGAATCTTTAAATAATTTAAGGACAAAGTGGTTCATCTGCATTCATGTATTAGATTGTTAAATAAAACCACAATCAATTTTTTGCAGTTGGGACCTTCATTATCAAGACAATGTAACAAATGCAGACAGGACTGACTCCCCTCACTTCAGCTGCATCTCTGAAGAGAAAACTAGGTTTAAAGCAACTTTAGCTACAGAGATTGGTTTAGAATATGTTTGTAGCTACTGCTTCAAAACAGTTTTAAGGATAGATTATATGTAAACTTCTAATAGTATTTTAGAGGGGAAAACTTGCTTTAAAATTTGACTGAACCATCAACACGTTCTCCTCTGCTTTACTGAGACAGAGAGCAGGGGCTCCGGCAGTAATCAGGCCTGTCACAAGCCCATAGGAGGTTACAGCATCTGTTCTTGTGTGCATCCAATCTGGTCATAGTTTTTCTTTTTATTCTCGATTCCCAGGGATGGAAAGTGCAGCCTGGTCCAGCGCTCATTTTCGCGGCTTACTTCTGTTGCCTAAAACTCCCAAAGCACCGGGTGTGCTGCTAAGAAGTGGGCTGCTTTGGTCACACATACACATATATGCGTCAGTTTTTTCACAGGTTTCCTTTCAGAATGAATGAAATGCATACTTAGCAATGTGAATGTGACAAATATTTTTATGACCAGAAGTAAACTTTTGGAATCAAGGCTTTGATAACTAACCTTCAATAGTCACCTCAACTTCGGGGTCCTCACTTGTTTCTGAAGGGACATGCTGAGTAGAATCTTGAAAAAAATAAAATTCTAAAATGACATTCATTATAAAGCACTTTCTATATGTTCCAACATTTTACTGATTTGTTACTCCAAAAGCAGCCTATGATAAAATTTTCTGGCATTTTAATTCATCTCATTTATTAAATTATCATATCTGACCCTTTTAATTGTAAATAGGGGTAAGAGAAAGCAAAAAGTAAAAAAGCTCTGGAAAACTACTAGATAATACCAAGTTATCTGCAATAATGGACTCAAAAATCTTGTATTTTTAGAGGAATAAGATTATAACAAAGTCACAATTCTTTTCCTGCTGTAACTAGAAAATGCCAGGATAAAAACAAAAGTTTCCTCTTATTTTACTGTTTCTCCTCTCCTTTCAGAGATCCTCAGAGTGGTTTATATTGTTAAATAAAACCATAATCAATTTTTTGCAATTGGGACCTTCATTATCAAAACAATGACTGTAACAAATGCATACAGGACTGAATCCCCTCACTTCATATGCAACGTACTTAAAAAAATTAAATATTTTATTAATATTTGTGTTACTACACAAAACAAATGTATATCAGAATGTTAGTGCCAGAAGCTCAGCTAGAGAGTACCTTGGTCAACTCTCTCTTCATTTGCAAAGGTTGAGAGATTAATTGATTTGCCAAAGATTATGTTTACTTGTTAGTAAAGGAATAAAGGCCAGAACCCAGGTTCAATTCAACTCTGTTAACACTGCAATATAACAATAAAAATCTCCTCAAAAATAAAGTATTTCAAAGCCTAATATCTAATGCTAAAATTGCCAACTGTGAAGCAATTCATACCACCTAATGAACCCTGGCACCATGTGTCCTGCATGTAGGTACTTCACTGTTGGAAACACTGCCCACGCAAAACAGGGTTTTTCTTAGAGAGGAAACATCTAATTACCTCCACACAGTAAAACAAAAAAATTCACCCACACAATCTTCTAGAAAAAGATCTCAAAAAGAAAAGTCAAATATTCTTTAAAATGGGCATCTCAATACTGCTGTAAGAAATGTATTCCAGTTAGAAACCCTAATTCTAAAATTGAATTTGGAAAGATGAGCCAACATTCCAGGGACTTTAAGAACTCCCTTGACTCAAAGAGAGTAAAAGAGAAAATTAATGATTTTTTAAAAATAAAATAAAAAAGCAAATATAAGGAATAAAAAGTTACAGAATAGACTCTCTCTTTATTCTAGAAAAATAAGGCACACCATGACCAGTTTATGAGAAAAATAATAATTTTAAAACAAGATTGAGTCACCTTACCAGAAACCTACAGACACTCTTTTGGAACTATATAAACCACTTAGAAATCTGAAGCCATTCTGCATAGTAACAGTTTTAACTCAAGATTCCAATAACTACAAAGGCTGTAGCACAGCTAAATGTTCATTCAATCCTAAAATCAAAGGCGGATGGCTGGTAAACAAGGTAGTTCATGGGGGAGTTGTGTGTACAAAAATAAGCAGAGAGGAAATCTCTCCTTTATTAATCTTATGTAGAATATATTAATCCCACTTTTAGTGGGATTTTTTTAATAGTATGTTTAAAAATGATATATGAACAGAGCTAGTAATCATTTTAATTCAAAATTCTGAAACCATACTTTCTTAAGATTTTTAAATATGACATAAGATGATCAGGGGACAAAACAAGGGCAGCATTTTGCATCATGAAGAGTTTTACTTACCACTTAAGTTCTCATCCCCATATGCTTTATTATTCAGTACAGTAAAAGAGGCACATTACATCTTAGGACTAAAAAAAAAACCTGTTGGCTAAGAAGGAATACCAAAACAATCTTCTTTTAATTTTTAAATAAGGTGTTTTAAGGATAATATTCTCTTTAATATAGAGCAAATACATAAAATACAGCAAAATAAAAATCCCTTTATGTCTAACCTTCTGCTGGTACTTCCATTTCTGTTCCTTCATTGCCCTCTGAAGAATGATGGCTTCCTAAAAAGAAAATAAATCATATATAATAAACCAATAAAAACTTACACTGAAAGAAGAGAAACTAGGTAACAATGCAAACAATTTAAAACTTATATAATACAACATATACAAACTGATTTTTTAACTCCTTAGTAGTTAATTCAAACAACGTGATCTAATTCAGAAAAGCATGTAACACATCTACATGAAAACTCAAAAAAAATTTGAAAATGTAAACATATAGAGTAAACCTAAGTAGCTTTGGGGATTTAATATTAGTTACTCTAACTACACAATATAACTATTGATAGATGTTGGAATTTGAGAAATAGAACGACGGTTTCAAAGTACCACGCTCATCTGTCAATGACGCACACACAAAAACACAAATCAGTCAATTCTTTCTTTGCTCACAGACTCTGTTAAGTCTAGATAAACAAGTTCAGGTTTTGCTGTGAAATGTTTCCTGCTTTCCATTTTTACTACGGTGGAAGCTATGGAAACTCAATCCCCATTATTTAACCAAAGTTGTACTTAAAGGAAACTCGTAAGTTAAAACTTAAGATACTACCTTTAGTCTCAAAAGCATTTTAATTCAGGTAATATAATCTGCCTGCTTCTACAAACTGGAACATAAAGCAATGTATCAGGTTAGGCAGTCACAAGGTAAACAGGCTCATCCTATTAGATCAGAAATTTGACTCATAAATAGGAAAGAAAGAATCGAAAACATGAGAGAGCCACTTAGTATTAAGTGCCCAAACTGCCCCAGAATATTCATCCTCTGTCCTTAAATGTCAGACCTACTAACACGGAAAAGGGAGAAAACCACTGCCTTCATGTACAAATAAAACTGTGTCACCTATGAGTCACAAAGGGAGAGAGGAAGCAAAATCAAATCTATTTTGTCATCCAGTGATAACTAAATTCAGAAGCTCTACTAAAGGTACAACCCCTGGATACAGGTTTTAAGCATATTTTATCTTGATTTTTAAAGAGCATTGATAACAGTTTCAAAAACCTGTAATTAAGTGTCTAGCACCTTTGAATTTAAAATGCCATGCTAAGGTGGAATATTTTTGGTTTTCAATGTCTAGCTTTATGATGTTATAATTAGTTTGGGATTCTTTCCCACTTCATATTATAAAAATTCACCTGAGCTCAAAACACTAGGTAAATCTGTAAGTCTATAGCCATGAATTATTCTTTAACTTTTCAAATATGCTTTCGCAACACAGTCTCTCCTCCCCTTTCTAAACTTTAACATTTGAACTTATGGAGAATTAGGTTCTTTGACTCTAATGTCAAAGAAAACAAAGATGTGAGGTCAAAGGAACAAGAGATAATGGAAAAGAAGTGAGTATATAAAGAGAAAAGGTTGGGGAAAGAGTAAGAACAGTTAAGTTGGTTGTTCCATCTTTCAGAATATTACAAGAGGCCAAGTAAACAATGATTCTATGTGTCCTTTTTGTTCCTTTAAAATTTGAAATGAGCAATTACATTTATATTAAAAGTAAAGCTAAAGAAATAAATCTTACACATTCAAAGCCAGAATAAATAGAAGTTAAAAGCCATCACAAACAGCCTATGATCATGAACTTAGGGAACACTATACAAAAATTCCCCAAAAGGTATTCAATTAATAAACTTAGGGAATGACAAGTGATATTTTATAATCTTTCTTAAAAACTAAGTATCAACATGACCTTATAAATATTTACATCACTAAATATACAATAAAAACCTTACTTCTGACTATTCTGATATAAGGTATAAATGTGTACTTTACCTTAAATATGAAAGTGTGTCATGTACCCATTTCGAGATTCATTACTAGATTCACAAAAGGGAAAATTGGTTTTGAAAAATTTTTGCTTGTGAAGTTCATTTATATGTTAAAAAAAAAAAAGGCCAATACATTTTTTTCCTTTTCCATTTAGAAAATAATACAGACATAAATACTAAAACACAGTCTGTCCAATATAAAGAAACATTAAATAAGAACAGTATGTGGGAAAATGGAAGTGAAAAAGTTATACCTTGCAAAGACTTCGAAAGGGGGAGTTTGTCATCAACATCATCAGTTTCAGATGGGCCTGCTTTGGAATACAAAGATAAAACTTCAAAAGTAATCCCAAAAATATATTTTGGGTCACTTTAGTAAACAAATTTGGGTAAGAGATATGGAGTAATACAGCCTTTTCATGAACAGAAAAGGCAAAATTAAAAAAAATGACTAACAAAATGAGTGGCGTCAATTTATGGTCTTAGTGAATGGAAAAAGTGTACTCAGATACATTCGTAAATAGACAGTCAAAAGAAATTGTGAAAATGGCTAGACACAGACTGAATGGGGATGACATGTCTAAAATGGTGGATGTGGATTTTTTCAAACAGTAACAGGTTCATAACAGCCAACTGCAACTTCTACTTCAGAGAGATCATAAGTGCACGTTTATCATACAAGGTGCATTTGTTCCTTCCTTGACAAATATTTGCTTAATCTTTTGTCATACTGAAGAAAAACGCAACATCAAATTATTATACCTTTCCTTTTCTTAGAATTTCTTAAATCATATAATTAAACTATCAATGAGCTTGAATCTCCACTGAAACAGAAACATGACAAACTAACTTACTAATTCAGAATTCCCCTTTCCTGCAGATCCATAAGCCATTTTTAGCAACTTAATATGGTTCTTTCCAATTGTTAACATATAAAGTATTTGGGATTAAACCGTCAGAAAATGCTATAGATTCTCACAACACACTTGCATGTATTATCAAGCTTTTCAGTGATGAAAGTAAGATTTAAAACAACAAAACACTGTGGTTTCCATGGCTACTTAACATAAAACATGTTCTTGCACTAAATTAGCATACAAACCACTTCACTAATCATCCCTGAAAACTATTTGGAAAATACCCTAAGACTTTTGAAAGTCTTTGCTAACACATGAGAAATTTCAGAGGGACAAAAGTACACATTACAAGCAAAGGACACATCACAGAAGAAAATAACTTCATAGAAAATAGGAAAACTGCTTATATTTGGAATCTCAACTAAGAGTGAGACGCTGAATGAACAAGACCTGAATTCAAATGCCAGATTCACTGCTTCCTAGTCATGTGGTCCTGGGTGAAAATATACAGAAAAAAATTAATTAAATGATGGCTAAGGCTATTAATTGACTTCTAAATACTGTTTTAGCTGCTTTTTCCAAGTTTAGCTATGTGGCATTCTCAATATTGTTGTTCTAAATTTTTTTAAATGAGGTCCTGTTTAAGTCAATTAAAGCAGTATATTTCTTAGTATTCCCCTTGTATAGAATTTCTGTTTTAAATAACCTGTTTATTATTTTCTAATTTACCTAATTACATTATGTTCAGGAAATTTTTTGAGGCTATCTAAGAACAAGTATAAAGTTAAGTTTTTGTAAAAGATCCATGCTTTATAAACATTTATTTGCTGAGTGCAGAGTTCTGGATATATGTCAATTAGCTTATGTTTATAAACTATAGAGTTAAAATATTGTATTTATCATGTGTAAGTATTCATCATTTGTTTTTCTCCCACATCAACGTAGATGTATAAATTTATCATAATTGCGTGAGAATTCTTTATTTCTATTTTTATTTTGAGGCTACATTGTTAGGTGTATACAAATCAATGATTGCTATATCAACTTGGTGACTTATTACTATATGTATTATATAGTCTTACTCTTGACACTTGTTAACTTTTTTCGGCTTCAAATTAATATTACTAAATTTGATTTCTTTTGGTTAATATTTGCCCAGTATGCCTTCAAAGATCACTATACTTTCATTTTAGCTACACGTTTTAATAGCACATATTTGGATTTTACTCATCATAAGAAAGGCAGCATACTTGACCCTCACACTCAAAATGCTAGTAGTGTCTATTGGTCATTGAGAAAATCAACGTTCCCAATGCTCATCTTAGGGGAAGGTAGCAGGTGCAGAGATACATCCAAGCCTATTTTGGAATACCAAAAAGTTTTGGAAGAAAACATAAATGTCCTATGTAGAAGAATGAATAAACGAACTATAGTATAATCACACAATTTAACTACCACAATGATAGTAATTAAATCTACATGTAACAAAATACATACACCTTGAAAACATATTACATGATTGACACATAAGAACATAGACACAACATATACAGTATGGTATCATTTGTGTCGAGCTTAGAAACTGAGAAAATACAACACATAAAATGTATGTGCATGGATATACATACACAGACACTCTGTGGGGATATACATGCAGTAAAAGTATCAAATCATTATCAGGAAGGACAATCCTCAATTTCAAGTAAATAGTTAACTGCAGAGGAATAGAGAAAAAGTGAGAATTGGGGAGAGCCCAAAGAAGGGTGTCAATTACATATTTAACATGTTGTATCCTGTAGGGGGAACGGAGACAACAAACTCTTAAGATTCAGTAAAACTGGGGAGATAAATATTATTATATCTGTAGGTTTTAAATATTTCATTTTTAAAAAGCATTTTAGAAATACAATACAAAACTGCAAATAAATGATCTATATAAGTACACACAACAATAGGTCTCACAAATTATGTTTTACAAAAGAAGCCTGAAACAAAAGAGGACAGGCCGAAGGATTCTACTTATATGAAATACAAAAACAGGCAAAAGTAATCCAAGTTGTTACAAGTAATCCAAGTCAAGACAAGAGTCACCATGGGAACGGGTTGCCTGGACGGGAGCCAGATGGAAGGAGCTTCTAGGAAACTGACACCTAACCATGGACCTTCAGAGCACAGGAAGCACAAGGGACAGAAGTGAAGGGAGGAAGAGACAAACCCACAGGGGCAGCTGGCAATTTCAATGCCCTTGTGATTGACAGAACAAGTAGACAGAAATATCAGTAAGGATACAGCAAACCTGAGTGACTATCAACCAACCTTATCAAAGCTGAAATAACTGAAATGATACAATGTTCTCCAACAATAACAGAAATTAACTGAAAATTAGTAACAGAAAGATATCTGAAAAGTTCATTAGCATGTGGAAATTAAAACTACACATTTCTACATAAACAATAAGACAAAGAGGAAATTGCAAGGAAAATTAGAAAATGTTTTGAATTGAATGAATATGAATCAAAGTTGATGGGGTGCAGTTAAACTAATGCCTAAGAGGGCAGTTTATGGCATTAAATACTTATATTGGAAAAGACCTCAAATCAATGATTCAAGCTTCCATCTTAAGAAACATAACATACAAATTCATATTAAAGCAAGCAAAATGAAAGAAAGCAATCAGACCAGAAATCACTGAAAGTAAAAGCTGAATCTCTGACGAAAAAAAAAGTTTTGAGAAAGCTCTAGAGCTGGACCAATGGTTCTCCACTGAGAGTGATAACGTCCCCCATGGGACATATGGCAATGTCTGGGGACATTTCTGACTGTTACAACTTTTGAGACACCACTGGTATTTAGTGGGTAGAGCAGGGAGGGTACTCAACACCCCACAATGCAGAGCATAAGACAGACACCCACGACAACCAACTGTTCAACCAAAATGTCAACACTGCCAAGCTTCAGAAACCCCGAGCTAAACTGACAGGGAAAAACAGACACAAATTACAAAAGGAGAAATGAGAGGAACACCACTATAGACCTTGCAAACATTAAAATAAAAAGAAAGAAAACTTAAGACAAAGTATACAAATTGCTTGAAAGACACAAACTGCCAGAGTTCAATCAAGAAATACATAACCTGAACAGTCCTATAACTATTAAATTAAAATTTAAAAATGGAGCAAGTTAAAAAACTTTCCAATAGAGAAACCTCGAGGCCAGGTGGCTTCATTGGCAAATTTCACCAAACATTTAATGACGGAACACCAATTCTACAAAATAACTCCTCCAATATATCATTTCCCAATTCATTTAGGCCAGTATTACCAAAACCAAATAAAGACATTCACAAGAAAAGGAAATTTCTGACTAATATCTCTTAAGAACATTCAACAACATAAAAACAACAGTGCATCATAACCAAGTGGGGTTTATTATCCCAGGAACACCTGGCTGTCTCAACATTTGAAAATTCATGTCAATCACCATTTTAACAGACTAAAACAAGAAAAACCCTATAACCATCCCAAGAGATGCAGAAAGACCTTTCACAAATTCAACATCCAAACACCATAAAAACTCTTAGCAAACTGAACACAAGGGAACTTCTTCAAACTGATGAAGGGCATCTACAAAACCCCACAGCTACCATACTGAAAGATTTCCTCACTAATCCTGTTCAGCATAATACCAGAGGGTCCCAGCCAGCGCAATTAACATAAAAAAAAGGAAGAACTAACATTGCCTACTTAGAAAATCCCAAAGATTTTACCAAAAACTTGCTAGAACTAGTAAGTGAATTTTAACTAGGTCACCAGTTATGAAGTCAGTATGTAGAAATCAACTGAAGGTCTATATATTAGCAATGAATACTTGGAAGCTGAAATGTAAAACAGTACCATTTACAGTAACACCAAAAAACATTAAATACTTGGACATAAATCTTACAAAATCTGTACACTGACGAAAGAAATCAAGCAAGAGCTAAATAGAGAAGATATATATATATTATACTCATAAATCAGAAGATTTAATATTAAGATATTCAACCCAAATTAGTCTATAGATTCAGCACAACCATCAAAATCCTCACAGCGTTTTTTTAATAAATCAACAGGCTGATTTTTTAAAAATTTATATGAAAAAGGAGCTAAAACAGGCCAGATAATTTTGAAAAAGAACAATTTTGGAGGACTCTCAAGACTTAACAATATACTCAAGAAACTGACAGAGACATGAAGATAAGGCAATGGAAAAAGACTTTTCAACAAACGGTGCTAGAAAAACTGGAGATCCATATGTGTGAGTTTGAACTCAATATCTTGCAAACCATACAAAACTTAGGTCTAGATCAATCACAGATATAAATGGAAAACTACAAAAATTTTTATGAAACACACAAGACAATCTTTGTGATGTTGGGTGAGGCCAAGATTTTTCCACTATGATACTTAAGCACAATACATACAAGGAGGAAAAAAAAAAATCAATAAACTGGTTTTCATCAAATTAAACCACTTACAAATCACACTACAAAGGACTTATACTCAGATTACACAAAGAATTGTCAATTAAGAAAAACACCCAAATTGCATAGACTGTGTCTCTCAGCTTGCTAGACGCAAAACTAACAGGCTGGCTCCCAGCCTCCTCAAATGCACTCAAGACATCACTTCACGCAACCTTCCCTCTACAAACATCCCATTTTCAACTCTTATTACTCAGGCGTCACCCTAAATCACACTCTCAAACCCCAAAAGGAGACAAAAGTGCTTCCATAATCATGGGTGACAATGTAACAGCAATGCTAAAAAGATAATAGCAAAGACAAAGGCGGACTCTTTATTTTAAAAATTAAAAACCATCTGTGTAAAAGAATCAGTATTTTATTAAACGGCACTTATTAAATTTATGCATATATATTAGTAAGGTACCAACAACTGCAATAAAGGCTAAATATTTTCCAAAATTTTAATTTTTTAATGGAAAATCCTCAGAATTATCTCAACCTCTTAGGCATGTGATTACCAATGTCACAAGCAATAAAATGCTGAAAACTGGTATTTAACAATCATGAAATGCAGACTCAATTTAATATATGTACAGATATTCACATGATTATAATCAGAATAAATGTATCCACAACACTTTTATAATGCTCCAGAACTGACAGAGGCGTATCTTTTTAAATGAACTAAACCTAGTACACAATGGCAAATTAAAACCAAAATAAGGTATCATCAGTCACCCACTGAAGTAGCTTTCTTAAAAAGAACAAAGCTGACCATACAAGTGTTGGCAAGGAGATGGAATAGCTAGAACTATCACACACTGCTGATGGAAATGTAAAATAGCACAAGCACTGTGAAAAACAGTTTGGCAGTTTCTTAAAAAGTTAAGTACCTACCATATATCCCAGCTATTCCATTTCTAGGAATCTACTCAAGAGAAATGAAGGCATATTTCCATACAAAAATTTGCATACAAACATTCATAGCAGCTTTATTTTTAAGAGCCCCAAACTGGAAACAACCAAAATGTCCATCAACACACAATGGGATAGACAAATTGTGCTATAGCCATACAATGAAATAATACTCAGCAAAACAATGGAATTACCTATTGATAGACACAACACTATGGATGAATCTCAAAACAGTTATGTGGAATGAAAGAAGGAATAGCACCCCATCCAAGAAAACAGTACATACTTTATGATGATTCCATTTATATACATTTCTTAAAAAGGCAAACTAATCTAAAATGATAGAAAACAGATGAGTGGTTGGCTGAGGAGGGCAGTGAATTACAAAGGGACACAAGGAAACTTGGGGGTTATGAACATTTCATTATCTTGAATGTAGTGAAGATCGTTTTATAGGTAGATACATAAAACAAAACGAATCAGATTTTGTACTTTAAATGTTTAATGTACTTTATGCATCCATAAATTAAACTTATTATAAAATATAGAAAACATTCTTCTAAACTAAAACCCATGTATGCATAAAAGCAAACTGCATTGTGAAATTATAACCTTTAATTCCTTCCTAACAATCAAACAAAAAGAAATGGAACAAAATGATACACAACAGCTAGAATTTATTAATATCTTACCTTTTATAGATTTTTAACATAATGACAGTGCTTACACAGTGATTTCTGTTGCACAAATGGAGCTATTAAAGGTTGAGAAGACCTTCATGCCTTGCAAATAACACTAGAAAGTGGAGCTGAATGCTAACTTGTGCTACAGCTTTTGCTTGTCCTTTAAAGAATATTAATGACTATTTTACATTTCCCCTGTAGATTGTTTGAGTTTATTTTACTGCTTCACTTTTAAAATTTATTTTATTCCGGCCATAAATTATAAGTATACATGCCAATCAAGGAAAATCAATAAAACAGTATTTAAAGAACTCAAGCAATTGATAAACTTTAATTTCAACCAATAATAACTTTAGAGGGGAAAATAAAATGTATTAAATAGTATTACCTTGAATATTATATTGATAATAATCAGGATCTTCTGATTCTTCCTTTACTGTCACAGCTGCCATTTCCAGGGAAATACCTGCAAAAGCAAATAAAATCATCTAATTCCATTGCAAGGCATTCAGTTTGACGGAGCAGGGCAATCCTCCTAAAAATGCAGAACTGTACATGTATATTTTAAAGGCTTTGCAAGGACAAAAGTTTCTAGGTAGCAGAGGGACAAAAATTGCCTAAGACCCAACCTACACCAAGTTTCAACCTCTAATATTCTGGGAATATTTAATGCTTATTTTTCTCTGACAAGTTCTTACCTTCAAAACCGAAAAAATTAGTCTCATTCTATTTTCACTCATTATTAAAAATACTTTCACCTGTAAACATCAAGTTGCTTTTTTTTTTTTAAGAAATCTTTTTTTCTTAAAGATCCCCCCATGCCAACATCTGTTGCCAATCTTCCTCCTTTTTTCCTTCCCAAAGCCCCAGTACATGCCTGTATTTGCTAGTTTTAAGTTGTTCTGGTTCTTCTACGTGAGCCGCCACCACAGCATGGCTACCGACAGAAAGGTGGTGTGGTTCCATGACGGGGAAGTGAACCGGGGCTGCCAAAAAGGTGAGCGCCAAACTTTAACCACTAGGCCCTCAGGGCTGGCTCTGTAAACATCAGTTTTAATGACTCAATACTCCAGAGTAAAAATGGCATAATTTGTAACCATTTTGATGAGATACACTTTTTTTTTTCTCCTAATATATCCCTTTATTAAGAAGGGTACCAAGCATACTTTTCTGCATAATGCTGTGCCCACAATTAGGATAGACAATTTAAAGCAGACCTTTGGGGGCCAGCCCATGGCTGAGTGGTTAAGTTCGCACACTGCGCTTCAGCAGCCTGGGGTTCACAGGTTTGGATCCTGGGTGTGGATGTAAACACACCACTCATCAAGCCATGCTGAGGCAGCGTCCCACATAGAGGAACTAGAAGGAGTTACAACTAGAACATACAACTACATACTCGGGGGCTTTGGGGAGGACAAGAAAGAAAGAAAAATGAAAAAAAAAAAAAAGATTGGCAACAGATGTTAGCTCAGGGCCAATCTTAGAAAGAAAGAAAGAAAGGAAGTAAGAAAGAAAGAAAGAAAGTGGACCTTTTTGGCCAGATATAAAAGAATTCATGTACGATTCCACATATAGAAAGGTCAAAATCAGGAAAAAGAAATGTTATTAAAACTCAAGCAAGGTCAATTATACCTCAATAAAGCTAAAGGAAAAATAAAATACACATGCTTCTAGTAAAAAAAAAACACAAACACTTAAGCAAGTGGTTGACTTTGAGAGAAGAGGAATGCGAAGGGGGAAGGAGAGGGCCATCTTGGGGTTTTATTAACATTCTGTATCCTGATATGTTCGGTTACAGAGGTGTGTATACTTTTAATTTATTGAGCTATATAATGCTTATACTTTGCATCCTTTACATTATACTTCAATTAAAAGTTTTAAGAAAGAAAGAAAATGATTCTTAACAATGCTTTAATAAACTAATACTGTTCAAAAACAAAGAGCCCTTGGCTGGGCAGACTGATGGGGTAAGACAACACAGGCTTCTAGAAATGAAACACTGTGTACGTTGTCACACAGAAGTTGAAATATGTGGAGAAGGGTGTGCATGGATGCTGAATAGCCAAAAGGGGAGCCAGGGCAGTCATTAAGCTGTTTGCTGTCCCAGTTCCAGAGCTACCCTCTCAGACTCTGCTGAAGCTTCCACTGCAAACCAGCTGGCTGCTTGCGAGTATCTGCCACAAGGGAACAGAGCAGGGAGACTACAAGGCTGGAGAAGAGAAAAAGGACTTCCATCTTCTTTTTGGCTTCTCAGGCAACAGCTGGACCCACTTAATTTTTCCAACACCAGCAGAACCAACTTCAACATGTCCCCCGAGACACCAGAACCATCCAAACAGTATCCCACCTTAGAAGTCAGAATTAAAGCTTTAAGGATGGCAGCCAATTCCCTGAGTTGTTATTCACATGATACCTGGGTAGACTCCTTTTTGTTACAAGGTCAGTAATTTATAACTAGTTAATCTTTGTATTAAATTTTCCCCATTCAAATAACTGGTATGACTTTCTTCTCCTGACTGGACCATCACTGTTAGGCCCAAGAAATATAAAAAGTAAAATGGAAATATTAGAAGAAATTGCAGAATAAATTAAGACTATAAAGATATAAAGTGTAAAGCAGAAAAAAGAAGCCTCTACGATAGTGATGTGTACTATTACGCCTGTACATAAAGAGGATTAAAGGGGCCAGCCCGGTGGCGCAGCAGTTAAATGTGCACGTTCCACTCCAGCGGCCCAGAGCTCGCTGGTTCAGATCCCGGGTGTGGACACGCCACTGCTTGGCAAGCCATGCTGTGGTAGGCGTCCCACATATAAACTAGAAGAAGATGGGCATGGATGTTAGCTCAGGGCCAGTCTTTCTCAGCAAAAAGAGGAGGATTGGCAGCAGATTAGCTCAGGGCTAATCTTCCCCGAAAAAAAAAGATGATTAATGAAAGTCAATAAAATATGATTTTTCTGAATTCAGCATGCTTATTTTTGGATTCAAATTATTCAAGAGACGAACAAATGAATAAAGGAGAGAAAAGGTATGAAATGGTGACTCAAATACTTTTTCCCAAAAAGGACAATTCAACACAACCTTTCTTGCAGATCTCCCAAAACAGTAACACTTGGCATGTCTATAACATACAAGTTCTCATTCACACACACACACTCCGAGTTAACACAGCACTTCCCCTTCCCCAACAATTCATTCCAAACGCCATTAGAGTGCACTCAGCAAGGTACGCAGCTGTATCTGGGAGGTTCAATGGCCTGGAGCACGGTGACAGACTGAGAGAATATTTACATGAGGGGGCAGGGGAAACTAAGTAATGGGTTTAGGAGACTGAGGCAGATGAGGAGGCAATCATGAGTGCTGACAGCCCAATAAGAACTGTCAGGGGTGAGCAAGGTAAGGAAGACGGCAGTGAGGCAAGGGTTAAATGAAGGAAATGTGCTGAGAACACCGGCTGCCATGATTCTCACTGTGACAGAAGGGAATTATACAAGAAAGGGAGGAAAAAAAACCCTGGGGTGTTAAAAGCAGAACTAGAGATACCAGCATGAAAAAATAAAAACAGAGTAAATAGATGTGTGCGTACATGTCCGCATATATTTATGTGTGTAAACACCCCCAACAGAGATTCCCTAGCTTTGTCCACTTGGAAGCAATGACATCCCAACTGCAATAAGCACACCAAGATACTAGCACCAAGATACTGATTCCTTAACACCACTCTCCTCAAAAAGGATTCAGGGCTCTTGATGGAAAGGCTGATTCTAGGGCTGGATCAGGGAGAGAATAAGATGAACCTCGACCATCTTGTTTTTCAAGAAAGTAAAAAGTTCTTAAAAAATGATGGAGATATTTCCAAACAACACAAGGAAAAGACACAGGGGACATCTTGAAGTGGCTCCCAATGGCCAAAGCAAGGACTATCTGCAAGTCAAAATAAAGAATGATAATAATGGACTGCAATGCATTGAATAAAATAGAGGAGCTGGCCCGGTGGCGTAGTGGTTAAGTTTGCACGCTCCATGTCAGTGGCCCAGGGTTCGCCAGTTCAGATCCTGGGCATAGACCTAGCACCGTTTATCAAGCCATGCTGTGGAGGCATCCCACATAGAATAGAAGGACTTACAACTAGGATATACAACTACGTACTGGTACCGGGGCTGGGGCTGGGGGGTGGCGGGGAAGAGGAAGATTGGCAACAGATGTTAGCTCGGGGCCAATCTGCCAAAAAATTTAAAAAAAATAGAAATACATGAGTGTGCTCTAATACTATAAATGAATGAATTTTAATTGAAAGTTTGATGACGAGTATATATTTCTATAGTCTCAGAGAAACTCTGACGAATGTAATTATTACAAAGGAAAAGAGAGTAAGTTCATAGTGGAGAAGCCTAGAAAAACTAACTCTGATCACATAAGATAGTATCATCAATAAAGGGTTAAAGAGACATCAACGCCACCTGATGATGAAAGAAAATCACAGCATCACTTCCGTGAAATTTTTGCAAAAAATGCATTAAGTGAATCTAATCATGAGGAAATATCAGATACTTTCTTCAAAAGAGTCAAGGTCATAGAAGACAGGGAAAGACTGAGAAACCATTCTAGACTGAAGAAGTCATTAAGGAAACAATTGGCAAAACTTGAAAAGGGTTTGAGAATTAGATAGGAGTAATTTATTTTCCTGATACTCATTGCTGCATTGTTAATGCAGGACAGCACCCTTGTCGTAGGAATTACACACTGAAGTAGTTACAGTGACAGGGCATCATATTGGCAACTTACTGTCAAATGGTACAGGAAAAGTTTCCTTACACTATACACACAGGTTTTCTAATAGTTTGCCGTAATTTCAAAATGTAACATTTTAAAGTGAAAAATGAAAGGATTACTGTATTATTCATCTCTTTCAGATCTAGCTTTTCTCCAACTAACTCGCAGTCTGTCTTACAGATACTTGAGGATCAGTAGATACAAACCTATTGCTTACTGCATTTAATGGCAACACAGAATTCCACTGAGGGAGCTGTAGGTTAACTGCCAATTTTGCAAGGCAACAATGGGTCAAAGAACGTGTTAAAATGGATATTGCCAAAGTACCATCCATAAGATAGCAACAATTTACCCACACGAAGAATCTTTAAACCTGTCTGTTTCTCTGTATGCTTTACTAAGACTGAGTATGAGCAGAATTTAATGTTTGCCAATCCTCTGGGTACAAAACCTATCTTTCCTGGATTTTTATCTCCATTTCTTTAACT
Organism: Equus asinus; assembly: GCF_041296235.1. Taxonomy (NCBI): domain Eukaryota; kingdom Metazoa; phylum Chordata; class Mammalia; order Perissodactyla; family Equidae; genus Equus; species Equus asinus. Next base: position 17,996,555 of record NC_091803.1, on the reverse strand, counting down.
AGACTGAGCATTTTCTCTTGTTTTTCAATCTTTGGTCATTTATTTTCTGGATTAGCTCCTTGTAAAACCACCCTTTGTAATTTGCCTTGCAAATAGCCATTCCGTGTGTCTTACATGGCCTGGGACACATTTTGGCTGTTTTTGCCACACAAAATTCTTAGATTTTCCTTAGTCAAATTCATTGCTTAGAAAGCGTTCAAAGGATTATATTTTTCTCAAGTGCTTTTAAACTAAATTTTTATTATATCTGAGATTTTTAACACTTCCTCAAGTAAAATCAGATTACAGATGTTTTGTTTTCAGTAGTTTTCTAGTTGATTCTCTTTGGTGCTCTATATACACAATCAAATCACCTTTAAAAGTTAATGGTGCCCTCCATGGTCTAATTACTCACACCTCTTATTTGAATGGTTTGTACATTTAGAATTCTGGTAAGAAACTAGTGAAAATGTGCTTCTTTGTCTTACGAGGAGTGCTTTTTGTGGCTAACTATTAAACATAATGACGGGCTAGCACTTGCAATTATATATAATATTCCAACCAATCATGCATTTGCATCATCTACCCAGATGGTATATGGTTTCTAATTAGTTCAATAACACGAGAAAGTGAATTAAGAGATTTCTCTAATAAAATCATCATTGCGTCCTGGATGAATCCTAAATCTGAAATTCATTGCATAAGAGAATTTTTGAACTAATTTGAGAGCACAATAAAAGCCCCACAATCATAGACTCTGCAACAATGAGAATTCAGATATCACAATTATCAGTTGGCTCCTCTGCAAGAGGTCAAACTGGAGATGTCACTATTTGCAGTGACACAAAACTGCATTTTATACAAGCGAAATTTTTGGACTCCACCAGAGACTATGCTCAAGTGAAATAGTTCATACATGCCTTTAATAGGAAAATTCTATAAATACCCATTCTTCCCTCGCCAATCACCAAGACTAATTATAAAATATATCCCTAGTAATAATATAATGATCTTTTAAAATTACATATTATTTTTAAAACATGGAAGTTGCTTTCAATCTGACTCTTATCTTAGAACCAGAGTAACAAAAAATTCTAACAAAACTGTAATCAAGTCAGAGAGAGCTGTACGGTTTTTAAATAAGCAAAAACATTTGTGCCCTAAAAGTGGAACATGGCAAGAAAACAAACATTTGTACAAGATCACGCTCAGTTCTGAAAGAATTTGAACAGTAAAATTCAATTTACTATATGGTAAAAGTGGGAAAAGGGAAGCAATAGTGGAAGTAGTAAAATAATTATATCTTCATTTTCCATATGTTAATAGATAAATAAAACCAAACCTTAAAACTACATGAATTACAGTATGGTACTGGCATAAGAGTAGGCATTAGAGGGGCCGGCCTGGTAGCGCAGTGGTTAACTGCACATGTTCTGCTTCGGCGGCCCAGGGTTCACTGGTTCGGATCCCGGGTGCGGACATGGCACCATTTGGCAAACGCCATGCTGAGGTGGCATCCCACATATAAAAATGGAGAAAGATGGGCATGGATGTTAGCTCAGGGCCAGCCTTCCTCATTGAAAAGAGGAGGATTGGCAGCAGTTAGCTCAGGGCTGATCTTCCTCAAAAAAAGGGAAAAGAGTAGGCATTAGAGTTCAATGGCATAGAAGTGAAAGTGCAGAAGTAAATTTGGTCAATTGCTTTTTCACAATGGTGCTAAGGCAATCCAATGGAGAAAGGATTTCTTTTCAAGAAATGGTGCTGAGACAACAGGATATCCACAAGTGAGATGATTTAGACCCTTACCTCACAACATGCACAAAAATGAATTCGAAGTAGATCTTAGAACAAAACATAAGCGTTAAAATTATATAATTCAAGAAAGGCTAAGTATAAAAATATTTATGCTTTAGGTTAGGCAGAAATTTTCTAGGTGTAACACCAAAAGCACAAGCAATAAAAGAAAAATTTTGAAAACAGGATTGCATCAGAATTTAAAACTTTTAGGCTTCTAAGGACACCATTAAGAAAATGAAAAGACATCACAGACTAGAAAAATACACTTGCAAAAGCTTATTTCTGATAAAAGGTTTGTATCTAAAATATATAAACAATTCTTGTAACAAAAAACAACAAAGAAAACCATCCAATTAAAAACTGACATAAGATTTAAATAGACATTTCATCAAAAATTATATATGAATGGCTAATGAGCACATAAAAAGATGTTCAACATCGTGAGGAAAATGCAACTAAAACTACAACTATATGACATTCTGCAAAAGGCAGAAGGATGGAGACAGTATGAACATCAGTGATGGCCAGGGGTTGTGGCAGAGAGAGATGAGAAGGATTTTTAGGGCACTGAAACTACTTTGTATGATACCAAAATGGTGAATACACATCATTATACATTTGTCAAAATCCACAGAATGTACAACAAAACTGAAGCCTAATGTAAACTATGGACTGGGGTGATAACAGTTCATCTGTTTTGACAAATGTACCACTCTGATGCATGATGTTAACAGTAGGGGAGACTGTGCATGTGTGGGGATAGAGGTATAATGGGAACACTCTATACTTTCTGTCCAATTTTGCTGTAAAACCTATAACTGCTCTAAAAATAAAACGTCTATTTAAAAGCAAAAATAAAGAAGAAAAAGAAAAACCATAATGAGATACCACTTCACATTCACAAGAATTGCTGTAATCAAAAAAGACAGATAATAAAAGTGTTGGCCAAAACACAGAGAAACTGAAACCCTCATATACTGCTGCTAAGAACAGAACACAGTCCAGCCACTTTGAAAACAATTTGTCTGTTGCTTAAAAGTTAGGCATAGAGTTACCATAGAACAACAACTCACTCCCAGGTATACCCAAGGGAAATGATGACATATTTTCATGCAAGGACACATATGTGGATGTCCACAGCAGTGTTATTTAAAACAGCCAAAAACTGGAAACAACCCAAATGTCCACCAAATGGAAAATCAATACGAAAAAGTAATATAAGGGGCTGGCCCCATGGCCAAGTGGCTAAGTTTGCACACTCCACTTTGGCAGCCCAGGGTTCACCGGTTTGGATCCTGAGGGCAGACCTACATACCACTCATCAAGCCATGCTGTGGCAGCATCCCACACAGAGGAACTAGAATGATCTACAACTACGATATACAACTATGTACTGGGGCTTTGGGGATGGGAAGAAATAAAAAGAATCTAGAAAAGGTAATCCAGCCATACGATGGAATCATATTCAGGTATGAACTACTTACATACACTAAAACTTTCTCAATGTCAGGCAGTCAGTATAAGCCTGACATTTAAAAATAAGGAATTTGGGGCCGGCCCCGTGGCCAAGTGGTTCGGTTCGCAGGCACTGCTTCGGCAGCCCAGGGTTTCGCTGGTTTGGATCCTGGGTGTGGACATGGCACCACTCATCGAGCCATGCAGAAGCAGCGTCCCACATGCCACAGCTAGAAGGACCCACAACCAAAATAAAATTTAAAACTATGTACCAGGGACCTCAGGGAGAAAAAGGAAAAAAATTTTAAATAAAATAAAATAAAACAGAATCTAGAAAACTAAAAAATAAAAACAAGGAATTAAATGCCAAAAACAGCTTAGAGTTAAAAAGAGTTTCCTTCGAGAGTATAAAATGGGAGTGCAAAGAGAAAAAGGAGAGTAAGAGGATATTATTTTGATTTTTGTGAAAATGAATCTACAACACTGAATGAATGAAACACACTGTAGAACTAGTTGATATTTTACACTCTTATTCCTGTATAACTGTCGAAAAAAATTATTACAACATTTTGTCTACAAACACGTAATTAGCAAAGAACTTCTAGCCACCATTTACAAAACAAATCATCTTTTTAAGTTTCAGTGTAAGATGATAACATTAACAAATGTCACCATTGGAGTAAGTTTGTTCTGTCTGCTTCTCATCAAATCAATACAGTAAGCAGTAAGTCAAAATACAACCACCTAAATTAAGGAAAAGCCTGCCTTACTTATATCTCATAACTGATTCTAAAAGCACTGGTACATACCAGAATCTTCTGTGGGTTCAGTTTTCACTTTGATGGGGCCACAACTGAAAGAAAAGAAGCCCTGATGAAGCTCGGCACTGGTGAGGGCCACTCACACATTAGTCAAGTGCGCTGGATCACAGCATACAGAACCACTCACTCGACCAAGCTGAATGCAAAACTGACTCAACTTTAAAACTTACATAATTTCTTGCATGAATATGACTTGTCAACTGAATTTAGTACTTTAATTCCAATCAATCTTTTGGGGAAAAAAGTATAACGAAACAACATAGAGTAGCATATTAACTTTCACATCCCACTGTACCATGAGGCCTTCCTACTCACAACGTGCTCATCGGCCGAGTCACATCAGCCCCGCCCAAGAACGACTGCCAGTCAGAGCTACTACGCCGAAACTGCATTTTCACAGGGCCACCAAATGACTCAACTGGACATCAAACATCAAGACGTGTGACACAGGCCTTTTTAACAGTCTAATACCGCAAAACTCTAAAACCTAAAACTTAGTGAGGTGTGGAGTTTATTAGTACTAACGAGAGATGCTTTACCTTCCACCTGGAGACAGCATCGACCTTTCAGCATCTGTTACCATCACACGACCACCTACATAATCAAAAAAGAAAATTAAATTTAGGTTTTTCCAACATTTCAAATATGACTAATATTTCCAAAGGTCTCAAGTAGAGAATGAACTGGGGGATGGGAGGGAGTTCACACTTCCAGGTCACACTATAACGAGTATTGCATTAGTTTATAAAACAGTGTCGTTCATTCTCCCCTGTAAGGAAGATTAATTAGGGGTGACAATCATCTAACAGCTTTCATCTGCTCACTCACCAGCACCCCTTCCTTCAATGGAAAAGCTCTTATTTTTATCAGCGAAACAAAAACAGCAATATATTATTATCTAGTAACATAGAATAAGGCTCAACTGATGTATAAAGGATGATAAAGATTTCTATTAAGAGTAGATCTGGCTCAAAATACCGGAAAACACCTACTGCTGACAGGTATGGGGTTTCGCTTGGGGGTGATGAAAATGTTCTCTAAGTAGACAGTGGTGATAGTTGTACACCTTGTAAATATATTCAAACCCCCTGAATTGTAGACTTTAAAATCATGAATTTTATGTTTGGAAATAAGAAAGATTGGCCACGAACTGCTGCTGAAGCTGGAGAACAACTGAACTCTTGCCGCTGTCAGTGGGCATGCAAAATGGACTCATCACATTGAAAACTCTCAACTTTAAAAGTTAAACATGTGACTACAACATGACCTAGCCATTCCAATTTTAGTTATTTACCTAGGAGAAATGCAAATACAGGTCCACATAAAGACCTGCACTCAAATATTTATACCAGCTTTCTTTCTAATAGCCAACAAAGGGAAATCCAAATTTTCATGGACCAGTGAATGCGTAAAAAATTTTGTGTATCTATACAAGGGAATACTACTCAGCAATAAAAAAAAAAAATGAACTACTGACACACGAAACAACATAGATAAATCTCAAAATACGAAGCCAAACAAAAAAAGGAGTACAGTCATATGCCACATAATGACATTTCACCTCACATAAAACGGCAGTCCCATAAGATTAGTACCACATAGCCTAACGACACATTTCTCAGAACATAACCCCATCGTTAGTGACACATGACTATACATATATGATTCTATTTATATTAAACAATCTAGAAAATGCAAATAAATCCACACTGAGAACAAGAAGATCAGCCATTGTCTGGACAGGGAGCAGCAGACGGGAGGAATGAGCAAGGGGTATGAGACACTGGAGGTCAAAGATGTGTTCGTTATCTTGATTGTAGTGATGGTTTCTACAGAGTATACATGTGTATACTTATCAGACTGTACACTTTAAATACGTGTAGTTTATTCTATGTTGGTATCTCAATAAAGCTGTTAAAAATTTCAAAAAAAGAGAATAATCTCATTACAATCACTCAACTTTCCAATTACTTTGAGAGTTGGTATGGCAAAATAAGTGAATCATACAAACCCACCCACTTGGACTACTCATTATAAAATGCTCTGTACAAATATTCTTTAATTAATGACCAGCCCCCAACATTTCAAAACAAGTTTCTAGAATGAAAGATTTCACAAAATACAAATGGCAGACTAAGGCTATTCTACAACACTTCAGGAAAGAAAATACTGATGACGAAAAAGTCTGAATCTTAATTTAAACATGAAAAATAAATCTTTTCTTTCTCAATCTTAAAAAGGACATATACAAAAAACCAAGAGCTAACACGATAATGGTGAAGGCCTGCACGCCTTCCACTTAACATGAAGAACCAGCGACGTCTGCCATCACCACTTTATTCAGTATTGTATTGGACATTCGTGCCAGAGCAACAAGATTAAGACATGAAAAGCAGTCAGGCTGCACAGAGGTAAACTATCTTGACTCACACACAATACGATCCGCTATGCAGAAAGCCCAGGAATACGAGGCAACTGCCCTTCAACAAAGAAGCCAAAGCAACTTCGGGCTAAAGGATAGTCTTTTCAACAAATTGTAGGCAAACACTTGGACATTCACATGAAAAAGACAAATTTAGGGGCCAGCCTGGTGGCGGTGCAGTTAACTGCACACGTTCCGCTTCCAATCCCGGGTGCGGACATGGCACCGCTTGGCAGGCCATGCTGTGGTAGGCGTCCCACATATAAAGTAGAGAAAGATGGGCATAGATGTTAGCTCAGGGCCAGTCTTCCTCAGCAAAAAGAGGAGGATTGGCAGCAGACGTTAGCTGAGAGCTAATCTGCCTCAAAAAAACAAATAAGTAAACTAAAAATTTTTTTTAAAAAGATAAATTTATACCCTTACCATGTACCATACACAAAAATTAACTCAAAATTGACCATAGATCAAAATGTAAGAACTAAAACCAGAAAACTTATAGAAGAAAACATGACAAATCTTCATGACCTTGAGTTAAGCAACAATTTCTTAGATACGAGGTCAAAAGTACAAGTGATAAAATAATATATTGGACTTCAGAAAACTTAAAACCTTTTGTTCCTCAAACGACACTACCAAGGAAATGAAAAGATAACTTGCAGAATTGTAGAAAATATTTGTATTGAGAATACAAACAACTCTAACAACTCAGTAATAAAAATATAGAAGCCGGCCTGGTGGCGCAGAAGTTAAGTTTGCACGTTCTGCTTTGGTGGCCCGGGGTCCGCCAGTTCAGATCCTGGGTGCAGCCATGGCACCACTTGGCAAGTCATGCTGTGGTAGGCGTCCCACATATAAAGTGGAGGAAGATGGGCATGAATGTTAGCTCAGGGCCAGTCTTCCTCAGCAGAAAGAGGAGGACTGGCAGCAGTTAGCTCAGGGCTAATCTTCCTCAAAACAAAACAAAACACAAATAATCCAATTAAAACATAGGAAAAGTGTCTGAATAGACATTTCTGCAAAAATACATAAATGGCCAATAAGCATATGGAAATATATTCAACATTATTAGCAACCAGGGAAATGCAAATCAAAACCACAGTGAGATACAACTTCACACTCATTAGGATGGCTAAAACCAAAAAGACAACAAGTGCTGACAGGGATGTGGAGAAACCCGAACACTCAAGCCATGCTATTAGGAACATGAAATGGTGCAGCCACTCTGGAAAACAGTTTGGCAGTTTCTTAAAAGTTAAATGTAAAATTATGCTATGACCTAGCAATTCCACTCCTAGGTATACATATCCAAGAGAAATTCAAATGCATGTCCAGACAAAAACTTGTTCAAGTATGCTGATGTAGCATTTTCCTAATAGCCAAGTGGAATCCATCTAAATGTCTATCAACTGGCAAATGCATAAATGGGTGGTATGTCATAAAATGGAATACTTACTATTCAGCACCAAAAAAGGAAAAAACTATTGATATACCCAAGAACCTAGATGAATCTCATGTGAATTATGCTAAGGGAAAAACACGAATCTCAAAAGGATATATACTGTCTATATATATAACATTCATGAAGTAACAGAGATGGGGATGATGAAAACATTCTAAAATCAGATTGTGACAATGGCTGTAAAACTGTAAATTTTTTTAATTGTAAATTTACCAAAGATCACTGAATTAAATACTTAAACCAAGTGCATTTTATGGCATATTAATTTTACTTCAATTAAGCTTCTAAAAAACAATCTTTTTCATCATGGTGAGAATAAAGGTTATTTAACAGAAAAGAAAATATATTTGGGTGTGTGTGTATTATTTTGTCCTTCCATCCTTACGAGGATGCCAATGATAGTTGGTTATTTACTTCCAAAAGTCTCAAATAAACCTGGTTCCACAGGGTACCAGGCTTCTAAATATCACTTTTCCCTTCAAACGAAATGTCTCGACTTCCCAAAACAAAGTCCTGCTGAAATCCACCTCATTCTTCAAGGGCCCATCTTAGCGCCCTCTCATGAAAGCCATCCTGGGTATAAACAGATCCTTCCTCCAAAGAACTTCCGCAGGACTCTAACCATCCCACAGCACACACGTTATGCTCCTGTCCGGAGGACTTCATGGACTTTTCTCTCTTCCATTAGACCACCAGCACTCAAAACCGTTAACGCTTATACAGTTATGTATCTCCTCCACACCCAATCTTGTCTCCAATAGTTCTATGCCTATTCAATGAACATTAGGTAAATCGAATCACCCTCATAATTCTGGGAAATGACTGCAGATCCAGTATATGATCTTACACAGTGCAAACAGAAAACCTTGAATAAATCATAAAGCAAGCAGCAGAGCTGAAAAAAAAACACCCCTCTACTTTTTCAGCTCAATGACTTGTCATTTGTTTATATAAACATCATAACACCCCACACCAAAATGTCTTATATCATATCGTTGAAGAAAACAAAAGAGAAATTAAAATTAAACTTGGCACAACAGGTTTAGGAAGCCACCCAACTATCAGGTAAAGCAAAAAAATCACTTACCTAGGTGCTTCTTTGGCTCCAGGAAAGGTCTGCATTGAAACAAAACAAAAAACAATACATGAATACACAAAATTATCATACAGCATACATTTGATGACTTCAACAGTAAACAAGAATTTTGAGGGGCCAGCCTGGTGTCATAGTGGTTAAGTTCGCGTGCTCTGCTTCAGCAGCCTGGGGTTCACAGGTTCAGATTCCGGGCACAGACCTACATACCGCTCATTAATCCATGTTGTGGCAGTGTTTCACATACAAATAGAGGAAGATATGCATGGATGTTAGCTCAGGGCCAATCTTCCTCACCAAATAAAAAAGAATTTTGAAGAACATGATACAGAAGTCAAAGTAAATGGTGTACACCTAAAACTTACATAATGCTATAAAGCAATGTGACCTCAATAATAAATTAATAAAAATAAATTTTGGGGGACTGGCCCCGTGGCCGAGTGGTTAAGTTCGTGCGCTCCGCTGCAGGCGGCCCAGTGTTTCGTTGGTTCGAATCCTGGGCGCGGACATGGCACTGCTCATCAAACCACGCTGAGGCAGCGTCCCACATGCCACAACTAGAAGGACCCACAACGAAGAATATACAACTATGTACCAGGGGGGGCTTTGAGGAGAAAAAGGAAAAAGTAAAATCTTTAAAAAAAAAAAAAATAATAAAATAAATAAATAAATAAATTTTGGGGGGGCCAGCCCTGTGGTGTAGTGGCTAGGTTCAGCAGGCTCCACGAGTGTGGATCCCGGGTGCAGACCTACACCACTCGTCTATCAGTGGCCATGCTGTGGCGGTGACCCACATATAAAAAGTGGAAGATCAGCACAGACATTAGCTCAGGGCTATTCTTCCTCAGCAAAAAAAAAAAAAAACAAGACTTTTAAGGTATATTAAAATGAGCTGAATATTTAATTTTATATGAATAAACTATTGATGGACAAGAGAGAAAGTACTTCACCTCTTAATGATAAATGAAATCCCTGCTTTGTTCTCCAAAATCCATTTCAGAGTTGCAAGATCGTAGTTCTCAGGATGCTTAAAGGCAACTCCTTCTGGAAGCCCCTGCACTACCACAGCTGACTGATCTCGTAGCATCTTCTCATATGGAACAGGTACCACTGTCGATTTGCCTAAAGCCTTCCCTGGGGGACAGGGACGGGGTGAGGTGGAAAGAGGATAAACATCATTAAATAGTCAGATCAAAACACCATCATTAGTTTATCATGGTTCAAAAAATGGCATTCATGCTTTTCTGTACTATATGATTTTGAAACTACTTCAAAATATTACAGGGCCTAGTCCCATGTTAGCAGAAGCTCTAAACCTGAAACAGATCCAAAGGGCCAAAATGAAAAATATATAAAATATTTACTAAAACCTACACAAGAGAAAAGGAACAATGGCTGATGTCTTGCACTATTCTCTTTCTCTATGATGGTCTCCCTGGTATGACACAATGTTCGTATGCAATTCAGCAACTATAACCTCACAGCGTAACCTATATCCTCCCCATTTGACGGTTTTTCTTAAAAGAGCTTTGTTTATTGTGCAATTGGATTAACAAAAGGTGGGTTTTCGGGGAAATTGGTGAGACCAGCATGCATGTCAAAAATAACAGCTCTCGGGGGCTGGCCCAGTGGCACAGCAGTTAAGTGCACACATTCCGCTTCAGCGGCCCGGGGTCAGCCATTTGGATCCCGGCTGCAGACATGGCACTGCTCAGAAGGCCATGCTGTGGCAGGCGTCCCACATATAAAGCAGAGGAAGATGGGCACGGATGTTAGCTCAGGGCCAGTCTTCCTCAGCAGGGAAAAAAAAAAAAAAAAGGAGGAGGATTGGCAGTAGATGTTACCTCAGGGCTAATCTTCCTCAAAAAAATAAAATAAAATAAAAAATAACAGCTCTCATAGTAATGAAAACAACATGGTACTGGCACAAAAACAGACACACAGATCAATGGAACAGAACTGAAAGCCCAGAAACAAAACCACACATCTATGGATAGCTAATCTTCAACAAAGGAGCCAAGAACATACAATGGAGAAGGAAAGTCTCTTCAATAAATGGTGTTGGAAAAACTGGACAGCCACATGCAAAAGAATGAAAGTAGACCATTATCTTTCACCATACACAAAAATTAACTCAAAACAGATCCAAGACTGGAAGGTAAGACCTGAAACCATAAAACCCCCAGAAGAAAATATAGGCAGTACACTCTTTGATGTCAGTCTTAGAAGAATCTTTTTGAATACCATGTCTAGTTAGCCAAGGGAAACAAAAGAAAAAATAAACAAGTGGGACTTCATCAGACTAAAGAGCTTCTGTAATGCAAAGGAAACGAGCAACAAAACAAAAAGACAACCCACCAACTGGGAGAAAATATTTGCAAATCATATATCCAACAAGGGGTTAATCTCCAAAACCTATCAAGAACTCACACAACTCAACAAAAAAATCAAACAACCCAATCAAAAGGGCAGAAGATATGAAGAGACATTCTTGCAAAGAAGATATACACATGGCCAACAAGCACATGAAAAGATGTTCAACATCATTAATCATCAGGGAAATGCACATTGAAACTACACTAAGATACCACCTTATGCCTGCTGGAATGGCTATGATCACCAAGACAAAAAACAACAAATGTTGGAAAGGATGTGGAGAAGAGGGAACGCTCATACACTGCTGGTGGGAGTGCAAACTGGTGCAGCCACTATGGAAAACAGTCTGGAGATTTCTCAAAAAATTAAAAATAGAAATACCGTATGATCCAGCTATCCCACTACTGGGTATTTATCCAAAGAACTTGAAATCAACAACTCAAAGAGACTTATGCACCCCTATGTTCATTGCAGCATTATTCATTATAGCCAAGATGTGGAAGCAACCCAAGTGCCCATCAACTGACGAATGGATAAGGAAGATGTGGTATATGTATAAAATGGAATACCGCTCAGCCATAAAAAAAGACAAAATCATGCCATTCGCAACAATATGGATGGACTTTGAGGGTATTATGTTAAGCAAATTAGGCAGACACAGAAAGACAAACACCATTTGATTTCATTCATATGTGGAAGACAAACTAACACATGGATAAAGAGAACAGATCAATGGTTACCAGAAGGGAAGGGGGTTAGGGGCTGGCATAAGGGGTGAAGGGGCACATTTCTATGGTACCTGACAAATGATAATGTATAACTGAAATTTCACAATGTTATAAACTATTATGACCTCAATAAAAAAATAAAAATGACAGCTTTCTCTGGGTGATTACGATGTGTCAATGTAGATTCTCTGGTGGGGAATGCTGATGGGGGATCTATGCATAAGTGGGGGCAAGGAGTATATGGGAAATCTCTACCTTCTTAATTTTGCTGTGAACCTAAAACTGCTCTTAAAAAAAAAAAACACAAACAGCTCTAATAGCTACCTCTGTTTCTTCAAACTGGAAATAACAAGTAAGGTCATTCCTAACATTAACCCAGTATTTGGAAAATAATCTATTCAATTTCCGAAAGTGTGTTATGACTATTAAATCAATGTAATCTACCCTTAGAAAACTCAATGATATATGTATCTTTTAGCAAACTCAAGTGCATCACCTTACCATAGCAAAAGCAGAAATAGTCCTCAACTGTTTTTCTGAGTGTTTCAATCTCTACAGCATCTACACTCATCCGATTTGCCTGGCTTGTAGATTTCATCTTATGCATCTCTGCAGCCTTTTCTTCTTCTTCAACACCTGTAAAATAATTAATGATAGAAAAGGCCCATATCCATTATCTTAATATTTGGCTTTTAGTAAGAATATTTTTTCCCTTATTCTAAAATTTATGACTTTGTTCTATAAAGACAAGACAAAGGAAAAGGAGGAGCAACTTTAAAAATAAAAAACCTACGGGGCCAGCCCCGTGGCATAGCGCTTAAAGTTTCGTGCACTCTGCTTCGGTGGCCCAGGTTCACGGGTTCGTATCCCAGGCGCATACCTACACCACTCGTCAGCCATGCTGAAGATTGGCACAGATGTTAGCTCAGGGCTAATCTATCCTCAAGCAAAAAAAGAGGCAGATTGGGAACAGATGTTAGGGCCAATCTTCCTGATCAAGAAATAAAAACATAAAAGACATAAATGACTTGAATGGAAATAAGAAATGGTGATCATCTATGAAATAAGTGTAGCTATAAGCTAAAAACTCTACAAACTACAAATTAGCTACCAGTTTTCTTAAAAAAAAAAAGATACCTTAAGAGTAATTTATCAGCTACAAACTTAAATATGGGAAGGTTACCACAAAAAAGCACTGGAGACTTGCAAAGTCCAACACAATAGTCAGCAGACACCTTTGGCTACTGAGCACTTGAAATGTGACCAGTCCAAATTAAGATATGTTGTAAGTTTACAATATACACCGGACGTTGAAGACCTAGTACAAAGAATAGTATGCAAAATAGCCCACTGATAATTTTTTATATTACTTGTTAAATGATAATGTTTTAGATATATCAGGTTAAAATATAACTTCTAAATTAATTTCACTTTTTTCTCCCTACTTTTCATTAATGTTGTAACTATAAAATTTAAATTACATGAGTGATTCACATTCTATTATTTCTATTGGATAGTCCTTTCCTAAACCCTGAAAAAGAGCTCAGAATTCTCCCCAAGAATTTCTACAACTGACTCATAAACCTATTGATTTGGTTTCAGATCGATCAATCCTTATCTGCAAAATAATTTATAGAAACAAACATTAGGCACTTAAGAATTATATCCAAAGATTATTCTCCATGGCACCAAATTATTGGTAACAAAAATAAAGTATGAATACTAATAGGCAGGGACTATGATTTGCAAGTGAGGACAATTCCCCTAATGCTTAGTTCTAACCTTTGGAGAATCACATAAGCAAGGCAGTACAGGGAACAGAAATATAAACACAGCTGCCAGTGGGATTACAGTATTCATGGGACAGATGGCAGCTGAAATACACATAATTAAAACAACATTATTAGTACAAACTTAAACATACAAACATAACGAAAGCCTTAAAAATTCTCAAAATGATAATTTTTTAAAGTTTTTAAATAGATTACTACTATAAAGCTTCAAAGATTATAGCTGGAGGGAGAGGCATATAGTGAAGGGGAGAAGATACGTTTTTTAAAAAGGACTAAAAAATACAATTCAGAATTGAAATTAATGAATTTAAAAAACTATTTTTACCCACCCATGATCTGCCCAATTTATCATGAATTGGATCTAACTTGAAAAAGGAAACTTAAGTTTGGATATAAAAGACGTAGGTATTATACGCCTATGGATATCCCTACTTTTTTTGGTTCTCTTTCCACATCTAAGAAAATGCTGTATCACTGAGTTAATATAAAAGCTATGGAGAGTGTTATGTTAAACACAGATGCAAAAACTGTCAGACTGTGAAAGCTCATAGGTATTAACACCCTACAGTAAATGTCTCTACTACGTTTGTTCCAGTGTCACGTTAAGTTCACCAACTGGAGGAACTCCCGATTGGAGGAACACAAAATTCACTGAGGACTCTGCCAAGTCGATTCCACTGAGGAAGTCAGGGAACCCTGTTTAACTTGACATCATGCTTACACAAATTTAATGCAGAGAAAGACTTGTCTTCAACAAACCAAATATCTATCAAGAAAAGAACTGCTTACCTGGATAAGAAGTTTTAATCAGTTCAAAACTTCCCTATCTCCTCTCTAATGCATTCCACCAATCCAGAGTCATGGCAAGGAAGAAGCGGACTACAGTAAATATTTACCATTTTCTTTAAATTCTTCAGTATTCACCCTTATATATTACCATGTCAGTGATTCATTCTGAGCAGTGTGAAATGTCTCCATGGACATTCCAGAAAGTCTTGTTTTAGTATAAACCTCATTCTGCTTTAGAAGAAAGTATGACATGCATTATCCATAAAAATTTAGATCTGGTATTTACGTAATACAAAAGACAAAAATAGAATACTTACAGTATTTTACGAAGTCTTTCTGAAAATCCTTTCTGGTGTTGACAAAAGCGCGTCCTCTCTCGGTGCCGACGACAAACACGTCTGTCTCGTACACGGCGATGCAGGCCACTTCCGCCTTGGACTTGGCCAGTTCTTTACACTGGAACACAAAAAGCAACCATTATGTTATACACAGACGTTTAAAAACACTGTTTCTGCTGGATGCGCAAAAAACCACATCACTTAAACTGTCGTAATTCCTAATGTGGAATCAGGTCAATTTCCTAGTTTCTGGCCTTAAGTTACCATATACAAAAGAGAGTCCTCCTTTTTTTTAAGGTACCTCTCTTTCTAAAGAGTTTTTAACCCTGATTTTAAACAGAAGAAAACAGAGAATTTATAAGAAAAAAAGGTAGAAATCTCTTGTAATCTGTTATAGTTCAAATTCCCAAGAAACAGACTCAGATTTGCACAGAGGCTTTCTAGAGTACTGTCAGTAACAATCCCTGTGAGGTGTGAGGGAGCAGGCTGCGCAGAGGGAGAGCTGGATACTGACGCAGCTGCATCAGGGAGCTCTGGAGCTGCACGTCCTCCTCAAGGAAGGGGACAGAACTGGGCAAGGGAGGCTCTCACACTCACAGCAGCTGGGGGAACTAGTGCCATCAGTCCGAAAGGGGGGTCTGGACGCCACACTGCAACATCCACTACATAATTGCACCTCCAGAGGGATCTCCGTAGACGTACAGACAACTGGAATCACATTTAGGCGAGTATAGTTCTACTAGGTATGACTTTTACTAAGTATATTCCTATGAGATTAAATATTCTTTAAAATCTTGACAGAGTACTATATGACATTCCATTTCACAGATTTACAATAATTTAGTACTAACAACATTGAAAATGTTGCTGATTACAATTATCACTCCTAAAAATAACACTGAAATAACAATCTAGGAACAAAACATGTATGTGTATCTTGAATGACTTTCTCAGAAGAGAGTCAGAGAAGTAAACAATGACGTCAGAAGACTGATTCTGGGGGCTGGCCTGGTGATATAGTGGTTGAGTTCACACGCTCCACTTGAGCAGCCCAGGGTTCACCAGTTCGGATCCCGGGTGCAGACCTACGCACCATTCATCAAGCCATGCTGTGGCAGGCGTCCCACACACAAAATAGAGTAAGACTGAAGAGATGTTAGCTCAGGGCCACTCTTCCTCAAGCAAAAAGAGGAAGACTGGCAACAGGTGTCAGCTCAGGACCACTCCTCCACATAAAAACAAAAGAAAACAAATAAATAAAAACCCGCTCAAAACCTACTGCAAATTGCTTTCTAAGAAGGTTCTATCAGTTTACACTCCCACATGCACTTCTAGAGGAGCTAACTCACAATATTTTAGCAAAGGTTATTGTGCAACTTTTCCAGGAACATTTTTAAAGAGTACCTTAGTATAATCAATAATCTACTTCTGGGTATTAAAATTAAAGAGTATTGTATCTTAGATAATTTTCTGTAAATGAGCATACAATTTGCTTATTTTTCTACTGTTAGTAGTGTGTCTCCCTGTTGACGCATCAAAGTACCTCACTGAGTTTAGGCATAGAAAAGCTGTTTATGGAATTAAATACATAATTACAGATATTTTGTTCTGGTTTTTAAAGTTGTCTTAACATAACCATTTTTTATTTTTACTCATCTAGAATGTAACTTGGCACATGATAAAGATTAAAAATTTGGGGGCTGGCCCAGTGGCACAGCGGTTAAGTGCTCACGTTCTACTTCGGCAGCCCGGGGTTCACCGGCTCGGATCCCGGGCGCAGACATGGCACCACTTGGTAAGCCATGCTGCGGTAGGCGTCCCACATATAAAGCAGAGGAAGATGGGCATGGATGTGAGCTCAGGGCCAGCCTTCCTCAGCAAAAAGAGGAGGATTGGCAGCAGATGTCAGCTCATGGCTAATCTTCCTCAAAAAATAATTAATTAATTAATTTTAAAAAAAGATTAAAAAGTTTTCTGGGTTTTTTGCCTATTAGCCTATGTTCTCAGTATCATTTGTTGAAAACTACAGCTTTCCTCTATTTCTTTTTGATTTGTACAGTAACCATCCTCTAATTTCTTAAATGCAAATTTCTTGTACAACTCTGCTTTAAAACATTATCTTGAATAATTAATTTCATACCTACTTCAATGATGAGAAATCTTCTGAACTATAATAAAGCCACAGTAGAGAACTTCTGGCCTACATGTCAGCCAACAAATATTCCCAGCATGAAGAATAATGCTGTACTCTAACGTTCATTTATATGAAATCTACTGTGGTTGCTTGCCTATAAGGAACTATTATTTACTTACCTTGTGACAAATGTGGGTGCAATCTTGCTGCACTATTCACACTCTTAGTTGGACAACCCTGTCACCAAAGGCAGTACTTATAAAACAGCAAAATAAGATTCACACACGGTCCAAGGATTAGATCAAAGAAATCCTTGGGCCAAGGGAAAGATGAGGCTGACTTATATACCTATAAGTATACTTCCTAATACACAACTAGGAACATAAGGAAAGAGATACCCTTACTCCTGCTGGTGAGGAGGAAACAAAAGCTGAGAATAATCAAGTGACTTTGCCAAAAATAAGAAAACTATAAAGACATTCTAAGGAAGGGAGGGGGTCCTATGTGACCCTATGTTATTCTATGTAGAGAACGGTAGTAAAGAAAATTATTTTAATATCAACAGAGTAGGATTTAATCTCTCAACTATCATTTAATATTAAGCCACAAATTTTGGCTGGTTTTATGATTACAAGGCAGAAATAAGTGACATTCAGAAAATAACAGTATATAGCCACTAACCATTCTAAAATTTCTTTCTTTAGAGAGATAATTTTTTTAAATTCATAAATAAAAAAAAGAGAAAAAAAGAATGCCCTAAGGAGAAAACAAAAAAGAATTTACAATGTCATACTGAGACCTGCGAGGTTAAACACTACGTAACACTAGTCAACACTCAGATGGAAAACACACAGCCTCCTCCTACTTAGAAAATTTAGTATCAATGTGTCAGAAAACACCCAAGTGTGAGGCTTTTGGAATCTGTGAGCTCAAATACTATGTTTCCAGCTACATATCCATAAAAATGATAATCAAACTGTATTACTATCATCATAGTAATACAAAAATACAGCAAAAGAATAATACTTAACATTTTGCTATAATTATGAATACAGTATAGGTTTTTAAAAATAAAGAGCTAACACACTATACATTTAATAAAAGGTGGCAGAGTAAGGACAACTGTGAATGCATAAGCACAATAAAATAAGAATAGATAGGGGCCAGCCCGGCGGTGCAGTGGTTAAGTTTGCACATTCCGTTTCAGCGGCCGGGCTTTGCCAGTTTGGATCCCAGGTGTGGACGTGGCACTGCTTGGCAAGCCACACTGTGGTAGGCGTCCCACATATAAAGTAGAGGAAGATGGGCACGGATGTTAGCTCAGGGCCAGTCTTCCTCAGAAAAAGGGGAGGACTGGCAACAAATGTTAGCTCAGGGCTAACCTTCCTCAAAAAAAAAAAATAAATAAAAATCAAACAGAATAGATATAAAATAGTGAATATGTTCTTATAGCCCAAAATTCTGGTAATGTTCTTCACACAGATACAGTAAAACATCGGCACCACACTATAATATAGAAACTCATTCTGAGTAACTTCAATTGTTACCCACAAATTCAAAGTTAATGCCTGCAAAACAAAGGACTGCTTAAGATATTGGTAGGTAAAAAACTGAAATTAAATGTAAAAAATTAAACATTTAGATCAGTTAAGAATATTCTGGGGGCCAGCCCTGTGGCCAAGTGGTTAAGTTCGCGCACTCCGCTTCGGCAGCCCAGGGTTTCGCTGGTTCGAATCCTGGGCGTGGACATGACACTGCTCGTCAGGCCATGTTGAGGTGGCATCCCACATGCCACAACTAGGAGGACCCACAACTAAAATATACAACTATGTACTGGGGGGATTTGGGGAGAAAAAGCAGGAAAAAAAAAAAAAAAGATCGGCAACAGTTGTTAGCTCAGGTACCAATCTTTAAAAAAAAAAAAAAGAATATCCATAATAAAATTTGATTTGAAAGGCTTAAATTCATACTACTATTCAAGCAAAACAACTATTCTTATTAAACTAAAAACTACATGTTTTACAAAAGCAAATCAGCGTCATGCAGGGCCCAGCCTCATCCACCTACGGCACGTGTTACAGAAGTGGAAAGGCATCTCACCATGGACTCCAGAGCAGACATGAGGAATGTCACCACCATCCTGCTCTCCGAGGACTCCTCATCCTCGACAGGCAGGGTAGACGTTGCTACTTGGGCCATGATCCCTAGGAAAGAGAATAAGAAAGTGAGTGGTGGAAATGCACAAGATGCTTCTAAACGTTCATTTTAGAGCTGTGATGGCCCTCTATGGACTGCCTAATTTACAGTTTGCTTGCCTAAGGGAAAAAATAAAGCCCAGATACCAAGTATTCTATTTGCCAAAAATTCCTCTAAGAAAATCTGTCCCTTAACTTTCCATCTAGTTTTATTTCCATAAAATGAGGTCATCATCACCCCCTCAAAATAAATTCAGATGTCACCCAGACCAGTTAAAATCTCTCCCAAGTGCCAGGAAGGAAGAGGTGATGCCCTCACAACCCAGTGACAGGTTTCCAGACTTCAACAGAGAAATCCATGTGACGTTCCCTTCCCCCGAGGCACACACTGAAGACAGAAAAGAGGGGGTAAAGTAGACTGAGGCTGGGTGAAGGGAATTCCTTCTTTCTCATCAAGAAGGAAATAGGTTGTACGACAAATGCCCTCCAAGTTCCTTTATAATACAGCATATTATTCTCTTTAGAAAACATTTTCTAGGGCAAGCCTGGTGACGTAGTGGTTAAGTTCGTGTACTCCGTTTCTGCGGTCCCGGGTTCACAGGTTCAGAGTTCAACACAGGCACAGACCTACACACTGCTTATCAAGCCACACTGTGGCAGTGTCCCATATACAAAATAGAGGAAGACTGGCACTGGTGTTAGCTCAGTGACCATCTTCCTCAAGCAAAAAGGGGAAGATTGGCAACAGATGTTAGCTCAGGGCCAGCCTTCCTCGCAAAAATGAATAAATAAATAACTAAAAAGAAAACATTTTCTGATACTTTGGTATCAGTAAAGAGCCTCTGCTGAATTCAAGCACTATAAAAGTACAACACACAAACATTAAATAGGAAGTGTTGGCAGGGATGTGGGGAAACTGGAACCCTTGCGCATTGCTGTTAGGAATGTAAAATGGTACACCCACTGAGGAAAACAGTTTGGCAGTTCCTAAAAAAATTAAAGAGAGTTACCATGACACAGAACTTCTACTTCTGGATATATACCTAAAAGCAGGCACTCAAACGGATATTTGTACACCCATGCTCAGAGCAGCATTACCCACAATAGCCAAAAGGTAGACACAAGCCAAATGTCCACTGTCCGATGAACAGATAAACAAAATGTGATATATACATACAGTGGAATATAATTGTCTTAAAAAAGAATGAAGTTCTGAAACATGCTACAACATGGATGAACCGTGAAAACATTATTCTGAGGGAAACAAGCCAGACGCAGAGGGACAAATACTGTGATTCCACTCACATGAGATGCCTCGGACGGTCCAATGCACAGACATAGAAAGCAGCACGGTGGTGCCAGGGGCTAGGAGGAGGGAGTGATGAGGAGTTACAGAGTTTGAGTTTGGCATGATGAAAAAGTTCTGGAGACAGACAGTGGAGATGTTGCAAAACAACGTGAATGTACTCAATGCCAAGGAACTACACACTTAAAAATAGTTAAAATGGCAAGTTTTATGTTACATATATTTTAACAAAATTTAAAAATTAAAAAGCAAAAATATACCACATAAAGACACTTTAAGAAGCCAAAATCTAAAGCAAATTTTAAAAAACTCTAATATTAAAAAAATTGTTCCTCTATAGATAGTTTGCAAATTAGATGCCTGTTAAAAATTATCCCTTTCAATTTAGTTGAATTATTTCTAGTTTTAGCGGTAGATCCAACAACCAAATGAACTTAATGTGAAAGGAAGACTAAAAAACTAAGGACTGGAAGCACGGAATTCTAAAAAGACACCTATGTATGTAAGTTAATTTACTGCAGACTTGGGAGCCCTTAACGGAAGCCCCACTGTTCCAGAGAACATGCAGAGCTGTTAGCAGGAAAACTGTTTTGGCTAAAAATGCAAGTAAATCTTTTCTCTGTCATTGAAAAGGATGATCTACTTCCCTACTATTAAAACTGTGGTCTAGTTCCACCATCTGTTGCCACATGAAGTAACCGCTAGGCTAGATCTGGGCATTAATAAGTAATGAAGTAGACATACTTAGGAAATAAAACTTGACAATAAAAAACAATAATAAAAACAATTGACACTTATCCCCATGTCTGTGAACAAATAGAAGCAATTCTATTTCCCAGAAGGAGATCGCTATCCTGAAGGGAGATAGAAAAAGCAAAATCAAGCACCAGGATGGTTAGATCACAGAAATTATTTTCCCTAACAGCCTAGGTCTCATTCTTTTCCCTTGGATAAGTAAGTTCAAGTAAATTTATACTAAAATGTGGCTCAGTCAAAATGGACAACAAAGGCATCTTATTTTTCCATAATCAGAATGCTCACTTAGAATATATTGTCATTATTTCTGAAAGTTCACACTATTTCTTAGTAATTTCAATTTCCTTTAATTCTCCAGCAAGAGAAAAAGAAAAAGAAAAAAAAGAAAAAAAAGAAAAAGAAAAAGAAAAAATTCTCATTTTATAAATGCAATGATTTGTCAAGGTGATACAGCCACTGTCAGGGCCAGAACATAACATTAGGACAATTTTCTGCCCACTGCTAGTTCCACTTCTCACCTTAAATTGCCATAAATCTGCTATGACGTCATTCACACTCAAAGTGTGTTAAGAAATGTGAGACAGATGCCACACAAACAGCTCATGGGGGGCGATGAGAGTTCCTACTTCATTAGCAGACTGTTCAGGAGGAGGCATCAGAGCGCTTTGCGGTGGAAAGAACCCTGGAGGTGACCGAGCCCAGGCAGACTTCACCAGGAAGGACGTGTTTTCTTTGGGGCTTTCTGCTCTCTAGAAATGAGGTCGTGTGCATTAACAGAACTCGCTGCTCTTTGCCGTCCCAAGAGGGCATTTCCCTGGACAGTCTGTGGTCAAGACTGTTCGTGGAACATTCCCTGCACGCCTCTCTCCACTGGCGACTGCTGCCTCTCTTCTCCCTTTCCCAGAAAGAAACTGCCATCACACAGCGGCATTAAGGTGAACACCAGGACACACCAGGCCAGGTGGTGACACAAGCTCACGGAGCATGAGGTGTGACGCGCTGGTCCCCATAGAACCAGCAGCCAGGAAAGCCAGGTGGTGGGTTGCCCAGATCACTAACCAGCTCCGTGCCCCCAGGGGGCTGCACCGGCTCCTCTCCTAGGAAGGGAGACACGACACCAACCACTTGCTATGAAGCTCCTTTCCCCTCTGACCTCTTATGAGTCCCTCATTTAAAAGTAAGAGTGGGATAGACAAAAAACAAATAAACATCTCTTGAATATACCTATCATGCTTTATTGGTCATCTTTTTAATATTCACAAGAACCCTATGAGGGAGAAAGAATAAAAGCAGAAAAGCAAAATGGAAGTAACTGGGGAGCCTAGAAAAAAGACCTTCAAAGGAGACAGAGTTCCATAAGCCACTTGAGCAGGACCCATGCAGTCTTTTTTCTGGTTTAATGTAAAAAGGGTGTGGGTGTGTGTGCACACGCACATGTATCACTAGATATGAACAACAAAAAATCACCAGGATATGATCCATCATCTCTCTCATGTCAAAACTCGGAAGTCTCCCAAGAATAGACCATGAAACCCAAACTTTAAAGCAACTACTGTGGGACAGTTAGCTGTGCAGCCATAAGGAATGCAAACAGGCACGATGTGTACATCTGAACTTCACGAGCAATAGTTCTTTTGAACAAAAAGGAAAATAAACAAAATGATCATTACTCCATAAACCAGTAAATACAAAATGGATGATGAGGGGCCGGCCCCGGGCTGAGTGGTTGGGTTCTCGGGCTCCGCTTCTGCGGCCCGGGGTTTTGCCGGTTTGGGTCCTGGGCTTGGACACGGTGCCGCTCGTGGGGCCATGCTGAGGCGACGTCCCATGTGCCCCGACTGGACGGACCCACAACTAAAAATACACAACTACGTACCGGGGGGCTTTGGGAGAAAAAGGAAAAATAAAATCTTTAAAAAAAAAAAAAAAGGATGATGAATCCCTTCAAATCTTTTTAAATACAGAAAAGAAAGAAAAACCGAACTGAGAGAATTCAGAGGGTGAGCCCAATGTTAGACAAGAAAACGAGTTCACGTTTCTGGATTTGTAGCAGAACGCACCTGCTCCCCCACTGTGTATGTCTGATGCTGTCTCGGTAAAGGAGGGGTGGTGTGGGGAGAAAAGGTGATCTCTCTTCCTAAGGAAGGCAGCAATCACCCAAGGCAGAAAACGTAGTGAAGGAACAAGCTACAACCTGGAGGGTTATCACTCTAGAGACACGCCGTCCAACATGATAGCCAAAAGCCACATGTAGCTATTTAAATTTAAATTAAGATTAATTAAAATTAAAAATTCAGTTCCTCAGTAGCATTTGCCATATTTCAAGTGCTCAGCAGCCACATGCAGCTTAGTGGCTGCTGTCCTGAAGATCACAGATGAGGAACATTTTCATCATCACAAAAACTATACTGCTATAGACTAAATAAACTGTGTTGAGTAAACTTATTTAAATTCTCATGACCTCTTGAGCCACCATGTGGTAGCTGTAGAAAAGAAATGAGTTAACCAAGGGAAAAGAAAACTTGAGGGTACACAAAGTTCTACCCCTGGTGAGCATTCTTTACTGCCAATCTCCAGGGACTACTCACTCGACAGTACCCCCTAGAATAGAGCAGCAAGGTAAATTCCCTGAGGAAAAGGTCACAAGAGGAACACAGAAGTCAGCTTTATGCTATGCTCAACTTAGAATGCATTGAGACATCAGAGAGACAGATTCTCGGGATAAAGAAGTAAAATTCCAAAGAGCCTAACCCACTGCCAGTAAAATGATCTTGTCTCAAGGATCAACTAGCATCATCTACTTCCCACATTACATATTCTTAAAGAACAAGTTATCATTTAAATAGCTGCATAATAGCCCATCAAAATGGAATCATACAATTTCTCCGAACATCTTCTACAATTGGCTTTTGCATTTTTATTTCCACATTTTAAAATTCCTCATACGGAAATATATAAATAACATGAACACATAACACATAAGCTCTTAACACATAACACCAGAATTTTTACATTGCTACCAGAAATGTTAAAAACTAAATTCATCAGTCTCACCAACATTTTGGAGAACTACAACCTAATCACTATGAATACATCATTACTACTAAAACAATTGAATTTTTTTTTGCTTACTAAATTTAGAAACACTTTTCACAGTTTTATTATTTGTATTTCTTCTCGGGTGACTTCCCTACTTAGGTCCCATGCCCATTATTAACCTGTCTGATGATAACTCTACATATTTGCATAAACTGGCAATAATTTTCAATCCCAGTTCGTTCTTTTAAGTCCAATAATTATTATGTGGGTGTAGCTCCTTAATCACCTTCGTGTATGTGTATTTTAATTCTGTATTTTTAAATACTTGTTTCCAACAACTTAATTTTCATCTTGATTTAACTGCCTAATTATGACATTCTTTGCTCATTCTTTCTTGTTATCTCAGACTTTCCTTCGGCCTGAAGTTAATCCTTTAGAATTTCTTTCTTTAGGCAAACTGTTTTTATTTGCTAAATATTCTTTATCCTTGAAAGATACTTTCATTGGACTAGAAATCTCGTTTGACAATTGTTTTCTTTCAGCATACTAAGGTTATTTCATTATCTTTTGGCTTCCGCTGTTACTATTCAGAAGTCATCTAGAGTCTCTTTTAAAGGTAATCCCCATCCCCACTCCTGTTGTTTCTAAGGCATTTTCTTTGTCTTTGGTTTTCGACAGTCTCCCTATAGGCCCAGATGTAGGTTTCTTTTTATTCAGTTTGTCTGTCACTCACCGGGCTTCTTGACTAAGGCCTGGCAGCCTTCAGTTGTGGAGCATTCTCAGCTATCACCTCTTCAGGTATTGCCTCTGCCCCACTCTCTCTCTCCTATCCTACTGAGACTCAGATTAAATGTCTGTTAGTCCTTAAATCTCTTACCTTCTTCTGTATCTTTCTCACTTTTCCTCTCTGAACTAAACTCTATTTCTTTTGACTTATCTTCCATATAATTAATTCTTTCTTCACCTGTGTTTATTCTATTGCTAAAACTACCCATCAAGTCTTTCAATTTTCATTTTTAGAACTTCTATCTGTTGCTATGTCACATTTTATAGTTTCCTACTCCCTAAAGATTTTCAAGCTTGACATATTTCTTTAATCATAATAGGGTTAGTTGTTTCAGTTTCTGATAATTCAAAAATCTCAAGGCTTTTCAAGTATATTTCTGTGGGTTCTGGTGGTTCTTGCTCATATGCATGGTACTTGTCCCATGTATGCCTTATCATCTTTTATTGTGCGCTGGTCGATCACCTTACATTACAAAATTATTTTAAATTTGAGGCATAGGATGAAGGCAGCTTCCTCCAGGTGTCTGGGAACGCTACCTGCCTGAGATCACCACAATCCAAGTTCAAGGCTACAGGTTCCTTGGACCACCCAGGAAATGTTAACTCAGACAGAAACAGGGATGCAGGCTGGTTTACTTCTCAACCACTTTATCTAATTTGGGGCCTCAGCTTACTGAGGGGAAGGGTCTCCTATGTGATCCCTGAATTTCATGCAGGCCTCTGGGCTTTGATTTCAGAGCCTCTCATCAGATAAAGTTTTCAAAACTCAAGTTTCTATGGTCAAACTGGCAAATGCCCTCAGGGCAAAAATGATTCCCACTTCTATTAACTGAGTCCCCACTTTCCTTTTAATACCAGTCTTTTCATATAAGCCCTTCAAAATTCCTCTTAACTTTTTTGGTATTTTTATAAAAGTTTTGATTTATAATTTTAGAACATTCTTATTAATCCCACCAACTCTGGGAACCACACCTTCTAATACTCTTTATTCTCAAGAAGAATTTATGGGGGCTGGCCCAGTGGCGTAGCAGTTAAAGTCGCACGCTCTGCTTCAGTGGTGGGGGGTTGGCTAGTTCTGATTCTGGGCACGGACCTAGCACTGCTTATCAAGCCCTACAGTCCCAGGCATCCCATATATAAAATAGAGGAAGATGAGCACAGATGTTAGTTAGCTCAGTGTCAATCTTCCTCAGCAAAAAGAGGAGGACTGGCAGTGGATGTTAGCTCAGGGCCAATCTTCCTCAAAAGTAAGTAAGTAAATAATATAAAAGAACAATTTATGAATTAGCCGGAACTATCTTAATATTGTGAGGTTACAAATTCCTAATTCAAACCAACTCAAGTACACAAGAGAATTTCTATTGCTTTACCTAATTATTCAGCTTAAAGGTTGCACTGACTCCACACAGAACTAGATCCAGGAACACAGGACATGTCCTTAAAGTTCTCTCCACTCCCTCCCTGCTTGCCTCACTTCTCCGTGAGCAGATAAGTTTGTTCCCTAAGACAGAAGCAGCTGCCACACACATCTTTAAGCTTACCACACACCTGTACCATGATCCCAGGGCAAAAGACTACCATATCATCCTACGACTTTTTGCACAAAAGTTCTGGGCATTTGTGTCACGAGCCTATCCCAAGCCCGGCCCTCTACTGTGGCTAGTCAGAACATGATTACCTGGGATACGCTGTGATCAGCAGTCCAGCTAGAACCAAAGGGATGGGAAGGTAGGCAGTTACTCAAAAGGCAAACCAGGACACTGCTATCAAGAGAAAAGGGATGGGAAAGCCTGCCAAGATCACAAAAAATAAGTTACCTGAGTCTGCTGTATCTTCTTTCCCATTTTTCCAATTTCCTCAATTCTTTCAATTCTGAATGTTTTTTGACTTCATCTTTTGTTCCCGATTTGATTTTAACTCTCCTTTATGGGTTTCAAAGATGAATTTAATTGGCCTGTTGCTGTTTCATTTCTTTATCTTCTATACTAGTCGGCTATTGTTTAACAGATGCGATGCCTTCTTTATCTCTCTGAAAACAGACTCCAGCCATTCTTTAAAATCATCTTATGTTTCTTGTTGGAGATCCATTTCAGGGATTAAGTTTATCTGTGTCCTTACTGTCTGATCTGTTCTATCTCAAATAAGGCAATAATTCCATATAAATGTTTTCATTTGACCATACTTCTGCTTTTAAATTTTTTTTTTTGAGGAAGATTACCCCTGAGCCAACATCTGCTGCCAATCCTCCTCTTTTTGCTGAAGAAGACTGGCCCTGAGCTAACATCCATGCCCATCTTCCTCCACTTTATATGTGGGACGCCTACCACAGCACGGCGCGCCAAGAAGTGCCATGTCTGCACCCGGGATTCGAACCGGCGAATCCCAGGCCGCCGAAGCGGAACGTGTGCACTTAACCGCTGCACCACCTGGCTGGCCCCTGCTTTTAATTTAATGATCCTTGCTGTTAATGTTGAACAGCAAAATAATGCAAAATATTTTAGAGTGAGTCAAAGAGAGCTCTTGAAGATTTTCACACAAGCCATCATCACCCTAACAGAAAAACTGAGGTCCTCAATATTTTTGATTACGCTGATCTCTAAAAGATTTCTAAATTTTTGTAGGGGAGGAAGACAATTCCTCTACTCTCTAGGTCCTTCTGGCTGGTCTAAGATTTAAACTGACATGAGACAGAATAACAGGAGAAAATCAAACAAAGTTTAGGAACACATATACCTGGAAGAAACCCAGGAAAACTGAGTCACTGGTCAGAATGGCCAAAGCTGCCGCTTTAAATACTATCTTCATCTAAAGACAAAGGAAGATGTTGGGGGTGGTGGTCTGGGACTTCAGAGGGGAGAAAGGCAATTCACACGGAGATGGAAATGCAAATATTTGTTAGACAACTGCTTGCTGAACCACCTATAGAGAATGAGGCCTGAGAGACAGAACTTTGAAAAGCTGGTCTTGTTGGTGCCTTTTTTCACACCTGTTTTACATTATCCTATAGTTATCTTAGGGTATTAGCTCCTCCTGGAACAGGCCTTCTATCTTACATTATTTTAGGCAGTTAGAGGGAAAGTCAAAGTTCCTTTCAGAGCCTTTTGTTCTTAAAAATAACGAAGGCAAAGAGACACATTTCAGGGTGGCCAATTTTGATCCCCCACATAGTCAACCTATTTCTGCTTCCAAGTAAGCTTCAGATCAGACTGGTAAGTGGGGAAGGTAACCTATCACTGATTTTGGCTTTTTATTACATTCATGACCTATTTCTTTGTTTTACCATATTTAGTTATTTTCAACAACCATTTTTCCATTTCAATCTTAACAACATACAATCTTAGATCAAGAAGAAAATTCAAGATATTTCTTTTTTAAGATTGACACATGAGCTATAACACTGTTGCCAATTTTCTTCTTCTTCTTCTTTTCCCTTCTTTCTCCCCAAAGCCCCCCAGTACATAGTTGTGTATTCTAGTTGTGAGTGCCTCTGGTTGTGCTACGCGGGATGCTGCCTCAGCGTGGCCTGACAAGCAGTGCCATGTCCATGCCCAGGATCTGAACTGGCGAAACCCCCGGCCACAGAACGGGAGCACACAAACTTAACCACTCAGCCACGGGGCTGGCCCCTCAAGATATTTCAATGCAACCTCTTTGTTCCATCATTTGATAAATGAGAAGCTCAACTCAGAAAGGTCAGATCTCTTGCTAAGGCCATAGAGACAGTTCATTTTATAATAAGCAACTAGAATCTGTATCTCCAAATTTCAAATTCCCTTTCATGTACAATAATAATCAAAGAAAGGCAGGTTAAAAAACAAAAAGGAAGCCAAGGTAAATAACTACACAGGGATTAGAAGTGTAATCCTAGGCAGTCTTCATGAGGCAGTGCAGTATGACTTTCCTGTGCTGTAGCTGCTCCTTCTGGGCCAGCATTTAAGATGAGCTAGTTCTTCCTTAGTTTTTGTATATGGTCCTACTGTCTCCATCCTTTGAGATCTAGCCTCAGCTTATTTTATGTATATGAGGTAAAGCTCAAATTTACCAATTCATCTTATTAACAAGCACAAAAGCCAAATTTCAACAAAATTAATGACTAAGGGCACCATTATAGTCTTAAAAACTTGAATAGTCTTAAATACATACACAAACAGAAACATCTTCAGTGAGAAGTATAAAATAACTTCAAGAATCACTTTATTCTAAGGAAAAAATAAAATGGGATCTCAAACTTTTAAAAAATACAAATTCTTATTTATAAAAGAAATTTCTGGGGCCAGCCCGGTGGCGCATCGGTTAAGTTCACGTGGTCCAGGGTTCACTGGTTCGGATCCCTAGTGCAGACCTACCCACTGCTTGTCAAGCCATGCTGTGGCAGGCATCTCACATAAAACAGAGGAAGATGAGCACAGATGTTAGTTCAGGGCCAGTCTTCCTCAACAAAAAGAGGAGGATTGGTGGCAGATGTTAGCTCAGAGCTAATCTTCCTCAAAAAAAAAAAAGAAAGAAATTTCTTCAAAACGATGGGTACTAAGACCAAGTTAAAATTCATCATTTAAACTTACAAATTTTGTCATAAAACGGTGCCTAAAATAAATGGAAATGACCTAATAGTTGAATCAGCTGCCTTTATCCTAAACAAGAGTCAGTCACATTCAAATTAATTTAGGTTATCATGTGATGCTATATTCTGGCAATGTTTTAGGCTGCCTAAATCTTCCTACCTCTGAAATCGATGGTATTTAATACCTCCAAGTGCTACCTATAATTACTAAACACTAAAAGCTAGAGAATCTGCTTTTCAGGAGAGGAAACTTATTCATGCCTAACAGGTCAGCATCTATTTAGTAAGATCAATGTGGATTGTGAACACAGAATTTACAATTGTCTTAAATATTTTTCAACATACTATGATTCATTCTAATTATGTCCATTTAGTAGCTTCTACTGAAAATGTGTTTAAGGTAATTCACTGACCCTATTAATTTAACTTCTGAATGATACCAAAGTAATTAACTTAATAATACCTTGACGTGTTTATTATAAAAGGGTGACATCTGTCTGACACATTTTACAAAACAGACTTTTTTAACATAAGAGCAGGTAATAATTTGGAAAAATAATGTAAAATGCCCAACATCGTATAATCATTAAGTAGAATCTAATCCAGATCTAACTGACTGCTCTTAATTCCCCATGTTCTTTCAAGCCACCATCATACACTGTAAGATTTAATGTGATTTTTTTTCAAGCTTTTTTTTTTTGAGGAAGATTAGCCCTGAGATAACATCCACCACCAATCCTCTTCTTTTTTTTTCTTTTTTCTTTTTTCTTTCTTTTTTTTTTTTTTTTTTGCTGAGGAAGATTGGCTGTGAGCTAACATCCATGCCATCTTCCTCTACTTTATATGTGGGACACCTGCCACAGCATGACTTGATAAGCAGTGTGTAGGTCCCCACCTGGGATCCAAACCAGTGAACCCCAGGCCACTGAAGCAAAGTGTGCAAACTTAACCGCTACACCACCTAGCCAGCCCCCTTAATCTGATTTTTAACATTTTTCAAATTCCACCATCCATAATATTTAAATTTCAAAAAAACATTAAGTTTTCAAGGACTTAGACAACAACTATAAGGTTTTTAAGTCCAAGCACTAACCGTCATCCCTAAAAAATTAAAAAATTCCCAACCTCAAGAGGAAAAAAAAAAAAAGATTCCTCCATGCTAAAAAGACAAGAAATATTTTCATTATCCCAAAGTATTGCCACAGAAAATACTTACTAACAAAAGAAAATATGGCACACACCATCTTAACCAAGTGATCAAAGCTAACACTTGTCACGGGACAAAGAGATACCACGTCCCATCCAATAGCACACAATGAGAACACTGTGATAATTCAGCCCAAAATGCACTGGACAAACCCAAGTTGAGAGTCATTCTATGACTGCCCTGTAATCTTCAAAAAGGTCGTGGGCATGAAATTCGAAGACTGAGGAACTGTTCTAAAGTGAAATATATTAGAGAAACAAGACAATCGGGTGAAAATGTGATGCTGGATTAGACCCTTTTGCTATAAAGTGACATTTGGCAAAACTTGAATGGGGTCTCTGGGTGAAAGATAAGTAGGAAATTTTTGTTTGAGGTTCTTGTAACTAATTTGCACAATTAAAAGTGTTCCAAAATAATTTTTAAAGCATTAGGTATATATGTCCTAAATTAAACTTCTCTTACTTTTGCCTTATTTCATGGATGTTTAAGTTTCTTGCTACTTTTGCTGTCACAGGTGGAATGTTAGAATTGGGACAGCAAAGGACGTTATGTAGCAAGTTACTGATTACAATTTGTCTCTATTAGCTAAATAAACTGGAAATGGGCTGTTTTTCTTTCTTCTTGCATTTTAAAGAGGCAGTGACTGAAAATTCATGAAGGTAAATGTGTATAAATATACACACATTTATACTAAAAGTATAAATGCACGCTACTTTATCTGAAGATTATCAAATAAAACTTGTCTACGGAATGTCTATCACAGCCAGTAAATCAAGGTCTTCTAATCTGGATGGCATCTGTTACGGACGGTGAGTCCGTAAACTTCGGGGGGTGCTCTCGCCCCAGCACTAACACAGTGCTCTGCACACAGTGAGCACTCACCGCACATGCCCCGACTTCAAGAATGAACACTGGGCTCCTGGCCCATTTCCCCACCAATACTAGAACTTAGTTACAGCGAATGCTATCAAATAGTAGACCACTGGCTAGAATGCAGAAGTCATCGTGTCACCTGACTTTTCAACCTTGCAGCTATCTTCTTTATTAATAGTTAAGTAAAATTAATAAAAACAATGCTCTTCAAATTTACTTACCAATTAATATCATTATCTATACTTGAAACATTAACATCAGAACTGGAAATTAGTGTAACGTGGTAGTTAAGAGCACGGGCTCTGAATCCAACTGCCTAGGTTTATATTAAAACTGTCCCCTACTATGGTTTTTTGGATTAGTTAGGGTCTCAAAACCTCATTTTCCTCAAATTTAAAACATGAATCCTAACAATTCCTACTTTAGGAGACAGGACTCCTGTGAGGATTAAACGCGTAGGCTAAGCTTACATTTTATGACACTAAATTCTTAATTTCTATCTGTTGAAATAAAGCTGCATTTATATCAGTAAAACCTACGTGATCTCTCAAGAAGAAACAAAAGACATCTGAAGTGTTAAGATTTGAAATGATCTGCAAGTGTGTTATGTTTATACCCTCTACACACCTCATTTCCAAAAAGATGTTGAGATAGCTAAGAAAAAGAACTAAATGTTACCCTTTTTTTCAAGCTAGGTGAAAGGAAGAATAAGAAAATAGTAAAACGAAGCCAGGGAAAGAGGAGGATCAGCCCAACTGGTGGATCACAAGTTCAATACCGAGTTTCACAGCAGCCAAAACAATGTCCTCCAAACACAAAGAAAAAACCCACATCAGCTATTCAGGAAGACCCACAACTTTTCTTGACACTACAGTTTGAGAGAAAATTTTCACAAATGTATACATTACACTTTTCAATTGATAGTCCAGATTTTTAAAAAGCAGCAGCGTGCTGTGCCAATACACAAAGAATGAGACCCTCTGACCTTACTCCAAATTTAAAAATCATTTGGTACTTGAAAAGCTGAATCACACGTTCTTTTTCCAATTTTGTATGAATTGGAAGAGGAAATGAAAACCAAGAAACTATCATGTAAAAGTTCACCTTTACTTTTAAAAGTGCACCGTATGCAGAAGACAGGCAACAGAGCAAAGCTTGGATGAATGCATCGGGAATCCGGCCGGAGTTCCGAGTCCCAGGCCCAGCTCCGGGATGAGATGTGGCTGACCCTGGGATTCTTTAACCTCAAATTCACTAGTCTGGAAAGCGACAATGAGACTGTACTTAGCTCACAAGGTTGTTATCAGAATGTGTTAAGTACCTGATACAGAGTGCTTCACACAAGTATTTAGTAAATTGAGTAAGCATCTAAAAATTTACATTTCATTAAAATAGTTTTTTAAAAAAATACATGTATATGTATCTATTTACATCTAAACTCTCCAAATCCAAGTGTGATAAAATGAAAATTTCCCAACTAACTGCTTTAATTACCACTGCCAAATAATCTATTTTCTGATGGGGCAGGAAAAACTAATTAGAAAAGCATCAAAATAAATCACTGCTTTTTCTCCATTTATTTTTATTCACTTTTCCCAGTTTTTTTAAGATATAAGTGACATATTGCATAAACTTAAGGTACACAATAAACCAATGCTGTGAACTATAGCATGCGCACCTTTTAAAGCATGCAGGACCAAGCATAAAAATTTGCTCACATCAAAGCTAGGCCCCAAAGATTGTTTTAAAATTTAAGTTAAAAATGGCACCTTACTCCAAATATGTAAAAAAGTAAACTGGACTGAATATACAAACTGAACTAAACAACTTTATCCTGAAGCTCTCAATAAACAATATAATTTGCCCATACCAGTTTTTTCCAAGAAACAGCTTGCGTTCTGGGGGCCTCACACAATACTTGACCCACGCAGGAGGCCCTGACATGTTGGGGTAGTGGACAAATTAGTACTTATTCCAAATGTAATAAAGGATCCCTTCTCTTCCAAAGCCTAAAACAGAGAAGATGAATGGTGAACAATAGCTTAAACGCTTTGCTCTTATAAAGAAAATTATTTTTCCTACAGATGAGGTGACAAAAATGGAACAAATGTGAAATAAGTAGACTCGGAAAGTGAATATCTAGTTGGGCAAAGTGCTACCCTACCGCTTTACGACATACCCTAAGAAAAATTACTCTAAAAGCTTTATAGAAGTGATCAACATGACAAAACACACAATCAGGAAGTAACTTTTAACTTATAATAAAAAACACCATTCTCTCTAAGGACTGTGTATGCAAATGGAATCAAAACACACAGAGCAATTCTCAAAATTATGGGACACACGCAATCAGAAATCTCCACAGGGGCTGGCCTGGTGGCGCAGCAGTTAAGTGCGCACGTTCCGATTTGGCCACCAGGGTTCCCGGTTCGGATCCCGCGTGCAGACATGGCACCACTGGGCACACCATGCTGTGGTAGGCGTCCCACATATAAAGTGGAGGAAGATGAGCACAGATGTTGGCTCATGGCCAGGCTTCCTCAGCAAAAAGAGCAGGATTGGCAGCAGTTAGCTCAGGGCTAATCTTCCTCAAAAAAAAAAAAAAAAAGAAAAAAGAAAAAGAAATCTTCACAGGTTTCGTCTAACCAGTGCTCATTTTAACCAAATACCCTAAATAGGACCAAACTCTTCACTACTCTCCACTTCTACAATTATACCATAAGATAATCATACACAGTACTTAAAAACAAAATTTTATTTCCTTTGCCATACTATAAAAACAAAAACTTCAAAAATCCAAAAATCACTACAAAGATTAAAAAGGAAGGAAATTCTCACGGGGCCGGCCTGGTGGCACAGTGATTGAGTTCACATGTTGCACTCCAGCGGCCCGGGGTTCGCCAGTTTGGATCCCAGGTACAGACATGGCACTGCTTGTCAAGCCATGCTGTAGCAGGCATCCAGCATATAAAATAGAGGAAGACAGGCATAGATGTTAGCTCAGGGGCAATCTTCCTCAGCAAAAAGAGGAGGACTGATGGCAATGTTAGCTCAGGGCTAATCTTCCTCAAACAAACAAAAAAAAAAAAGGGGAAGGAAATTCTGACATATCCTACAAATGGATGAACCTTGAGAACATTATGCTGAGTGAAATAAGAGTCACAAAAGGACAAATACTGACCAAATAATTCCACTTATATGAGGTACCAAAAACAGTCAAATTCAGACAGAAGGTAGGCTGGTGGGTGCCGGGGCCTGGGGGAGGAGGGCCTGGGGTTACCGTTTAACAGGCAGTTTCAGTTTAGGAAGATGGAGAAGTCCTGGAGACGGATGGCGCGCTGACTGCGCAACCATGTGACTGTACAAACTAGGCACCTAAAATGCCTAAGATGGTAACTTTTGTGTTGTGCACATCTTACAATTTATTTCAAAATCACTGTAAGGAACCACCTGAAAGAGGTGTTTATGTGGAAATGGCACACACAAATTTATTCTTCACAAAGTGACAAGCTCATTTTACATGAGTTTTCCATGCTATTGAGAGTTTGTTCAGATACACCCAAATTCTTCCGCCCCACGGAAAGCGTTAAAAACAAAACACAATTCCACTCTTTAAGTATATACATAAAAGATCTGAAAACAGAGACTCAAAAAAAACCTGTACACCAATGTTCATAGCTAATATTATAATAGGCAAAAGATAGAAACAACGTAAATCCATCAACAGATGAACGGATAAATAAAAGGTGGTATATCATACGATGGACTATCACTCAGTCATGAAAAGGAACGAAGTTCTGGGGCTACAACATAGATGAACCCTGAAAACATTATGCTAAGTAAAATAAGCCAGACACAAAAGAACAAACATTGTATGATTCCACTTACATGAAATACCTAAACTAGACAAATTCAGAGACGGAAAGTAGATTTGAAGTATTCAGAGACAGAAAGTAGATTTGAGGTTACCAGGGACTGGGGGCTGGGGGGGGGGGGCGGTGGAGAAATGGGAAATTATCATCTAATGGGTACAGAGTTTCTATTTGGGGTGATGAGAAAGATTTTAGAAATAGTAGCGCTGGTCATACAACATTCTGAATGTAATTAAAGGCACTGAATTAAAAATGCTTAAAATGCTTTAAAATGGCAAAAAAGAAAGCACAGGGGGCAGGCCCCGTGGCCAAGTGGTTAAGTTTGCACGCTCCACTTCGGTCGCCCAGGGTTTCGCCACTTCGGATCCTGGGCTCCAACAGGGCACCACTCATTAAGCCATGCTGAGGCGGCGTCCCATGTGCCACAACTAGAAGGACCCACAACTAAAAATACACAACTATGTACGGGGGGGGGGGGGGGGGCGGCCTTTGGGGAGAAAAAAGGAAAAATAAAATCTTAAAAAAAAAAAAAGCACAGAAGGAAGAAGTGAGGCTAATGGATCTCCCTGTAACCCTTTAGCCAATTTTCAAACTTTCAAACTAATTTCAGTATTATGGTCAATTTCTCAGCTCTTTCTTCACATATAAAGTGAGCATAATACATGCTGTCATCCTCCTTTGTCAAAGCATCATTTCAGAAATGAAATAATGTCTTTAACACTTGTTAATTTTAGTTCAGATCCAAAACATTATTTTCTTTAAACCGATTTTGGCCTGAAAACCCAATCTAGACAAAACTCTATTCACGTTTATGTTCTAGTCAATAGTAAAAGCTTTATCTAAAAACAATTCCCCTATAAAAAACAATATATAAAAGCAAAGTTTTCTCAGATTTCATCAATCAAACCATCAATTTCAGGTAAAAACATGTGATTGGGGCCTGGCCACAAATAAGATAGCTAAGCTTTCCTCACCTGCTTTAATTGTCCTATAAAGACAAAGAAATTGCAATTACCCTTCAACTCCTTTACTAGTTTCTATCTCAATTATATCAACATCCCCAGTGGGGAAAGAAGGCACTACCTCTAAAACTTGTGAGAGCTAAGGACAAAAAATCGGTGGAGTGAATTTATGTGTTGGATAACCAGTTCCACACGGCTATTTTTCAACTATAAATTCACTATTTGCAAAGCAGACGTTAGTCTCCATTAAACAAATTTACAGGTTCTGTCTGCTAACCAGGGCTCATTTTAACCAGGTATCCTAAATAGGACCAAATTCTTCACTATTCTCTGCTTCTACAACTATACCATAAGATAATCATACACAGTACTTTAAGGGGGAAAAAAAATCATGTCCTTTGCTACACTACAAAAACAAAAACAATTTAACAGTCAAGAGAAAAACCCCAGGAAGAACAAGTCCTGGCCCTCAGAGTTTATATCCTCTGGAGTTTGTAGAGATTACCCTTGTAGTCAGCATTATTAGTCAAATTTTCATTTCCTCAGAAAATTCAATTGCTCAAAAGTATTAAACATAGTATGTTTATGGCTAATATCTATTGACTGCTTACTGTATACCAGATACCATCCCAAGCAGTTTAACTCAGTCAATATTCACAAAGATCCTAAAACAGAAACAGGTTCTCTTATCATCATGCCCGTTTTTTAAAACGGGGCAACTGAAACACAAAGACACGCAGCGAACTGCCCAAAGTAACACAACCAGGAAGTGGCAAGAGCAAGCATGGAGTCCAGGCAGTCTGATCTCAGAACCTGTGTCTACATCCATGAAGCCAGATTCTCTATTCTCAGTTATAAATTCATGTTGCCTCTCAAGTTACAGTTTTCAAATAAACAAATTCTTTAAAAATTCTCTACGGTTTTTAATCAAGTGACAACCAAGGAACTCCTCCTCAGTCCAATCCTCCATCACCCTGATGATCCCTGACCGCCTCGAACCTCCTTCCTTCCCCACTGCGCCAAAGGGGGAAAAGCAGAGCGACGGTGCCAGAAACAAGCAGGGGACACTAAGACAAGGACTGGAGGAAGAAAGAGGAAAACTGCAGTTGTGAGAGTCCCCATAAAGGACAGACAAGAGAGGAGGAAAATGGTGAAGCAAGCAAGAGGAAAGGGTGGAGAGGTAAGCATATCAACATCAAACCCTCAGCAGATCTGATTTATCCACATTCATTTTTCCAGCAAACACACATCCTCTGAAACACTATTTCTTAACTCTCCCCCTCCAGGCAGGCAGCCTCAGCCTCCCTGTGGTGAATGGACTCTGCTGCTTCCTACTGCTGTGCTGCCATTGTAGCCCACTCATCACAAGGACTCTCCACTCGACGACGACGAACTGATGAACTGCATTCCCTGCTCTCTGTCAGTTACTGACAACCGATATGCCTGACTCAAACGTCCACAACTTCTGAAGAAAAATGCTACCAGGGATTTTTAGTAGACCGCCATTAATAAAATTCTTAGCGAGTGTCTTTCAGGTAAACTGCTTCTAACACATTTTCGAAAAGTGAAATACCACTCTCAGAGTATGACTTCTCAAACATAAAAAGAGAGAAACAAAAATCACTTCTTCAGCATCTGTTTAAGCCAGTGGTTAAGACAATTTCACGTTAATTATACCACAGCAGTTATGAAGGGGATTGTAATATTACAAAATCTCATGTTTTCAATGAAGAATGAGACTGGTTGAAGTGAATCAGGTGGAACGCAATGCAAATAGCTAGTCACCAGTACTAACAGAAGAGGTAAAGTGTTTCGATGTTTTATTTACCACTCCTCTAGCTAAGCACCTGGAGTAGCGACCTTGTCTTTTAGATTTTGTTTTGGAACACACCACTGATCTACAGATCATAAAAAAGGATAGAACGTAACTGTAAACTAATCCCATTCCTCCTATCTAATCTGAAATTATTTTCCCCTGAAAGAAATGCATTATAATAACAAGACTAAAAATCTTTCTCAACAAGACTTGCGCCCCAAGAAAAAAAAACCCGAGGGGCCGGCCCCGTGGCCCAGTGGTTGAGTTCGCACGCTCTGCTCCAGTGGCCAAAGGGTCCCCAGTTCGAATCCTGGGCACAGACATGGCACCGCTCATCAAGCCATGCTGAGGCAGCGTCCCACACACCACAACTAGAAGGACCCACAACTAAAAATACACAGCTATGTACCAGGGGGCTTTGGGGAGAAAAAGGAAAAATAAAATCTTTTAAAAAACCCCACAAAACCCGAAAACCTCCATTTTACCGACAAATTCTGCAGTCATATTCTTTTGGGTGTGTGTGAGAGGAAGATTTGCCCTGAGCCAACATCTGTGCCACCTTCCTCTTCTTTGTACGTGGGATGCCTCCACAGCATGGCTGATGAGTGGAGCAGGTCTGCACCCAGGATCCGAACCTGTGAACCTGGGCCGCCAAGGCGGAGCACACGCAACTGTAACCACTGGGCCGGGGACAGCCCTTGGAGTCATATTCTTAAAAGTAAGCCAAATCGTTGGAGATGCGTAAGGCTGAGGGTGTGGGGGCGGTTCTGAGTTCTGGCTGCTCTGCCTGCTGCCCTAGGGCCACCTTACCTTAGTGCCAAGCTCAGACCCCATCACCCCGCTTCTGGGTTCCCAGACTTGAGAGTCTGTGGTCAGGTCGGGATGCTCCAGGCTTCTCTGGGATGAGACAAATGCCTATGCCATGAATAAATCAATAAACGAAGAAGGGGGTGGGGCCCAGAGTTATTCAGAGTTCTACTTTTATTCTCTACTTAAACCCATGGTTACTTACTAAATTTTTTTTTTTGAGGACGATTAGCCCTGAGCTAACTGGTGCCAATCCTCCTCTTTTTGCTGAGGAATGCTGGCCCTGAGCTAACATCTGTGCCCATCTTCCTCTGCTTTATCCGTGGGACGCCTGCCACAGCATGGCTTGCTGAGCAGTGCCATGTCCGCACCCGGGATCCGAACAGGTGAACCGCTGAGCCGCTGAAGGGGAATGTGCACACTTAACCGCTGCGCCACCTAAACTTTCAATTTTCTAACCAGGGCTAACAAAAAACCTTAGCTCTCAAATCAGTTTTCCAAGCAATCTACAGTAGGCGGTCCAAATTATTTTTGGTTAAGATCTAGTTTTAAAGTAATGAAGAGCAAACAGCTACAATAAATTTCCCTCACTTATAACTTAACTTGCACCATGGTGAGCAGTCTTTGGAGCGGCAGCATCAGCACCACCTGGGAACTAGTCACAAATGCAAATTGCCGGGCCCCACCCCAGACCTGCAGAATCGGAGTGTCTGGGGTGGGGCCCAGGGAGTGTGTCAACGAGCCCTCTAGGGGATGCTGATGGCGCTGGAGTCTGAGAACCACCTGCTTAGGGGTTAAGGGTCCTACTGCCTAGGTTCAAATCTTGGAGTCAGGGTTTACTTGCTGGGTAACGAAGAGTAAATTACCCAGCTTCTCTGGGCTTATTCCTCATCTATAAAGTGAAATTACCGGAAGGTTGTGAAGAAATTAAGAAAACATAATAGTTAAGTGCTTAAAAGCGATGCCGGGCACATAAGAAACATCCAAAAGCTAGCCGTCGTTCCTACTATACACAAGGCACTCTGACGGCTGCACACCGGATGGGGGAGAGCGCCAAAGGCGGAGGCTTAATCCCTACCCATCCAGGAGTTAAATACCTAGTGACCAGGCCAGACACGGGTACACACGGCAAAACCACACACTCAGAGGAAATAAAGACGCCCTCCCAAGAGGGGCGAACAAGTTCATAGGGACACTGTACGAAGAAATAATTTCTGACCGAGAAAATGTTACAGTGACTCCGAATGAGTTCCACAAGCTACAGAGAAGAAAAGGTCACCCCAGCCTCCAGGTGTGCGCCAAGATTCTAAGACGCAGGAGAAGCGCGAGGGCAAGGAGGCAGCCCGCAGCGGCTGAGGCCGGGACAAGCAAAACAGCAGCGGGAAATGAAACGCGGCGTCCCAAGCGGGAGGCCTTCGCCTCGGGAAAAGTCCGGGCTCGCTCAGGGCACGCTCATTTGCCAAGTGACTTCCCTTCTGCGGCCCGAGCCCCCGGCGCCCGCTGAAAGCGCGGCGGCCTATCAGGAGCCATTGTCCGCGCAAAGTTGAGCGCGGAGGTGCGGCGGCGGCACGGGCCCCGCCCTCGCCGGAGGGAGCCGTCCCTAACGGGACCCGGCGTCCGAGCGCGCTGGGCCGCAAAGGGGCGCAGAACCGTAACACTAAAATCCCAAAACCTCGTTCACTAAAAGCCAAATCTTGGAAAAGCACAAGCGGAGGGGCAGGGAAGGGACAGGGCAGCGTTTCGTCTTCTTCCTCTCCTAAACCCCAGTCTGGGTGCCGACCGACTCCGGGCGGCTTATTTCCGCGGCCTGGAGGCTGAGGCTTTCCTTCCGGTCATTGTGCTGATTTCCCCCAAGAGCAGACCCCGGGGGCAGGAGCGCCGGCCGTGCCCGGGACAAAGCCCACTCGGGGCTCCACCTGGGCGCGGGCAGGGGCGGGAGGGGCGGCGCTCGCGGGCCCGCCCGCCGGCCGCAGTTACCAGGCAGCGCGGCGCCGCCCCCGCCGCCCGCCGGCCAATCCGGCGCGTCTGCTGCCCGGGCGCACGAGCCCCGGAGACACCCGGCCGAGCGCGACCCCACGGCTCGGGCCTGGCACCGCGCGCGCACCCGCACCGCCGCGCCGGCCAATCAGCGGCCGGGCATGCGCAGCCCGCGGGCTCGCTCGCGCGCGGGGCTCACGCGTGAGGCCCCCCCACGCCGGCGCGCGCGCCCCTCCCCCACGCGCGTGCAACTGCCGTCCCCCGCGACCGCGTCTACCCCTGCCCCACCCCCAACGACCGCGGGCCCGGAGCTGGGGGCCCCTACATGGCCGCCCCGACCCCTGTCCCTGCAGGCCCCGAAGGGGGCGAGTCCCAAATAAAGGCCCTGTTCGCGATGGCAACCGGGCGGGGGCGGGGGATGAGGCGACAGGGACTCACCCGAGTGCAGCCGCCTCCAGGCAGCGCCGGGCCGGGGGAGGCGAAGGGAAGCGAGTGTGGGCCGCGCGCGAGCCGCGGCCGCGGCGGAGCAGCCTCGGGCTGAGGCGAGCTGACGAGCGCGCTGGAGGTGAGAGGGCGAGGGGCCCGTGCGTCTCGGCCGCGCTCCTGTCACCGCCGCATGGCCGCCCCGGCAGGGCCTCGCTCAGCACCTAGATCTGATCACAGGGGACCGAGGGAGAGGCCAGGGTAACCGCGGCAGGCGGAAGGCCACGGCTGGAGAGCGCGTGCGGGCAAGCGGGGGGGCGACCGGTGGCCCCTTTTCTCTGCTCTCCGAGCTTCTCTCTCACCCTCCTCCTCCTCTTTTTTTTTTTTTTTTTTTTTGTTCCTCGAAGGCGCGCTGCGCGTGCGCACCAGCAGCGCCGCCCAGCGGGAATTGTAGTTTCTGATTCGTCCCCAACAACGCGACGGCGGGGGCAGTTGACTACGACTCCCAGAAAGCCTCGCGCCGGCGAGCCCGGAGCCCGAGGACGCGGCGAGAGCGGCGCCCGGCCCTCTCCGGCAAGGACTGTCAAT
The DNA here is from genome assembly GCF_041296235.1 of Equus asinus. NCBI lineage: Eukaryota > Metazoa > Chordata > Mammalia > Perissodactyla > Equidae > Equus > Equus asinus. The sequence goes on along the minus strand of NC_091803.1, from coordinate 17,954,203 downwards.
GGAGGCGCGGGTGGTGGGAGCAAGAACATGGCTGCACCTGGGGCCTGCGCGGCTGCCCGGGTGGGGGAGGGGAGCCGGGGCGCAGGGGCGCAGATCCAGGCCGGGGGCGGCTCCAGCCTGCTCCCCGCCGCGCTGCCGCCGGCCTCGGCCGCCGTGCGACGCTCGCGCTGACTCTGGCCCCCGAGATTCCCTGCAGATTGCGAGGCCGGAGCGCGGCCAAGGCCGGGGAGCCCCGGGCCGGCCTGCTGCCCTGGGTGCTCCGCCAAGGGACGTCCCCGCCCTGCACCCCCACCCCCGGGACACAAAGAACTGTCCATTTTGAAAGCTTGCCTCCAAAGCGGCCCCAGGAGACTGCTGCCCCAACTTTGGAGGGCGAGGCGAGGGGACTCTCCTGTTTTGATCCCCCCGCCCCCGGCTTTGCTCACACTCCGTCTCATACTCAACGTTTAGAAGGAAAGTTGAGGAAAAGCCGTGGAGTGGGAGCAGGAAAGCTGATTTGTCGCCCGTTTTGTTCTGTCAACCGCGGAGCAGTTTTGCTCAAACCCCTCCCCCCGATCATTTTTTTGCCTCTCAACTTTGATTAGCTCGTGAATTTCCAAAATAGCGAGACGTTGCTGTTCGCCGAAGTTAAACTCCAAAGTTTAAAAACTCGAGCCCGGAGATTTTAGGTGTTTCTGTAAAGCACGAAGTCGAGCGACTCGGTGACCTTTCTGCCCGCCGGCTTTGCGGGCCCCGCCGCAGTTCTCCCCCAGCCCCCTCCTCGGTAGGTGGCGACCACGGCGCTTTTTCCAGCCCGCGGGCCTTTGTCGCTCGAAATAAAACTTTCCGAGCAGCCAGTCTTTTGATGTCGGTCCAAAAGCCTTCCTTTGAATTTGGGTTCACGGATTGGCGTTCCCCGTCTTCTTTCTTCCCTAGACCGCACCCATAAAGCCTCGTCTCGAATTTCCATCTTGGATCTCTTTAAAAGAGATGGAAAATTTAAAGATCCGTGCGAGGCGGTCTGATGACAGAAAACTGCTACGTTTTTGTGATTTCCCCTACAATCTTTAACAGTCATTTTAGCCCCACCTAATTCGATCGTTGACTCTCCCTTGTCAAGTCTCTCCACAGTATTAATTTTCAGAAGAACAGTTTTCTTTTTGCACTCATATTTCATTAACATTTTGGAATATTTAATTGAATTCCGTATTCCCAATAGCAAGTACAACTGACATATATTTAGGAGCAGTCATAACTCTTGAGAAGCCTACAGCTTAGCTAGTAAGAGCCGCCAGCCAGCCAGCTGCAAACATTCAGCTGCTGTGGGCATGGGTGAGTATGTGTTATGGAGGGACTGGAGTCCTCTCGAATAATCATTCCTTCTTGGGGAGACTGGGAGGTTAAGGACTCTGAAAGGAGGATTCACTGGGTGGGGGAGTCACGGAGTAGCATTGGAAGGTGTTAGAAAGTGAGTGAGTAAGGCAAAAGTTCGTTCGTTTAGCCCAGGTTACCCTTGTCATCCTTAAAAACTTATTAGGGAGAGAGTCCCTTCCTTTGAATTTGTCTGCCAGTTCCGAGTGAAATTTTGCTGTGTCGTAGTGAACAGCTCCAACTTCCTTGAGGTTGAAGCAGTTCCTAAAACTTTAGCTGGTTTTGAGTTGCCTCTAGACAGAAAGCAGGCCATCTGGGGACAATGAACAGTGGGTGGTTTGAAGAGTGTAGAGGCCAAGCCTTCTCAGCGTACTGCTCTTGACAGGTGTAACCCTCAAATTCGTGCCTTACGATCAGAAATCTCATGGTTTTTCCATCTTCCTTAAGGTCTGACTCACCACCTGGCTGTAATTGGTACACTTGTTGCTATTCCTTAGCCACTTTCTCCCTTCGGTTGGTACAGATGCTCTGATGCTAGATGCAGTATGCCACATTAACTGTGACCATAGCTAGAAGCCACCTTGAATAACATCTTTCTGCAGCACAGCCAGTCATTTTTCCAATGTAATATCTGTCTGCTGTTTTTTGGGTTGAGCAACATATTTAAAAAATGACTGATTTGTATTTAGGGATAGTGTTTGTATGGAATCCTCCTTTGTTTAACTCACACTTAATTTACTTTGTTTAGAATCACACTCAACATCACAAGATGTGTGTACCAAGACTGAGACTGCAGGAAGAGCAGATCGCGGCTCAGCTCACGCTCACTTAAGATGGCAGCGCACGGAGGCCAAGCTGGCAGAATGTTGCACGTTATTCATTTCAAATTCTTTCAAATAGTTCTGTCTTTGCTTAATGTTTAACCTAGTATGTGCAACCCTGCAGATGAGTGCCCATATAACATGACACCTCCGTTCTACTGTATACTGGGGGAGACAAAGCCAAGTCAAGCATGCCTCGGCCAGGCTGGAGATGGATCTAGACCAAGTGTGAGCCCATCAGCCAACTCAAATGCGTCTTCACGCGGACTCGGAGCTTACATCGTTGTGGACTGCTTTGAAACGGCAAGAGACGTGGCGATGTTTGAATGTCTTCACCAGTCTGGAAGAATGATCACCTTCTCCTTGGGTTGTTGCTACTTGGTATCTGGAGTCTGCCTTCTCCATTATCATGGGACCCACCCTGGATAGGAAACCCTGACCACCCCTGCAGACAGAACCATGCTTGGTCAAGGTCACTCTTGTTGCGATCATTTAAGATGATCTTTTTTTTAAGATGCTCTTTAAAACATTTAATCTTGTTATGACTCTCATATATTTTAGATTGCCCAAAACCATAGTTCTAGCAAAAGTTGAGATACTCTTGACGCATCCATTTTTCGCAACACATCCAGTCTTTTAATGAATACTGATCAGGTCTTTTTTCCCATAATGCTGCTTGATGCAGGCCCAATATCTTCCAGGTCCAATTTCTTGATTTTTCTCTACAGTGGACCTAGTACAGTATATTTCAAGTATGGGATGTAAATATATGTCATTGGTCAGAGAGCAGTGTGATCTTTTAGGGGAGTGTTCCTGGTCAGGATGTGCACAGATCACGTGGATGGGGCCACAGTGACATCTTTAGCTGTCGGAAGAGTGTCTGCAGTCTAGCAGATAACTCCTTTGTTATGACAAGGGCGCTTTTTAAACCAATTATAAAACACTATTTTGAGCAGTTTTTTGTTCATATAATTTGAGTATTTAGAATCCTGGATGAATGACCTTTTATAGAACTCTTCCAAAGATGAGGGGGAAAAAAACCTCTTCCAAGTTATAATTTATTCATAATAATTAATAATGTACGTGTGATCTAAATAGACCTTCCAGTTCTTGCTCTGCCTTTTGTGCAACCATCTGCCCTATGCAATGAGCCTAATATTCATACAACATCAGTTGAAATAAACAGTTTTATTTGTTGGCTTAACAGGATTTAGATGAATGCTATATTCTATTTAGTATTATGTTAATATTCTTGTAATTCTTGTGTAACGTAATTTTTTTTTTTTTTGCTGAGGAAGATTCACCCTGAGCTAACATCTGTGCCAATCTCCCTCTGTTTTCTATGTGGGTCATCGCCACATCATGGCCACCATTGAGTGGTGTACGTCCACACCCGGGAACCAAACCTGGGCTGCCAAAGTGGAACATGCTGAACTTAAACACTAGGCCATGGGGCCCACCTGTAACTTCATTTTTAAAAAGTAAAATCTCAGGCCTGGCCCCGTAGCCAAGTAGTTAAGTTCGCGAGCTCTGCTGTGGCGGCCCAGGGTTTCATCGGTTCAGATCCTGGGCATGGACATGGCACTGCTCATCAGGCCACACTGAGGTGGCGTCCCACATGCCACAACTAGAAAGACCTGCAACTAAGATATACAACTACGTACCAGGGGGATTTGGGGAGATAAAGCAGAAAAAAAAAGATTGGTAACGGTTGTTAGCTCAGGTGCCAATCTTTAAAAAAAATTTTTAAAAATAAAAGCTAAGTAAAAAAATAAAATTTCTAAAATATTTTCTCTGCCTTCCTCAAGGATTTGGGGGAATCAGAGGCTATGTAAATGAAAATACTTTATAAACTCTTAAGTGTTATATAAATATTACATGATATAATTTAGCATTCAAAACATTATTTAAAATTATCCTACGAACAAAATTTCCATGTTTCTTTTCTAAATAAAGAAATACCTTGCTTTTTTGGTTTTTTTGCTGAGGAAGATTAGTCCTGAGCTAACATCCATGCCAGTCTTCCTCCACATATATGTGGGACGCCACCACAGCACAGCTGACAGGTGGTGTAGGTCCACACCCAGGATCTGAACCCCCAAATTTTCTTTTAAAAATGTTTTCTCTCTTTATTTGCAATATTAGTTTAACATCCAGTTTCTTGATTCTTTATCTTTTCATTTACCGAGCCTTTCCACTTTTTCTGGTGAATCATTGCAACCCTTTTAACCCCCTTTGAGACCGTGTGTTTATTATAATTAAGGTAGATATACTTGGGAAAGTTTTCGTCTAAGAATAAGGGAATTTTTGAAGAACGGATTGGAGGAGGAAGAAAAGGCTGATAATGATGCTGTTCAGACATGAAATTAGCCCACCATCAGTGTGTCAAGCACTTGTCATTGTTTTCCCAGCAGTGGGGAGGTGTAGGCTCATCCTCTCCCTTGCCCTGCACCCGTAGAAGGGGCTGGCCAGGCTTTGGGTTGTGCCTGGGGCCTTAGACTGACGTCATTCATCCCAGCAAACTGTGCTGGCCAATGCCAGAGGAACCCAGCTTGGCCCGCGGTCACCGGGGAAGGCGATGGGCAGAGTGAGCAACAGGAAAGAATCGGAGCAGCTGTTAAGTTCTAGACAGCCCCAGAAACTGTCTCTGTCCTCCAGAAATGTAAATAACTGCCAACATTTATTAAGCATTCCTTTGGTGCCACCACTTTGCTCAACACTTAATAGATTATCTCATTGCAGGCCCTCAACAGCCCCCTGTGGTGGCTGCTTAGAACCTCCGTATATGCCGATAAGGCCCAGAGAGGTTGAGTTACTTAGCCAAGGAAACACAGGTGGCAAAATGCAGATTCTAATCTAAATCAGCCTGTGTCCAAGCCTGAATGCCTAACTACTGCTGTCTGTTTGTAGACTACATCTATCTCATCCAGGCAGATATGAAAAGTGAATCAAATCCAGGGAACATTCGGTAGATGCCATGAGATGGCACAAGAAGGTTGGAGACGAAGCAGAAAATTTTTTATGGAGGTGGTAGCATTGCAATGGATATTAAAGGATGGATGGAATTTTAAAAAATAAAATAACATGGAGGGCTGGCCAAGTGGCCTGGTGGTCAAGTTCAGTGTGCCCTGCTTCAGTGGCCTGGTTTGGTTCTCAGGCACAGACCTATACCACTGGCAGCGGCCATGCTGTGGCAGCAACCCACATACAAAATAGAGTAAGATGGGCACAGATGTTAGCTCAGGGCAAATCTTTCTCAGCAAAAAAAGAAAAGAAAAGAAAAGAAATATGGTTTTCAAAAGGGGGCTCTCTTAGCCTTCTAACACCTCTAATCGAGGGCATCCTTCCAGAAAAAAAAAAGAAAGATTATTCCTATACTGAGTATATTTCCATCCTTTAAAAATATATAACAAACCAGTGTGACCTCAATTAAAAAAAACTCATAAAACACAAAATAAGTAGATAGAAATGAGATCATACTATGCATGTTCTTCTAATAAATCCCATAACAATGGATGTTAGGTTTCTTGTATTTTTCCTACATTGTTGTTTGGCATATTTTTATGAGTATGTTTTTAAAGCAAATTCTTAGCAGCAAAATGATCACATCAAAGGATCGGTTCACCTAAAATTGTGATCCACATGACCAACTGGCCCTCCAGAAAGATTGTACCGCTGTACACACAGGCTATGAAAATGCCTGTTTCCTCCACACCTGCCCAGTTTCCGTGAAAAGTAGCCGTTTTTTTGTAGCAGTTCTGATAGGCACATTCTGAACAAAGTTGGGCATCTTTTTATTAGTCATTTACATTTATGTTTCTGCAGACAACATTCATGTCGTTTGCATTTTCACAATTAGGTCCTTGGCTGTTTTTCCTTATTCTCTTGTGTGAATACACTGTAACAAGTGAAAGAAATTCACCTTTCGTTACGTGTATTACAAATATATCCCCGGTTTGCCTTTTGACTGTGACATTTCTTTGTGTTGCTGTTATATTCAAGTTCCGTTTTTACGTGGTCAAAGTTACCTGTGTTTTTCTTTATGTCCTCGGTGTTATAGATGGTCGGAAAAGCCTCCCCCACACCATGATAGAGACAGATCCACAGATGTAGCGATAGATGTGTGCGTATACATACACACGCGTGTTCTCCCCACAACAAGATTTCTAGCTGTCTCTCTCTGCCGTCTCCCGTGCTGCTCGGGCGGCCTGGGCTTTCCGTTGCACGGTCCCTTTAGGCTGGCCCTCGGGCCGCCAGGTGGGCCGGATGCGTCACCTGGGGCATCCTTTCCGGCTGCCCCGCTCTGGGGCCGCCTCCCGGGACTCGCCGGGCGCGGGCTCGGGGCGCCGCCGGCAGAGCCCGCGAGCTCGTCACTTCCCTTGCATCCCCGGGCCACGGTTCCCAGGCGGGGCGGAAGTCCTCCTCCGCCCTGCACCGGAGCCGGCCCTTCCCGCAGGCTCTCGTCCCGGCTTATCGGGGTCATCGGTGGCCCGGGGCCCGCCGGCGCGGAGCGTCCCTGGAAAGCTCCGAGGCACGTGGCGAAGGAGTGTTGTGAAGCGCTTAGGTGCTGGGTGCGGAGGTGGGAGAAAGGGCCGACGACGCTCCACACCCCGCTGCGGGCTCGGCCGCTCCCAGCCGGCGGGGAAATCCCCGTCTAGGTAGGGATTTCCCTTTCTTTACGGTTTGCAGACAGAACGTAAACAGCTGAGAACAAAAGCCCCGTGGGTCCATCTGACGTTTCTGTTTCTCGTTCTGAGCCGCGGCTGGGTGAATGCGTGCTCTGGTTTGATAGTGCAGTCTCTGGAAGCTTGCTTGGGAGTGAGCCTGCTCATCTCCCCTGGTCCTGTTGAGCCAGAATGACCTAAATCCTGAAAAAGCTTTCCCTTTAACGTGCTCTTCCAGGCTTTCTAACTAGTCCAAGAAAAAGTCTCGGTTGGGTATGGATTTTGTTTTTGTTTTCCTGTAATAAAGTATGTATAACCTAAAATTTACCATTTTAACTTTTTTTTTTTTTTTTGAGGAAGATTAGCCCTGAGCTAACATCTGCTGCCAATCCTCCTCTTTTTGCTGAGGAACACCAGCCCTGACCTCACATCCGTGCCCATCTTCCTCTACTTTACATGTGGGACGCCTACCACAGCATGGCTTTTGCCAAGCGATGCTATGTCCACAGCCGGAGCTGAACCGGCAAACCCGCGGCCACTGAGCAGCAGAATGTGCAAACTTGACCGCTGCGCCACCAGGCCAGCCCCGTAACCATTTTTAAGTGTATAATTCAGTGATATTAAGTACATTCACCATGTTGTGTAACCATCACCACTACCTATAATGATATTTTCAGAACTTTGTCATCACCCAAACAAAAACTATCCCATGAAGGAGTAACTCCCCATTTTCTTCTCACCCCAGCTCCTGGTAACCTCCATTCTACTGTCTGTCTCTGTGAACTTGCCTCTTACCGATACTTCATAAAAGTGGAATCATACAATATTTGTCCTTTTGTGAATAGCATATTTCATTTACCATGTTTTCCATGTTACATGTTGTACATGTATCAGAAATTCATTCATTTTTATGGCTGAATAGTATTCCATTGTGTGTATATATGGAATTTTGTTTATCGGTTCATCTGTTAGGTCATTTCCACCTTGTGGCTATTGTGAATAACGCTGCTAGAAACATTCGAGTATGGGATCTGTTTGAGTCCGTGTTTTCATTTCTTTTAGCTATATACCTACAAGTGGAATTGTTGGGTCGTGTGGTAGTTCTGTTTAACTTTTCCAGGAGCCACCAAACTGTTTCCCACATTTTATGCTGCATGCCATTTGACATTCCCACTAGCGATGCTCGGGGGTTCTCGGGTTCGGAACAAGCCCCCTCAAGATGTGCACGTGGACTATTTTGAGCTAAAGACAATTGAGACCCTGTGGGCTCAAGAGAAACTTTTCCCTCTCCCTTCAAGAATTTAAATTGGGGGCCTTGCCCATAAAAAGAGTTATTACCAGAAATAAATTTTTATGACCTATCTGTATGGCACAGCAAGCCTCTGATTACTGCACATTTGTTTTTCTTATCATCTGGTGAATTACTCTCCTCCCCTCTGCAGCCTCAGCCCCTATCCCGTTCTTAGCTCAAGATGGCGTATATAGCTCATTTTACCCTTTAGTCTGTGAAACTCTCATGCATCTGGGGTCCCTGTACAAAGGAAATTAAATTTGAGTTTTCCTATTAATCTGTCTCATGTCAATTTCATTCTTAAACCGCCCAGAAGAACTTAGAAAGGCAGAGGGAAATTTCTTCTTCCCCCGCAGTTCCAGTTTCTCCACATCCTCACTAGCACTTGTTATTTCCCATTTTGTTAGCGTGTGTGCGTGTGTACGTGTTTAATAACAGCCCTCCTAGTGGGTGTGAAGTGCATTGTGGTGGTTTGGATTTGGATTTCCCTGATGACTAATGAAGCTGTGCATCTTTTCGTGGACTTATTGGCCATTTCTTTGCAGACATTGAGTCCTTGGTCCATTTTTCAGTTGGGTTGTCTGTCTCTTTTGTCCTTGAGGTATGGTAGTAGGTGTTTTTGGTTTCTTTGGTGAGGAAGATTTGCTCTGAGCTGACATTCATGCCAACCTTGCTCTGTTTTTTAGTACGTGGGCCTCCAGCCCAGCGTGGCAGCTAACAGAGGGGTGTAGGTCTGCACCCGGAACCAACCCCAGGCCCCTGAGGCAGAGAGTGCCAAACTTTAACCACTAGGCTATCAGGGCTGGCTCCCTGTTTTTTTTTAAATTATTTTATTGAGGTCATAATGGTTTAAGCTTGTGTAATTTCAGGTGTACATTGTTATTTATCAGTTTCTGTATAGACTACATCATGCTCACCACCAATAGTCTAGTTTTTATCTGTCACCATATGTATGTGCCCCTTTACCCCTTTTGCCCATCACCCAACCCCCTTCCCCTCTTCATTTTCCTATTTTTTTTATTTACTTGCCAGTGCTTTTGGTATCATATTTAAGAAACTATTGCTAAATCTCAGGTCATAAGGATATTCCTCTATGTTTTCTTCTAAGAATTTTATAGTTGTAGCTCTTAAATTTAGATCTGATCTATTTCGAGTTCATTTTTATCTCTGGTATAAGGCAGGGGTCTAATTTCATTCTCATGCATATGAAAATCCAGTTTCCCAGCACCATTTGTCGACAAGATTGCCCTTTCCTCCTTGAATGACTTTAGTGCCCTTTTCAAAAATCAGCTGAGCACATATGTGAGAGTTTATCTCCGAGCTTTCTGTTCTGTTCCATTGGCCTGTATGTCTGTCCTTCTGCCAGCACCACACTGTTTTGATTACTGTAATTTTGTAGTAAGTTTTGAAATTGAGAAGTGTGCGTCCTCCAGCTTGTGCTTCTTTTTCAAGATTGTTTTGGCTATTTGGAATCCCTTGAGATTCCATATGAATTTTAGGATAGATTTTTCTATTTCTGCAAAAAAACTCCATTGGGATTTTGATAGGGATTGTGTTGAATCTGTGTGTCCCTTTGGGTAGTATTGTCATCTCAACAGTATTAACTCTTCCAGTTCAGGTATTTAATTCTTTCAGCAATATTTTGAAGTTTTCAACATACAAAACTTTTATCTCCTTGGTTAAATTTATTCCTAAGTATTTTATTCTTTGGTTGCCATGGTAAATCGAATTGTTTTCTTAATTTCCTTTTCAGATTATTCATTTCTAGCATATAGAAATGTAATAGAGGCCAGCCCGGGGGCACAGTGGTTAAGTTCTCATGTTCCCCTGTGGCAGCCCTGGGTTCGCCAGTTTGGATCCTGGCTGTGGACCTACAGACTGCTTGTCAAGCCATGCTGTGATAGGCGTCCCACATATAAAGTAGAGGAAGATGGGCAAGGATGTTAGCTCAGGGCCAATCTTCCTCAGCAAAAAGAAGAGGATTGGCAGCAGATGTTAGCTCAGGGCTAACATTCCTAAAAAGAAAACAGAAAGAAAGAAATGCAACTGATTTTTATGTGTTGTGGACCCTGCAACTTTAATGAATTCATTTATTAGTTCTAACAGGTTTTTGGGGATTCTTAAGGGCTTTCTACATAAAATATTGTTCCTATCCAATTCTGATGCCTTTTATTTCTCTCTTGCTTATTGCTCAGGCGGGAGTTTCCAGTACTGTGTGGACTGTAAGTGCTGAAACTGGGCATCCTTGATTCGTTCCTGATCTTAGGGGAAGAGCCTTCAGTCTTTCACCGTTGAGTAGGACATCTGCTGTGGGTTTTTCATAAGTGGCCTTTTTCATGTTGAGAAAGCTCTTTTGTATTCCTAGTTTGTTGCATGTTTTTCAGAGTGTTGGATTTTTTCCAATTATTTTTCTGCCTTAGTTGAGGTAATCGTGGTTTTTTCCCTTCCTTCTATTAATGCTGTGTATTATTTGATTTTTGTATATTGAACCACCCTTCCATTCAGGGATAAATTCCACTTGGTCATAGTGTCTAATCCTTTCAATATGCTGCTGAATTCAGTTTGCTAGTATTTTGTTGAAGGTTTTGTTGTTTTTTTTAACATTTTACTTTTCCTTTCTCTCCCAAAGCCCCCTGGCACATAATTGTGCATTCCTAGTTGTGGGTCCTTCTGGTTGTGGCATGTGGGACGCTGCCTCAATGTGGCCTGATGAGCAGTGCCATGTCCACACCCAGGATCCGAACTGGCAAAACCCTGGGCCGCCGAAGTGGAGCGCACAAACTTAACCACTCTGCCACGGGGCTGGCCCAAGGATTTTTGCATTTATATTATATTCATAAGGGATATTGGCCTGCAATTTCCTTTTCTTGCATTGTTTTTTGTCTGGCTTTGATATCAGGATAATGCTGGTCTCATAGAATGAGTTAGGAGGTATTCCCAGGCAAGCCCTGGTGGCCTAGTGGTTGAGTTTGGCACACTCTTCTTCAGCAGTCTGGGTTTGGTTCCTGGGTGCAGACCTACACCACTTGTCAGCAGCCAGGCTGTGGCAGCAACCCACATACAAAATAGAGGAAGACTGGCATAGATGTTAGCTCAGGGCGAATCTTCCTCTGCAAATAAAAAAAAGGAGGTATTCCCTCCTCTTCAATGTCTTGGAGGAGTTTGAGAAGGATTGGTGTTAATTCTTCTTTAAATGTTTGGTAGAACTCACCTGTGAAGGCATCTGGTCCTGAGATTTCCTATGTTGGGAGGTTTCTTTTCTTTTTCTTTTTCTTTTTTCTTTTGAGGAAGATTAGCCCCTGAGCTAGCATCTGCTGCCAATCCTCCTCTTTTCTGCTGAGCAAGACTGGCCCTGAGCTAACATCCATGCCCATCTTCCTCTACTTTATATGTGGGACGCCTGCTACAGCAATGGCTTGCCTAGCGGTGCCATGTCCATACCCAGGATCCGAACTGGCAAACCCCAGGCTGCCAAAGCAGAATGTGCACACTTAACCGCTGTGCCACCGGGCCAGCCCCGTGTTAGGAGGTTTCTGATTTCTGATTTCAATCTTCTTCCTTGTCATAGGTCTGTCGAAACTTTGTTTTTCTTTTTGAGTCAATGTTGGTAGATTGTGTGTTTTTAGAAACTTGTCCATTTCATCTAGATAATGCAATTTGTTGGCATACAGTTGTTCATAGTCTTCTTTTATAACCCTTTCTATTTCTGTAGAGTTGGTGGTAATGTCTCTACAATCATTTCTGATTTTAGTAATTTGAGTCCTCTTTTTTTTTTAGTAATCTAGCTAAAGATTTGCCAATTTTGTTGATCTTTTCAAAGAACCAACTCTTGGTTTCATTGATTTTTCTCTGTTCTTTTTCTGTTCTCTATTTTGCTTAACTCTGCTCTATTCTTCAATATCTCCTTCCTTCTGCCAGCCTTGGGTTTAATTTGCCCTTCTTTTTCTAGTCTCTTAAGCCTTACAGTTAGGTTATAGATATGAGATTTTTTTCTTTTTTTAAATATTGATATTTACAGCTATAAATTTTCCTCTTAGCCCTGCTTTTACTGCATCCCATTAGTTTTTTTGTTTTGGGGGTTTTTTTGGCTGAGAAGGATTTGCCCTGAGTAACATCTGTTGCCAGTCCTCCTGTTTTTTTTGCTTGAGGAAGATTAGACTGGAGCTACCATCTGTACAATCTTCCTCCATTAGTTTTAGTATGTTGTGTTTTATTTTCATTCATCTCAAGATATTTTCTAATTTCCCTTATGATTTCTTGTTTGACTTATTGATTGTTTAAGAATATGTTATTTAATACCCATGTATTTGTGAATTTTCCAATTTTCCTTCTGTAATTGATTCTAGTTTCATTACATTGTGATCAGGAAAGAAACTTTGATGATTTCAGTCTTTTTAAATTTATTGAGACTTGTTTTGTGGCCTAACACATGATCTGACCTCAGGAATGATCCATGTTTACTTGAGAAAAATGTGTATTCTGCTGTTGTTGGGTGAAGCACTGTTTATGTCTCTTTGGTCTGATTGATTTATAAGTTGTTTGAGTCCTCTGTTTCCTTATTGATCTTCTCTCTGGTTGTTCTGTCAATTATTGGAAGTGAAGTACTGAAGTCTCCAACTATTATTGAATAGTCTATTTTTCCCTTCAATTCTGACAATTTTTGCTTCATATATTTTGAGGGCTCGGTTGTTAGGTGTGTTTATGTTTCTAATTGTTAGATCTTGATGAATTGGAACTTTTGACAATATATAATATCCTTCTTTGTCTCTTTTAACCTGTTTTGCCTTAGAGTCTGTTCTGTCTAACAATGATATAGCCACCCCAGCTCTCTTTCAGTTACTATTTGCATGGAATATCTTTTTCCACCCTTTTATTTTCAACCTCTTTGTGTCTTTTTTTTTTTTTTTTTTTGGAGGAAGATTAGCCCTGAGCTAACATCTGCTGCCAATCCTCCTCTTTTTGCTGAGGAAGGCTGGCCCTGAGCTAACATCCATGCCCATCTTCCTCTGCTTGATATGTGGGACGCCTACCACAACATGGCTTGCCAAGTGGTGCCATGTCCACCTCTGGGATCCAAACTGGCGAACCCCAGGCCACCGAGGTGGAATGTGTGCACGTAACTGCTGCGCCACTGGGCCGGCCCCTCTTTGTGTCTTTTTATCTAGTGACGGCATATAGATGGATCATATTTTTTTAAAATCCATTCTGCCATTCTCTGTCTTTTAATTAGAGAATTTATCAATTGTCATGTAAGGTATTTACTGATAAGAATTTACTTCTACCATGTATCTGTTTTCTGTATGTCTTACATGCTTTTTGTTCATTGATAACTCCATTACTGCCTTTTTTGTATTTAGTTGAATTTTTGTAGTGTACCATTTTGATTTCCTAGTTTTCATTTCTATATATTTTTTAGTTATGTCCTTTGTGGTCACCTTGGGGATTACAGTTCACTTCTTAAGCTAATAACAACTGAGTTTGAATAACGCCGACTCAGTTTGAATAGTGGAAAAGCTGCTCTTATGCCTCTCTGAACCTCCCCTTTATTGTTATGTCAGAGATTATGTCTTAATACGTTGTGTACCCATTGACACGGATTTGTAATTATTTTCTTATGCATTTTCCTTTTAAATCATATAGGAAAAAAAGAGGAGTTACAAAGAAAGAGCACCATGATACTGGCTTTTGTATTTACCTGAGTGGTTACCTTTACCAGTCTTTTTTATTTCTTCTCATGACTTCAACTCACTGTCTAGACCTTTCATTTCAGCCTGAAGGACCCCCTTTATCCTTTCTTATAGAACGGATATACTGTAGTGAACTCCCCAGCTTCTGTTTAGCTGGAAATATCTTCATATTTCCATTATTCTTAAAGGATAGTTTTACTGGATATCGAATTCTTGATTGATAGGGTTTTTGTTCTTTCAAGACTTTATATATGTCATCCTGCTGCCTTCTGCCTACCATGGTTTCTGATGAGAAATTAGCAATTAATCTCATTGAGGATCCTTTGTACATGACAAAGTTGCTTTTCTCTTGCTGCTTTCAAGATCCCATCTTTGTGTTGGGTTTGACAATTTCATTATAATGTGTATATATATAACACGTATAATGTATGGATTTCTTTGGGTTTTTTCTGCTTGGGATTCATGGGTTTCTTGAATGTGTGTACTTGTATCTTTCATCAGGTATGGGAAATTTTCAGCCATTATTTCTTCAAATATTTTTTCTGCCTCTTTCTCTCTTTTTTCCTTCTAACTTCCATAATGTGTTTCTTGTTACTCTTGATGGTGTCCCACAAGTTCCTCAGGCTCTGCTAATTTTTTGCATTCTTTTTGAATTTCGTTTCTCAGATTGGTTTATTTTAATTGCCTTATCTTCAAATTTGCTGATTTCTTCCAGCTCAAATTTACTGTTAAGCCCCTCTAGTGAATTATTTTTTTCCTGAGGAAGATTGGCCCTGAGCTAACATCTGTGCCGGTCTTCCTCTACTTTTATGTGGGTTGCCACCACAGCATGGCAGCCGACAGGTGCTGTAGGTCTGCGCCTAAGAACCGATTCTAGGCCGCCGAAGCAGAGCACACCCAACTTAACCACTAGGCCATGGGGCCGGCCCCTATTTGGTTGCTTTTGATAATTTCTCTCTATTGATATTCTCATTTTGTTCATACATTGTTTTCCTGATTTCTTTTAGTTCTTTGTCCATGGTTTCCTTTAGCTCATTGTGCATATTTAAAATAGTTGCTTTAATATCTTTGACAAGTAATTCCAATGCCCTGGCTTCCTCAGGGATGGTTTCTGTCAAATTCTTTTTTCCCTGTGAATGGGACATACATTCCTGTTTCTTTGTATGCTTTTTAATTTTTGGTTGCGAAGTGGACATTCCGAATATTATAATGTAATAGCTCTAGAAATCTGGTTCTCTCACTCCTTGGGGATTGCTGATGTTGCATGTTGAGGGCTGGAACCCTCCTTTTGTGTCTTTTCCAAACTCTTGTCATAAAGTGTGTATTCCTTATTGCATGTGGTCACCAAAGTTTCTATTCCATCATCTCTGCAGTCAGCCAGTGACCTAGAAAGAGTCCCCAAAAAAGGTTCTGATCCCTTAAATCCTCCAGCAGATACTTCTGGGGAAGCTGCTGCAGCCCAAGGGGGCAAAACCAAGACAAGTGACCACACCCTCCCCTTGGGGAACCACCGGACCAGCCCAGACACACAGCCCCAAAGTGCTGAAGGACAAGAGCCCCACTGCGCATCCTGGCACCAGTGCAGCCACTGCAGGAACCTGGCTGCTGCCCCCGCAGTCCCAGTGGGGCTGAGGAATGAGCAGTGGAATCGTTATGAAACAGCAGCAGCCTCTCCACTCTCCTGGTCATTGTCAGTGATCAGGTTTCAGAGTTCTGAAACAGTCAACCACAATCCTCTTTCCAGCTCAGAGTCTGCTTTGGTGGAGGAGAGACTGACCCCTAAAGCTTCCTACTTGAGCATCTTGTGTGACGCCACAATGGGTTTTGTTTTTTTTTTTTGTGAGGAAGATTGTTACTGAGCTAACATCTGGGCCAGTCTTCCTCTATTTTGTATGTAGGATGCT
The DNA here is from genome assembly GCF_041296235.1 of Equus asinus. Classification (NCBI taxonomy): domain Eukaryota; kingdom Metazoa; phylum Chordata; class Mammalia; order Perissodactyla; family Equidae; genus Equus; species Equus asinus. Next base: position 17,938,486 of record NC_091803.1, on the reverse strand, counting down.
GCCACAGCATGGCTTGATAGGCGATGTGGGTCCACACCCAGGATCCGAAGCGGTGAAGCTCTGCCAAAGCAGACTGCATGAGCTTAACTGCTGTGCCACGGGGCCAGCCCTGGTTTTCTGGGGCTTTTTTTGTCATAGGAATTTTTAATTTTTTTCCCAGATTTATTGATATATAATTGAAATATGACATGATATAAGTTTATGGTGTACAACGTGATGATTTGGTATACATATATATATTTCAAAATGATTACCACAATAAGAATAGTTAACACATCCATCACCTCACACGGTTACCTTTTGTGTGTGTGTGTGTGGTGAGAATGGAATGGATTTTTTAAAATCAACTTAAATACACCTATTTTAAGAGTATAGTTCTTTGAGTTTTGACAAATATATAATGACCATTGTCATCAAAATATAGACCATTTGTAGCACCCCAAAAAGCTGACTTGTGCTCCTTCTCATTCATCCTTACCACTTACCCCCAGCCCCAGGCAGCCCTGGGTCCTTTCTGTCATGTAGGTTAAATTTGTTGGGGGCCGGCCTGGTGGCGCAGCAGTTAGGTGCACACATTCTGCTTCGGCGACCTGGGGTTTGCCAGTTCGGATCCTGGGTGCAGACATGGCACTGCTTGGCAAGACATTCTGTGGTAGGCGTCCCACATATAAAGTAGAGGATGGGCATGGATGTTAGCTCAGGGCCAGTCTTCCTCAGCAGAAAAGAGGAAGATTGGCAGCAAATGCTAGCTCAGGGGCTAATCTTCCTTAAAAAAAAAAAAATTTGTAGCTCCTGGCATTTCATATAAATGAAGTCATATGACATGTGGTCTTTTGTGTCTGTCTTCTGTCACTCAGCACAGTGTTTTTGATATTCATTTACATTGTTGTCTTTAGTAATTTTTTATCATTTGTTTTTTGGTTTTTGTTTTTTTTGCTGAGTAGAATTCTATTATATAGATATGTCACAACTTATTTATCCCTTCGTTTGTTGATAAACATTTGGGTTATTTCCAGTTTGGGGATATAAAGCTGCTATGAATATTTTTGTATGTATATTTTCATTTTTCTTGGTTAAATGCCTAGAAGTGGAATTGCTAGGTTTTATGGTAAGTAATTTTATAAGAAACTGACAGACTGTTCCAAAGTGGGTGCACCATTCACATTCACACCTTTCCCCACTGACTTACCCTGGCACCCTTGTCAAAAGTTGGTTGTCCATACATGTGTGCACTATTCCTGGATGCTCTGTTCTAGTCCAGTGATCTGTATGTCTATCTGATTTTTCCATGTGAGGTAGTGATGTAAAATTTCCTTATTAAATATATAAATGGACTTAATTTTTAAAAGCTAAGTCTTTATATATATAAATTTACATAATTAGGGCTTGCCCAGTGGCACAGCAGTTAAGTTCGCACTTTCCACTTTGGCAGCCTAGGGCTCGCCAGTTCGGATCCCAGGTGCAGACCTACGCCCTGCTTGTCAAGCCATGCTGTGGTAGGCATCCCAGATAGAAAGTAGAGGAAGATGGGCATGGATGTTAGCTCAGGGCCAGGCTTCTTCCAAAATAAAATTAAAAATTAAAATTTACATAATTATTGTGAATTATAATGTTTATAATACACTTTTGTTTCTATTATGTTACATTTATATAATGTATTTATATTATATTATAAATGTAATTTATATTTTATATAACTATTTCATATAATATTTATATATAAATCTGTGTAATTGGTATACAGATATTGCAAAAATTATAAAGACTGAATGCAAATACCTGAAAAGTTTTAGGGCAAAAGCACGCCCTACATAGTAGTAGTTAATTCTCAGGGTGCTTTCCTTGGTGGCCTGTCTTAGTGGTCATCGCCCTTCTCAAGTATTACTCTGCCTCATTGTACACTTTTTTTTTTCAGATTGGCACCTGTGCTAACGTCTGTTGCCAGTCTTTTTTCTCCTTCTTCTTCTCCCCAACGCCCCTTAGTACATAGTTGTATATTCTAGTTGTAGGTCCTTCTAGGTCTGCTATGTGGGACGCCGCCTCAGCGTGGCCTGATGAACACTGCTAGGTCCACGCCCAGGATCTGAACTGGTGAAACCCCAGGCTGCCAAAGTGGAATGTGCAAACTTAACCATTTGACCACGGGGCCCACTCCTCTGTACACTTTTTACAAACTTTTGCAGAGTCTAAATGACACTTGTTTCAAGAAATTTTCTGTAGCTGGGGACAAATATTTGCAAATAAGTAGATTTACCTTAGCATTCTTCATGATAGCAGAAAAGTAAAAACAATCAAAATGCTCAACAATAGGCAATAGATAAAATAATGTTGATGCATCTGTATTATGAGATAAAATGCGGCAATTTTAAAAATCAGGATTCTGAAACAAACTGTAATGACTTGGAAAATGTTCACACCATATGTTGGGCAACTACAAGCAGGCTATAATATGATATGTCAGTTTTATTAACATACACACATAAAAAATAAGATTGGAAGAAACATACCTGAATGTGTGGAAGTATTATGATTGTTTTTCAGTTGTCTTTTGTGTGTTTGAATCCTCTAATTTTTCCACAGTGAGAATGTTTTATTTTATTTTACTTATTTATTTATTTTTTAAAGATTGGCACCTGGGGGCTGGCCCCGTGGCCGAGTGGTTAAGTTCGCGCGCTCCGCTGCAGGCGGCCCAGTGTTTCGTTGGTTCAAATCCTGGGCGCGGACATGGCACTGCTCATCAAGCCACGCTGAGGCAGCGTCCCACATGCCACAACTAGAAGGACCCACAACGAAGAATATACAACTATGTACCGGGGGGCTTTGGGGAGAAAAAGGAAAAAATAAAATCTTTAAAAAAAAAAAAAAAAAGATTGGCACCTGGGCTAACAACTGTTGCCAATCTTTTTTTTGTTTTTTTCCTGCTTTATCTCCCCAAATCCCACCCTGTACACAGTTGTATATCTTTTTTTTTTTTTTTAAGATTTTATTTTTTCCCCTTTTTCTCCCCAAAGCCCCCCCGGTACATAGTTGTATATTCTTTGTTGTGGGTCCTTCTAGTTGTGGCATGTGGGAGGCTGCCTCAGCGTGGTCTGATGAGCAGTGCCATGTCCGCGCCCAGGATTCGAACCAACGAAACACTGGGCCGCCTGCAGCGGAGCGCGCGAACTTAACCACTCGGCCACGGGGCCAGTCCCACAGTTGTATATCTTAGTTGCAGGTCCTTCTAGTTGTGGGATGTGGGATGCTGCCTCAACGTGGCCTGATGAGCGGTGCCATGTCCGCGCCCAGGATCCGAACCCCGGACCGCAGCAGCGGAGCGCGCAAACTTAACCACTCGGCCACGGAGCTGGCCCCAGAGAATGTTTTATCTTATAGTTGGAAAAAATGGTAAAGGCCTCTGCGAGTTCTCCATTGATATGTGATTTCTCCCTTCTGTGGAATTTTATAGCTTTTTATAAATCTCTTAGGACACTTATCACATTCTAGCTTGTATTATAAATATTGGTGTACCTCTCTTATCTTATTTTTTCGATTCTAATTGCTTGAGAACAGAGATCTCATCTCATTCATTTTTAATCCCCAGTCCTGGCATAATGCAAGTGCCTGTCACCTGACAGGTGCTGATAAAACAAATATGAGTCAGCCAATTGTTGCCAATCAGGAACATAGGTCCCTTGTCATCAGATTTTCTGATTAAGAGAAGCCAGAAATCTGGATTTGGGTCTAACTCTCCTGATTTTTAATGATATAAATATTCAGAGTTCAAAGAGAAAAATTCAATAAATATGAGAGGAAGATGGACACAAATATTAGCTCAGGGCCAGTCTTCCTCAGCAGAAAAGAGGAGGATTGGCAGCAGATGTTAGCTCAGGGCTAATCCTCCTCAAAAAGAAAAGAAAAGAAAAGAAAGAAGTAGAACAGAAGCCCCTGGGCCCCACTGGCAGTCACTCCCCCATGGTAACCTCCGCCCTGACTTCCTTTCCCACAGATCCTGTGTGCCTCTTTTTGGACCTCAGGTAAATGGAATCATAATGTGTATGTACTCTTCTGGATCCTTTTTCCTCACTCAGTGTTATGTTTATGACATTCATCTGTGTTGTTATGAGTGGCAGTAATTTGGTTTCATCATATTTCGATGACAGGTTTAATCCTTATGAAAACATAAAGTAAAATACAGGTACTAATTTCTAAATTGCATTGTTCTGGGTGGCACCATGAAGTAAGCAAATATGTAGCACAGTTTCATCTGTTCTACCAGTGAATTGGAAAAGAAGGAGAAAACAGGGAACATTTGGCCCCAAATAAAACGTTATACTTTGTTTTCAAGAAAGGTGCAATTATCTCTGAGCTATTTCCTGACATGTTGCAGGCAGACATAGGAAATGAAAGATTTTTTAAAAATCTGACTGGGAAAGTTCACTCTTTCAAAATCAATTTTCAGAAAACGAAATGGACAAAACTTCTTCATGAGGAACATCTGGACCCTTACCCCTTCCACGGTGTTCTAGGCACCGCAGAGCCTTCCAGTGGGTAACCGACAAACCGAACGCTCCCTCCACGTGGCGGCCCATCCTCCAAGCTCAAACTCTGGCAAAAAAGCAAGCAGTGCCTGCATAAACCTAGTGAATAAATCACCCAGATTTTTTTTTCAAAGATTTTATTATTCCTTTTTCTCCCCAAAGCTCCCCAGTACATGGTTGTGTATTTCTAGTTGTGGGTCCTTCTAGTTGTGGCATGTGGGATGCCGCCTCAGCATGGCTTGATGAGCAGTGCCATGTCCGCACCCAGGATCCAAACAGGCAAAACCCTGGGCCGCCGAAGCGGAGCGCGCGAACTTAACTGCTCGGCCACAGGGCTGGCCCCTCACCCAGATTTTTATAATAAAATACAAAACAAGAAGCCCACCAAAGAACTATAAGTCCGTTGGCCGAACGAATCAGAGGATCCGGGGCTGGCTGCCTTTGAGATGGGGTGTGCTGAGGGCCTATGGATTCATCCTGGGTGGGTGGGGGTGGGGCAGGGGGAGAGGAAATGGTGGCATCCACTGCACACGCTGGTGCATGCTGGTGCAGATGGCAGAGAGGAGGAAAGGCAGGTGGACGCATCCATCCACTCATGTTTCCTTCCGGGATGCTGCCCACTCTGGGAGCTCTGCTCCTGTCCGAGCTCTCTGAAGGCGGGGACTGAACTTCACCCTCTAGGAACGCTAGCACAGTACCCACTGCGCAGCAGGCGTTTGGTGTTTGTTGACTGAGTGAGTGAAGGTAAGGAGCACAGACTTTGAAGCCTTAGATTTAACTCTGCCACATCTCACCTTTGACGTCATTGCCTAAACTCTCTGAGCTGCATTTTCCTCATCTGCGAGGTGGGGAGAATAACACCTACTTCTCTGTGAGAATTTATTTAGGCCTGCTATGTTGCCTAACAGGCATTCAAGGAATGTTTCGTTGCTATGTTTGAGAGCATGTGCTAGGTGCTTCGGGGGACGCAGACAGAAATACGGCAGTGTCGTTGATGACCTCGCGGAGCTTACGGACTTGTGGGAGGACTGAGCAGCAGAGAGGGTATAGTACAGTATGACTAGTGCAGCCATCATGAGCGCCCAGAGGAGGGGGGAAGGGACGCGAGTCAGGCTTTGAGGATTCACGAACTTTCCTAGCAAAGAAGGTGGGGATGGAGGGTATTGAAGGCAAAGAGAGGAGGATGTCAAAGCTATGGAAGTGTCAAAAGGCACAGCTCACAGAGGGAATGGCACATCGTTGGTGCCGGCTGGGGCTCCGGGCCAGGAGCAGCTCAGGCTGGAGAGGGACTCTGGTCTGATCACAATGGGCCTCTGTGCCACTGAAGTATTTGTGCTGGACACGTTGGTCAGGATGCCTGTCATTCCAGCCTCCGTTTCCAGGCAAAAATTGTGCCACCCACTCAGAGAAGCTAGACTAAGCCGCTTTAAAAAAACAAAACCAAACCTTTATTCAAGTATTTTATTTACACAGGATAAATTATTCATTTTTATAGGTTTAGTTAAATGAGTTTTGACAAGTGTATTTACCTATGTAACCCCCAACACAATCAAGATCCAGACCATTTCCATCCCTCTAAAGAGCCCCGTGTGCCCGGCGCTTCGGGCCCTGGCAATGGCGGCTTTCTCGCGCTAGTTTCCTGTTCCAGAATCCTATACAAATGGACTCATCCCGCAGGTAGCTGTTTGTGTCAGGCTTATCTCACTCCCTCATCCTAATGTTTTAGAGATTAATTCATGTTACTGTCGGTCTCAGCAGCCCCCTCCTTTTTAGTGCTGAGTGGTATTCCTTTGTAGGGATGTGCCCCACGTGTTCATCGATGATGGACATCTGCAGTGTCTCCAGTTTGGGGTTATGGATACAGCTGCTATGCATGTTCTTATGGAAGTCTTTGTGTGGACGTGTTGTCACTTCTCTTGGGTAAACAGCTGGAAGTGGAATTATTGGGTCTTAGGGTAAATGTCCGTTTCACTTTTAACAAACTGCTAAACTATTAGAGAGAGAAGAGAAGGAGGGAAGAGGGGAGGGCGAGAGGGAGGGAGGGAGCGAGCACAGAGGACAGCCTCTGCCTATTCAGCTTCCCTCCAGCCAGTGCGGGGAGTTATGGGGGGAGAAAGCAGCTGGATTATCCGGGAGAGGAGAGGAGGCGTGTGGAGGGTGTCCCCACATCACTCATCCACGCACCCACATCTGTCCCAGCCCAAACCACCATGGCCACTGCTAGCATCCTGAGGAAGTCCCCTCGTCCCCCAACTCGTGAGCCAGCCAGAATATTACACGGGACCCCATGAAAATATCAGCATCCCCGGAAGCCTGGGATCACGTGCAGGTTGGGGGCCGGTGCTGTCTGGGCCCCCCCAGGAACAAGTCTTCCGGGAAGGCAGGGCAGGAGCCTGGGGAGCCCCAGCCGCGTGGAGAGGTGCCCAGGGCTTTGCGGGCTCCAGCTCAGGAATAGAGACCTGGTGACCCATGGAGACGCCTCCCTGGTGAGCCCACCTGCCAGGCCCCAGAAGCGGCCACGTCTTGCACAGTCGGAGCACCCCCCGGACAGGCCACCAGTCCCTTGAAGCCTTGAAGGGAGGGTGGAACTGTTCAGATAAATTGCACAGCAGCAAAAGCAGAGGGAGACGGGAGGAGTAATAGTCCTGAGCCCTCAATGAGGGCCCCACCCCACCCGCATTCCAGATGCCCCACCTCGGGAACATGGGAGAAACCAGAGGTCGGCTGCACTGTGTGCCCTGGCAGTACAGGGCGCCCAGGCTGTTGGCCTGTGCTGGCCCCACATTGGCCCTGCCACCAGCAGGGCAGCCAGCCGAGCCTTCCACCCTGGAGCAAAGTATCCAGAATGTTTTGTAAGGTAAGAACACAGTGGATTTCAGAGTGGAGACAGTAAGAAGTTGTTCGTAATGGGCTTCCTGTCGCAATCCTCTGGACACCTGCTCCCTCGTTCCTCCTGGATCCAACCCACCTTGACCCTGGGCCAAGTTGGCACAGGAGGTGCAGATAACATTGGGAGGCATGGAAACAAGTCCTCAAAGCCAAACCTGCAGAACCAGACGAGTCTTTTGTGAAATTCCCAGGCCAGAGCTCCGAGCCCCGAGGCTCCTTTGCACACCTGGCCCTGGGTTTGATCTCGGAGGTGGCTGCGGTTTCCTTTTGCAACCGGTTTCATGTCGGGTTTCAGCTCCAGGGTACGTCCTGAGCACCCTCTCTGCAGGTCCAATCTTGTATAACTTGAAAGACCTTGACCCGTCCCGCTTGCCACAGCACTCCTTTCTTTTCTGCTAATCCAGATGAAACACCTGGAGCAGCAGTATCACAAAACAGGCCTTCAGGGGCCCCCACAGATGGACTTTGTCCCAAGCTCAGGAAGAAGCGTGTGTCTGTGAGTACGTGTGTTTGTGTGAGAGTGTGTTTTACATATTTACTCATAAAGTTCAAGTTTTCAGATATTCTGCTTTCTGGCTGTGAATTTGATGTGACATGATTAGGGTTAAAAACATTTGCTTGCACAGAAAGACAGATACCAAATGACTCCACTTGTATGCAGTACCCAGAGTGGTCACATTCACAGAGACAGAAAGTAGAATGGTGGCACCAGGGGCCGAGGGGTGGGGGATGGGGAGCTTTTGATTGATGGGGACAGAGTTTCAGTCTTGCAAGATGAAAGAGTTCTAGAGATCAGTTGCTCAACAACACAAACTTACTTAACACTACTGAACTGCACATTTAGAAATGGTTAAGATGCTTCATTTTATGTTAGATGCATTTTACTGCAATTGAACAACAATTTGCTTGGTCTACCGAAGATGGTGAAGACTTCGTGCCTCTAAGACCTAACAGTGGATGGCTTTGTGAGAGGGACAGTTGTCAAGTTCAAGCACTCTGCGGGCCCAGAGTGTGAATCCGAAGTTAGGATGGGCCATCAGTGTGGTTAGGATGATACAGCAAAGGCGCTACAGACAGGCAGTGTGGCCACATCCCAGTGGATGTGTGGCCCCTAACAGAGAGCTACCTGGACCCCCACAGCCTGGGCTTGACTTTTGGCCATGAGTTGCCCCCTTGGGCTGCCCTTCATTTTTGTTCCCAAGGCCGCAGGACAGAGTGTGTCTCTGTTTTGAAGAGGGGAAGTTCAGTGCACATTTATTTCCTACCAAGACATGTCAGGACCACATTGCTTTATGTGTTCTTATTCCTGGAAAGGAAAGTAGTATGAAAATTGTTTGGGTTTTAATACAGAATAGTTTTTGTTTTTTTTTTTAAATTTAGGGCTTATTTTGAAAAATTATGAATTTAGTTCAAATGTATGCAGATACCTTCCAGAGAAAGTTACTATTACAGCAAATTATTCTCTTTTTTTCTTTTTTTGCTTGAGGAAGATTTGCCCTGAGCTAACATCCGTGCCAGTCTGCCTCTATTTTTTTTTTTTTCGTATGTGAGTCACCACCACAGCATGGCCACCGACAGTGGTGTAGGTCCACACCCAGGAACCAAACCAGGGCCGCCAAAGCGGAGCATGCCAAACTTAACTGCTAACCCGTGGGGCAGCCCCAGCAAATTATTCTTGATCCAATGGCATGGAGAAAATTGCTGGAATATTCACATTTGAAGATTCCTTATCAATGAATGCTTTTGACGGAAAACTAACCCAAAACTGCTAATATTTTCATTAGAGAGGTTTAATAAACTCCATTGCAACAAATAAAGTACTTAAATTAGTAAAGAGCTCTGAATTGAAGCATCATTTTGGGGAAGAGCCGGGGTGGGCGTAGAAGAGGAAAGAAGGAGGGTGTTGAAGTCAGGCGTCGGTGGAGCCATCGAGCGCCTTCGGCTATTCGGACGCTAATTTCAGAAGTGTCCTTGTAATTATGCTAAATTAAAGATCTCTCAAATTATAGGCCACAGCTACCCACTTTCAGTGTTGAATAATTCTATAAAGATGCTAGTGAAAATGCTGCTCGAAGGCCGGAATGAGAGCGCGCACGTTGAACTCGGCGAGGTCCAGCGGCTTTATCCCCCAAGGGATCTGTTAGGTTGAATTTGAAGCAGCTGTTGAACAGATTCATTTAAGCAAAAGCTTTGGCTTCTTGCTGGCAGTGTTTGCAGCAAGGAAAGCATGTGACCACTCAGGGCAAGGCAGAGTCCCTCCAAGGACGTTCCGAGGGCTTATGAAGTGGCTGCTTCAAATCCACACCCCACGCCACAGGGACTGGCAATTGCCCTGGGCTGGGGTGAGGGCTCCTTGGCGGTTCTGATGCGCAGCCAGGGATAAGAATGAGCCAAGAACTGATTGACAGAGAATGATAACTTGGCTTTTACTTCCATTGTCTTTCTTGTATGGGAGACAGGCAAAAAAAGAAAAGCCGGTGGGTAAAAATATTTTGGTGACCTGATAAACATCTGCTATAACTCCAGCTAATATGTATGGCACATAAGAGCTTTTAAAGTGTTTTCAAGGACATTCTCCCCTTTTACTCCACAATCCTGTGAGTAGGTATTGTTGTCCTTATGTGTAGGGTTGAAAAAAACTGGCTTAGGGAGATCAGGTGAGGGGCCCAGCTGGTAGGAGGCGGAGCTGGGGCTCAGACTGGCCTAATCCATCTGGCCCTTTGTTCCCAGCCTGCAACAATTCTCTTCTGTAAGGCCCATCCATTCTACCGTCTGTTTCTGCTGCACTTCAGCTGGCTTGTTCTTCCTCACAGTGTAAATTGAGATCAGTGTAATTTCTGAGAAAATAGAAATTAGCAGGGCAGCCGGCCTGAGAGTGGAAAGTAGTGGACGCACTCAGTCGGCCTTGAAGCATGAAACATTTCCAGATGCCAGAATTGCTCATGCTTGCTTCACTTTGCTTGGCAGGGCTACAATTAAATACCGCTCTCCAGTAGCTGTGGTGGGAATTGAGATTTGCATCTGTCACGAGGCCCTTTGGAAATGACCTTGAAAGATAGAAGAACCTCAATTTGCGTTAGTTGGTAGAAAATGTCATCAAGAAAATAGCAACACTTGAAAACAGATCCAACTTTTAAGTAGAGGGATTTTTAACTCACAGATTTTATCTAGATAGGCGAAGTTCAAGGATGTGAAGGAGATCTCTTTAGTGGCGAAAAAAAAGATTTTAATTTTCAGGCAAGATCTTTTTCCACAACTACTACTTGAAGAACTGCTGCCACCTCATGGAAAATTTTTAGAAACTTCCAGTTTAGGCAAGAATCCATGTTTGCTCTCTTCCATGGTCTTCTTCTAAGTCACTGCCACTGTGTAGGTCCCCTCAGACCAAAACCCCTGGGAATCTGGCCTGCAAACTGTAGTTTTCATATCATTGTGGTTCCGTTTGAAAGTGATCAGACAATCATAGAAACAATGTGATTAGAAATCAAGAAATAATATTTCGTTTAAAAATATTTTAAATGTAAAATTTTTCAAGTGTAATTTTACATTTTTAAGTATTTCTCGTTTATGAAAAGAAATACTGTATCTGTTGGAATTGAAATGAGCAGAGAGGACATAATGATGAAGAACATGGTTCTCTGTAACTCTTCATGGCTATTATTTCAAGGATGACACTGCTGCAACATACAGACCCATGCCAGCTGGACATGGCCAGCCCTTCCACACCTGTCTGCCCTCGCACAGGCCTGGGACGACCTGCCCACTGTTGGCTTTGGGTGAATTCTGATTTCAAGGCTCAGCTAAGGAATGGCTGCCCCGGGGAACATCCTTCAACTCCTCCAGGCAGAGTGGGTTGTGTTCCCCTCTTTGTTTCTGCAGGACTTCCTGCCCACTGCTAGGGCCGTATTTATTGTTACCGTATTTACTGCTGTAACACGCTTTGGTTTTCTTGTGATGGTTTTGCAGAGGGAATGAACAGCATGATGGCTAAGAGCTCCCACTGTAGGTTCCAATCCTGGCTCTGCAAGTTTCCTCTGCTCAAGGGCGGTAACAACTGAATCACCTCGAAGGTTGTAAGGCTCATTAAGGGTGAGCCTTAAATGGGTTCGTATTCCTCAGATGCTTAGAGCAGGGCCTGGCACAGAGGGAGCACCGTCACAGTGTGAACTGGCTCTGCCGCTGTCCACGTGATCACTGCCCACGCGCCAGACTGGCGTCTGCAGACAAGGGTGGGCCATTTTCGTCCTAGATTCCCCTGGGGCCAGACACATGTGTCAAGCAGTGCTCAGTTGTGTTTGGTGAATGCAGGCATGCACGAATGCGACATTTAAAAACACCCTTTCCACCCAAATATTGTCACAATCATGATCTCGGAGTGAGTGTGCATGTGCTGGTGCCTTAGCTCTCTCACCACTGCCCTAGCATGTTCTAGCTGCTCAGGCCAAGTCCAGCCCCAACACTGCACAGGCTCGCAGGCTGGGGGGGTGCCAGGCTCTCCGCAGCGTCAGGCATGCAGCATTGACAACAGCTTGCCCGTAACCCGGAAGAGGACCGGTGATGTGCACATGCTAAGGCATCTGTGTCGGAAGCCCAACCTGGGAATTAAGGTTTCCCTGCAGACCCTGAGCCGCAGACACCGCCAGTCACCAACCAACACCTCCGTTCTCCTCTCTGTCTGAATTATTGCGTTAGCTCCCTCGGGCTGCCATGGCATAAACTGGACGACTTAAGATATCAGGAATTTACTGTCTCATAGTTCTAGAGGCTAGAAGCCCAAGACCAAGGTGTTGGTTCCTTCTGACGACAGCAAGGAAGGATCCATCCCATAGCTCTCTCCCAGCCTTGGTGGGTTAGCGGCCATCTTTGGCATTCCTTGGCTCGTAGATGTATCATGTCAAACCTTCCACATGGCGTTCTCCCTGTGTCTCTTCACGCCGTCTCTGTGTGTGTCCACCTCTGTGTCTAAATTTCCCCTTCTCATAAGGACACCAGTCACATTGGAGTAGGACTCATCCTAATGATCTCATTTTAACTTGATTACCTCTGTGAAGACACTATTTCCAAAGAAGATCACATTCTGAGGTACTGGGGAGTTAGGACTTCAACATAGCTTTTTGGGAGGACACAATTCAACCCATAATTGTTATGGAGAAGATCTGAAGATTTTACTGCTGGAGAATTGGTAGAATCGCCATATTCTTTTTTTTTCTTTTTTTTTTTTTTTTTTGGTGAGGAAGATTGGCCCTGAGCTAACACCTATTGCCAATCTTCCTCTTTTCACTTGAGGAAGAATGGCTCTGAGCTAACATTTTGTGCCTATCTTCCTCTATTTTGTATATGGGATGCTGCCACAACATGGCTTGATGACTGGTGTAGGTCCACGCCTGGGATTCAAACCTGTGAACCCTAGTCCTCCAAAGCAGAACACGCCAAACTTAACCACTGTACCACCAGCCTGGCCCCTAGAATTGCCATATTCTTAAGGTTCATGAGTGAAGTTGAAGCTGATGTGATATACTCGTTCAGATTTGGGGCTACAGTTTGGTTTTAAAAGGGCACAGGGATCAGCCTGTATGTTCATCACTGGGTTATTTATAATGATCAAGTAGAGGATATATCTAATTTTATTTATTTATTTATTTATTTATTTATTTATTTTTAATTTTTTTTAGGAAGATTAGCCCTGAGCTAACATCTGCTGCCAATCCTCCTCTTTTTGCTGAGGAAGACTGGCCCTGAGCTAACATCTGTGTCCATCTTCCTCTGCTTTATATGTGGGACGCCTGCCACAGCATGGCTTGCCAAGTGGTGCAATGTCCGCTCCCGGGATCTGAACTGGTGAACCCTGGGCCTCCGAAGCGGAAGTTCGGACTTAACTGCTGCACCACTGGGCTGGCCCCTAGAGGAAATATCTAAATGTCCTACAGTAGGAGGATCGTTAAGTAGATGATGATGATAACTAATATTCTTCATGGCTTACTCTGTGCCAAACACTGTACCAAAGATTTTATATGAAAATTGCCATTTATTATAAGTTATGGTTTCTCAACCTGTTAAAGGGCATCTACAAAAAACCCCAGAGGTAACATCATACTGAATGGTGAAAAACTAAAAGCTTTTCGCCCTAAGCTCAGGAACAAGAGAAGGATATCCATTCTTATCATTGCAAGTCAACATTGTACTGGACGTTCTAGCTGGGGCAATTAGGCAAGAAGAAGAAATACAAGGCATCTAGGTTAGAGAGAAAGAATTAAATTATTTCTATTTGCAGATGACATGATCATGTGTATATAAATCCTAAAGAATTCATAAACACACACACAAAACTATTAGAGCTAATCAATGAACTCAGCAAGGTTGTAGGATACAGAGCACTACACGAGAAAATTGTATTTCAATCCAAGGATGAAATTAAGAAAACAATTTTGCTTATAATAGCATCACAAAGAATACAATATTTAGGAATAAACTTTTAAAAAGAAGTGTAAGATTTACACACTGAAAACTACAAAACATTACTAAAGAAATAAGAAAGCAATAAATGTAAAGACATCCCATGTTCATGGATTGGAAGATCTAATATTGTTAAGATAACAATACTCCCCAATTGATTTACAGATTCAAAGCAATCCCTACCAAATCCTAACAGGCTTTTTTTTTTTTTCGCAAGAAATTGAGAAACTGATCCTAAGATTCACATAGAAATGTAGGGGATCTAGAATAGCCAAGACAATCCTGAAAAAGGAGAAGAAAGTTGGAGGATCACTACTTCCTGATTTGAAAACTACTGCAAAGTTGTAGTAATCAACAGACCGCAGTACTGGCATAAGGAGAGACAGGTACATCAATAGAGTAGAATTGAGATCCCAGAAATAACCTCTCACTTTTATGGTCAATTGATCTTAAACAAGGGTAGCAAGACCATCCAATGGGGAAAGATTAGTCTTTTCAACAAATGGGACTGGAATAATTACATGAAATTAGATCCCTGTTTCACAGTATTGATGCAAATAATCAATAACCAATCTATAGATAAGAAAGCTAGAGCAATATTTATTGAGCCAATGCTGATGACTAGCCCAGAAGTGCCATGTCCACTGGAGAAGAAGGCACTCAGGAGAAGCGTGGTTTACAGTGTGTTTATATTCCATTTCAGAGCAAAAACGCATATCAAGCGTGACAGGAATGCGATTTTTTTCCCAAAGTCACAAGGATACGTTTTGCTGCAGTTAGCACATATGCAGAGGTCAACTTGACCTTGGTCCTCTGAGAAGAAAAACTTATTTTTGAAGAAGTACTGGTACTGGTGTCAGAGAAAGAGAGACATTCGCCCCTGTCTTTAAAGAGCCCACTCTTTTGTTTGGGAAAATGTTTGAAGCAGGTGTGCACTGCATGTTCTGCGGGCCCTAAGTCAGGCTGCTCCGGGAAAAACAAGTTTCACGCCGAATCAGGGTTATACCTCAGTATGTGAGAACTTCTTCTTATTTTCATCACACAGCATATACAAAAATTAAATCAAAAAGGGACACAGACCTAAAGGTAAGAGACAAAACCATAGCAGTCTCAGAAGAAAACCTAGAGCAAATCTTTGTGACCTTGGATTAGGCAATGGTTTCTTAGGTATGACAACTAAAGTATAAGTAACAAAAGAAAAAATAAATTGGATATCATTAAAATAAAAAAATTTATGTTGGAATCGGCCCAGTAGCGCAGCAGTTAAATTCTCACATTCCGCTTCAGCGGCTCAGGGTTCGCTGGCTCAGATCCCGGGTGTGGACATGGCCCTGCTTGGCATGCCATGCTGTGCTAGGCGTCCCACGTATAAAGTAGAGGAAGATGGGCACGGATGTTAGCTCAGGGCCAGTCTTCCTCAGCAAAAAGAGGAGGATTGGCGGCAGATGTCAGCTCAGGGCTAATCTTCCTCAAAAAAGCCACAAAACTCTCCTATACGTCAATGATTAAAAAAGACAAATATAGATGGTCTCTGACTTCTGATCGTTCAGCTTATGATTTTTTGACTTTATGGTGGTGCAAAAGTGATACACATTTAGTGGAAGCTGCACTTTGAATTTGGCTTTCTTTGCAGGCTGGTGCTCCGGGGTGCGATTCTCTCGTGAGGCTGAGCTGCAGCAGCCGCAGCTCCCGGTCAGCCACCCAGTCACGAGAGGACACGACAGAACCGCATCTCAATGTGTCTGTTATCAAAGGTAAATTGTGGTGTATGTACTTGTTGGACTATTATAGGACCACTTATTTATTTAAAAAGTTTAAACTACAAAGAGTATGTTCATAATATGGCCTCAGTTAAAACAGTAAGGATACAAAATTGTATCATGTCATCCATCTGAATCTATTGGAGTAGGAGACACTTTTGGTAGCTCCTCCAGCCTCCTTTTCCTCTTCTTCTAACCTGACAGACCATGTGACTCAGGGCAGGGGCCCAGCTCTGGGGTGATTGCTCTAAGCCGATGGCAGTAATCCCCCGCTTTAGCCGGTCCACACTGGTTGGTTGGCTTCCGGCATTCCAGAGCGCGTGTGAAGCAGGTTGGCCAGTGAGACTGAAGGAGAAGACTTTCAGCCGTTTCACTCATCTCCCTGCCCTGAGAGGCAAATGAGATGCTGCCCGTGAAGGTGCTGTTGCAGAATGACCCTTGGGAGGAAGTCAGTGTGTGGACGGCCCAGAGGAGAGGCGCCCTTGCATCCTTTAGAATGTCACTGATCTCCATCAACCCTGACACCTGGCTGCCTCTCGGTTTCCTGCTCCCTGAGATCATTCATAGCTTTCCTTCTGTTTTAGCTTGTTTGAGTCAGGGTGGTTTTGTTATCTAACTGTGGTATTGTGATTTATAAGAAATAAATATTTGGTTATTCAGGTGATCAACGTATATTTCTCATATATATTTGGTCTTCATCCACAGTTCCTGGCTCACAACTCCCAAAACCCTTGGAATTTCCTAAGCGTTAAGACTGATAAACGTGTCTCTTGTTTTGGTTAATGAAGGTGACTTTTGGACCCCACCCAAGGGTGGGGGCCGGTTGCCAGGAGAACTAGCTGTGTGATCATAGGCGTCGAACTTTCAGTCCCATCCCCTGATTTCCTGGGCGGGGGTGCGGTTTGAGGCGGAATCAATTGCCAGTGGCCAATGAATTGGTCAATCATGACTACGTAATGAAGCCTCCACAAAACTCCAAAAAGACAGCTCTTCAGCCCCCTTTTTTGGAGAGCTTCCACGCTGGGGAACCAGAACCCTTCCATGTGCCACCATGCCCGGCCCCAAGCTTCACAAGGACAGAAGCTCCTTTCTTCAGGACCTGGCCCTATGGATCTCTTCATCTGGCTGTTAATTCGTATCCTTTAATATCCTTTGTAATAAATCAGTAATCTAGTGACTAAACAGATTTGCTTGAGTTTTGTGAGCTGTTCTAGCAAATTAATTGAACCTGAGGAGGGTGCCGTGGGAACTTCTGATTTACAGCCAGTCAGTCAGAAGTACTGTAATAGGGGCCGGCTGGGTGGCATAGTGATTAAGTTTACGCTCTCTGCTTTGGCAGCCCGGGGTTCACAGGTTCGGAGCCCAGGTGCAGACCCACACACTGCTCATCAAGCCGCACTGTGGTGGTGCCCCACATATAAAATAGCGGGAGATTGGCACAGATGTTAGCTCAGGGACAATCTCCCTCACACACACACACACACACACACACACACACAAAAGTACAGTAACAACCTGGACTTGCGATTGGCCTCCTGTGTTGGAGGGGGTGGTTGAAACCTCCAGTTTGTAGCTGGTCAGTCAGAAGCACAGGTGACAACCTGGGACTTGCAGCTGGCACCTGAAAGAGAGGGTGGTCTTGTGGGACTGAGCCCTTTACCTGTGGAGTCTGATTCCATCTCTGAAAAGAGTGTGAGAATTGAGTTGAATTCTCAGACACCCTGCTGGTGTCCCAGAGCTGCTCGTTGGTGTGGGGAGCTCCCCCCCGACATGTTGGAATTGGGTCCAGAAGCCCTTTGCGCTGACAAAAGCATCCTAACTAATATAATAAGCATAGAAGAAAGAGCAAAAGGAAATGTATAAAAATGTAAGTAGCAATTATCTTTCAATGGTGGGATTATGAGTATTTTTTATTCTCTATATTTTTCTGTGTTTTCAAATTTTTCTAAAATTAGCTTGTATTATACTTTTAATCAGGGAAAAACAATACGAGTTTTTAAAATAAAAAGGGGATATAAAAGCATATGTGGTCACTTGCAGCAGGCGGTCTCTGGGGAGCAGGCCCCCGTTGTGTCTCCTGGTGTTCACGCCTCTGTGTAGCCCTCCCCTGTTGTACCAGGGTTGATCTGCAATATAAGGAATAGAAGGCAGAAGGGACGACATTAGGTTATAAAAAAGACTGTGGCTTCTGTCTTGGTGCTTGCTTTCTCTCTCGAATCACTCTTTCTGGGGGAACGTGCTGCCATGCTGTGGGCAGGCGCATGGCGAGGCCACTGTGCTGGGAAACTGAAACCTCTGGCCAGCAGCCGTCAAGGAACTGAGGTCTGCGACAAGCACGTGAGGGAGGCTGGGAGCAGTTCTCCCACCCCAACCGAACCTTCGCATGCCTGCAGCCCCCCCACAGCTGGAGTGCAACATCCTGAGAGCCTCTGACCCAGAACCACCCATCTAAGCTGCTCCTGGTTTCCTGACCCGCAGCATCAAAATTAGACAGCAAATGTTTGTTGTTTTCAGCTATTCAGTTTCAGGTAATCATTTCCCACTTTGGGGAAATCTAAACTTCAGAAACAGAAGCACCAACACCAAAGGATGTATCTACAAGGATGTTTATTACCACTGTCTTTGTTTTAGAAAAATATTAGGTATAATTATCAATTGTGGTGGTACCATTCTGGGGGACTATTGTACAGTGGGTTTTTGTGTGTGTGTGGGGAGGATTAGCCCTGAGCTAAGTGCTGCCAATCCTCTTCTTTTTGCTGAGGAAGACCGGCCCTGAGCTAACATCCATGCCCATCTTCCTCTACTTTATATGTGGGACGCCTGCCACAGCATGGCTTGCCTAGCGGTGCCATGTCTGCACCCGGGATCCAAACTGGCGAACCCCGGGCCCCCGAAGTGGAATGTGCGCCTTTTAACCACTGTGACACCAGGCCAGCCCCTCTTTTTTTTTGAAGATTGGTACTGAGCTAACATCTGTTGCCAATCTTCCCCCATTTTTTTCTCCCCAAAGCTCCAGTACGTAGTTGTATATCCTAGCTGTAAGTCATTCTAGCTCTCCTATGTGGGATGCCACCACAGCATGGCTTGATGAGCAGTGTGTAGGTCCGTGCCCAGGATCAGAACCTGCAAACCCTGGGCTGCCAAGCTTAACCACTCGGCCACAGGGCGGGCCCTGAAGGATATATATCTTGCCATTAACACTGACAGTTAATAGCAAGGGATAAGATTGGAGGCAAAGGAGAGATTATGAAGTTTTAATTTCTCCTCTATGTTGTTTACATTGTTACATCAAACATCTGTTAATTTTGTGATAAAATATAACAATGTCCAAAAACCTTATAAAAAGAGAGGAGGAAAGCAAAAGTGTACAGCAGCATTCTGGAATTACCTATTATCACTCAGCCAGCTCAGGCTCAAGTGACTGGCGGGCTACTGTGCAGAGTGTGGGGGGAGCCAGACGTGGGGAGGCCAACACTGCCAGCTCCAGAGTTGTTCTGCTGGCCTTGGTGTGGAGGGTGAGGCCCCAGCGCATCAGCCTAGCACTGCAGGCATCCAGTAGACTATCAGAGCCCCACCTGGGGACAGAGAAGGGATGTGGCCAGGGGATGCTGGAGTCTGGGGTAGGAGGTGCTAGGCAGGGGCCATGACCTGTGGCCTAGTGTGGCTGTGGCATGTAGCGCTGGCCCCAGGCTCCCCAGAGGTGGGCCCTTGCTTTCACCAGCAGGGCTCAGTTACCCTCCCTGCCCCGGCAGCCTGGCTTGCAATTGGATCCCGCCGTGCATGCAGCTGACCAGGGCTGGGGCGGGCAGGAGGCAGGTCTCTATCCCAAATCACCAAAGAAATCCTGTAGCTGACTGTGCACATGCTCTGTGTCTTCTCAGGCGGCGGATCTTTGCTTCCTGGGGCCTTCATGGCATCCACTCTGTGCAGCCAGGGGGCTGGGGGCGGGGGCGACAGAGCTGTGCTCCTGGGCCCGCCTCCCCTGCCTCCCTGCTCTGATTTCCTCTCTTGTGGCAGCCAGGGGCTTCCTGTTCTTTCTGGCTGTCTGAGCAGCTTCCTCTTTTATCTCTCAACATCTTACAGCAAGTGTCTGGATTGCTTCTGCTCTCGGAAACTCCGGCAGAGACCAAGCAGAGAGCCTCTGGGACTGGTCATAGTTGCGTCACAGAAGGGCCCAGCTAGGTTCTGGGCGAGCCAGGGGAGGGAGGCGGCCATGTTCCTGGACCTGACCTGACTGCTCTGCACCGTCCTCCACCTTCCCCCACTCCAGGGCCTTCTCTTTGCAGATAACAGAGTCCTGGCTCCTAAGGCGGAGTTGCCAGAAAACACAGGAAGCCCAGTTCAATTTGAATTTCAGATGAACAACAAATAATTTGGGGGGTATTTTATTTTCCAAATATTTCATGGAACATACTTATACTAAAGAATTACTTCTTCTTTATCTGAAATTCAAGTTGAACTGAGCATCCTGGATTTTTTTATTTGCTACGTCTGGCAATCTGATCCTAAGATGGCTCAGCTTTCAAAGTTCTAATCAGGTTTCCC
The DNA here is from genome assembly GCF_041296235.1 of Equus asinus. NCBI lineage: Eukaryota > Metazoa > Chordata > Mammalia > Perissodactyla > Equidae > Equus > Equus asinus. The sequence continues at coordinate 17,918,319 of NC_091803.1, read as the reverse complement.
AGAAAGGAAGGAGAGGGGAGGAGGAGAGAGCCCAAAAGGAAAGAAAAAACTCTCCCTGAGGAGAGCTTGCGGGTGACCCCACAGCTGCGCCTTGGGGCTGGGGGCTGAGGGACCTCCTCCCATGGGCCCGAGAATGAGGGAGAGAGGGCCGGCCTGGGACGGGCCCTGGCTCCGCCTAGGTGCTTCTAAGGTCCTTCAGCCCCCCTGATCAGGTGGTCTCAGCTGGTCCTGACAAATGAGGGGTCGGAGGCGCAGCCTCTCCTGGAGCAGGAAGCAGGCCCAGGGTGCACAGTCTTACGGGGGCAGCGCACACAGCTCCAGCTTGGGCCCAGTCCCTGCCTTTTCTGGAATCCTGGGCAGACTCGAGAGGTCCCTTGGGCGTGCAGGCAGGAGAGGAAGGTGAGGCTACTTCAGGACCCTCCTGGCTGGCGCCTGGCTCCCCATCCTGCCCTCTGGGAGCAGAGCAGCCGTCTCGGCCTGTCACCCGAGGCCACCCGAGGTTCACTTGGGAACAGCCGCAGCCCTGTCGCTGAAAACCACATATTTCTAGACGATAATAGGAAGTTGCTCATTGTTGTAAAACCTGTCTCTTTTACTTCAAAATGATTTCCGTGCATGGTACCTCAGGAGAGAGGGCCGGGCGGGGATGGGGCACCCAGGTGCCAATCCTGGCTCAGCCGCCAACCTACTGTGGGTCGCCCTGGGCGGTGGCTGAGATGCCCTGGGCTCCCAGGCTGGCGTCTGTGGCCTCAAGCACTCACTCATTCATTTGTCACACTCGTCCCAAGTGCCGGCTCCGCCTGCCAGACCTAGGCCTGGAGCGGGACTTCGGGCCCTTGAGTAGCCTGCCAGCAGTCGGCATGTGGGGGATACAGACCCAAAAATGGATCCCCCGTGATCCAGGGAGATAGAATTTCCGCTCCCTCCTCCAGACAGAGAGTTACTCGGCCCCCTGGGCCCTGCGCCTGCCCTCTTCCTGTGCCTGTGGCCGCCCAGGGACCTGCTGGGGCTGCCTACTGGTGGCACTGACTGTGATGGCACTTGTCACAGTACCCAGCAGTGACACTGCTGTCACTGACAAAAAGCCCTCCGTGCAGCCACTCTTCCTCCTGCAGCCCCCAGAATGGCAGCAGTGAGCCCGTGAGCAGCACAGTGTTCTGGAGGGTCCCATTTGCCCTGGACCCATCAGGCTGGGTTGGATGGAGGCAAGCTTGGTTCCCCGAGACGCCCACCCATACGTGTCCAGGGGCTCCAATCACCTAGGGGGCCAGGGACCAGGCTGAGGTGGGAGGGCTTTTAGGAAAAACTTTTTACTGTGGTAAAGTTCATATAACATAGCATTTACCATTTAGGTGTACAACTCTGTGGCATTAAGTACATTCACAGTGTTCTGTAACTATCACCACTTTTTCCAGAACTCTTTCATCAGCCCAAACAGAAACTCTGTAACCTCTAATCTATTTTCTCTCTGTGAATTTGCCTATTCCAAATACCTTATATGAGTGAAATCCTACAATATTTGTTCTTTTTGTCTGACTTCTTTCACTCAGCATGATGTGCTCATGTTGTTGTAACATTTATCAGAACTTCATTCCTTTTTATGGCTAATATTCCATTGTGTGGTTATACTCTGCTTTGCTTACCAGTTCTTCACAGTATATGCCTAGAGCAGAATTGCTGGATGAAAAGGAAAAAGTCACCTGTGTTTCTCCTCTCTGTACAACACACTACACTTCCAGCCACGGAATGTGGGGGGGGTTTCCCCACACCAAACAGTTCTCAGACACCAGCTGGGTGTCCTACAATTGAGCTCAGTTCTGACACTTCACCTGAAGGTGGTGGCAGATCCCACAGGCTAAGGACTCAGTCCCACAAGACTGACCCCACTTCAGATGCCAATTGCAAGTCCAGGTTGTCACTTGTGCTTCTGACTGACCGGTTATAAATCAGAGGGTCCCACGACCCCTCCTCAAGTTCAATCATTTGCTAGAGTGGCTCACAGAACTCAGGAAAACAGTTTACTTACCACATTTCCGCTTTACTACAAAGGATATTTAAGGGTACAAAGGAAGAGCCAGATGAAGAGATAGGCAGGGTGGGGTCCAGGGCACAGGGGCTCTGTCCCCATGGAGTCGGGGTGTGCCACCCTCCTGGCATGTGGCTGCATTATTCTTCAGCCTGGAAGCTCTCCACATCCATCCTGGAGGGAGCTTTGTGAAGGCATGATTGATTAAGTCATTGGTCATTGGTGATTAGTTCAATCTCCAGCCCCTCTCCCTTCCCCGGAGTTCAAGGCGTAGGACCACCAGCCGTCTAAGCCAGCCCCATCCCTAGGGGCTTTCCAGAGGCACAGCAGTAACACAGAATCAGGTGGTTGAGAGGCTTGTTATGAATAACAGAAAACACCTTTGTTGCTCTTAGCACTTAGGAAATTCCAAGGGTTTTAAGAGCTGGTGCCCGGGACGGAGGTGAAGACCAAAATATATATTCTTATTATATCACAGTATCACACTGGGTCATATGACAATTCTATGTTTAGCTTTTTGAGAAACTGCCGATTGATTTCCACAGGGGCTGCACCATTTTACGTTCCCACCAGCAACGTGTGAAGGTTCCAGTTTCCCCACAGTCTCATCAACACTTGCTATTTTCTGTTTTATCTTTTCTTTTCTTTTCTTTCTTTCTTTCTTTTTTTTTCGGTGAGGAAGAGTAGCCCTGAACTAACACCTGTTGACAATCTTCCTCTTTTTTTTTCTCCCCAAAGTCCCAGTACATAGTTGTATATTCTAGTTGTAGGTCCTTTTAGTTCTTTTATGTGAGCCACTGCCACAGCATGGCTGCTGACAGAAAAGGCATGTGGTTCCACACGTGTAACCAAACCCGGGCCGCTGAAGCGAAGCTTGGTAAACTTTGGCCACAAGGCCATCAGGGCTGGCTCCTGTTTCATTTTTTATAATAGCCATGCTAGCGGAGGTGAAAGGGTATCGCACTGTGGTTTTGATTTGCATTTTCCTAATGATTAATGACGTTGAGCATCTTTTCATGTTGATAAAGGAAATTGTATATTGGGACCCACAAAATGGAGGCTCCCCCAGCGGTCTGGCCCACGTCACAAATCTAAACCTAAGTCATCCCGTACTTAGGGAAACACCTCACCGTCTAGGAAACCTGAGCCACCAGTCACCCTCCACCCCAGCGTTAGCTGGCTCACCTGACCCTAGCTGCTGGCCTCACCCGGAGACGCCCACCTCCCAGCCTGTCTAGCCTCTTCTAGCGCTCTATAGAACGCGCACTTGCCCCAAAGCCCTGGGGAACAGCGCTCCGCCGCCTGTGAGGCGCTGAGTACCCAGCCTGCGGACATCAAACTTCTTACTAAATCGTATTATTTTTGCCACTTGACAATGTATTGATGGGCCACTCGTATATCTCCTTTGGAGAAATGTCTACTCAAGTCCTTCACCCATTTTTTGTTGTGTGTCCTTTTGTTGTTGAGTTGTAGTTCTTTATACTCTGCACAGAGCAGCCAGAGTGATTTTTTACAAAAACATAAACTGGACAGGTGACGCCCTGACTGGAACTGTCTGGCGGTGTCCTCGGCGCTCCGAGTGGACGCTGCTCCCCCTGCGGCCCGGGGCTCTGTCCTCACGGGAGAGGCCGCCCCCTCCTGCTCCCCTCAGGGCCCACAGACGCGCTCCCTCTCTGCAGGGCCGGCTGGCCTGCTCTCCGCCTGGCCGACCCCTGCGGTCCCTTGAGCACTCAGCTCCAGCCCTGGCTCTCAGAGCGGCCTGCCTGGCGGGCCCCACCTCGGACCCTGCGCCTGTCCCTCCCCCAGCTCTGGTCTTCATTTGTAGGTCCACGTTGGCTGTGCACTTGCCACTTCTCCGTCAGAGGCAGGAGGCACGGGGGCCTGGCAGATGCTTCATGAATGCTTGTTTAATGACTAAATAAGATGAGGAATTGTCTCTCCCAGGGGCCCATGGCCTTTTTGGAAGACAGCATGGTGATTTCCACTTGCTGGCCCCGACAGCCAACTCCAGGGGTGGCGTCTCACAAATTTACTGAAGACGCAGCAGGCAGCTTCCCCAGCCTCCACAGTCCTTCCACCTTTTCCAGATTTGCTTCAAACCACTCTCTTGCTGGGGAGCCAGGGAACCCGGGGCCTAGGCCATGAGGATGCCCAAGGTCTTGGAGAGGAGGCAGCCCCTCCGGCAGTGGGCGAGGCGAGTTCGGGAGCCTGGCCAGAGCCCGGGGAGCATCTCCTGTGGTAAGAGGTGGGGCAGCAGCAAAAGAGAGCGAGAGCAGGGGGCAGGCAGAGCGAAGGGAGCGAAGGGAGCGCAAGCAGACTCCAGCTGGGGGCCATGGACTCTCAGGGCCTCGCAGGGCGCAGAGCCAGAGCCACGAGAGCTCTCGGGGGAAGGAAAAAGTGTCAGAGACCCCAAAATGAGGCTTCAACAACCTACGGAGGGGCTGGCCTCCTGGCTGAGTGGTTAAATTCGCGCGCTCTGCTGCGGCGGCCCTGGGTTTCGCCGGTTCGGATCCTGGGCACAAACCTGGCACCGCTTGTCAAGCCATGCTGAGGTGGCATCCCACATGCCACAACCAGAGGGACCTACACCTAGAATATACAACTACTTACTGGGGGACTTTGGGGAGGAGAAGAAGAAGAAGAAAAAAAGAAGATTGGCAACAGGTATTAGATCAGATGCCAATCTTAAAAAAAAAAAAAAAACAACCTACGGAGTGGGAGAAAATATTTGCAAATCATATATCTGATAAGGGGTTAATATCCGAAATATATAAAGAAGTCATCCAACTCAATAGCAGATAAACAAACTATCCAATTTGTTAGTGGTTAAGTTTGCATGCTCCACTTCGGCGGCCCAGCGTTTCGGGAGTTCGGATCCTGGGCGCAGACATGGCACCGCTCATCAGGCCAGCTGAGGCGGCGTCCCACATAGCAGACCTAGAAGGACCTACAACTAGAATGTACAACTATATAACGGGGGGATTTAGGGAGAAGAAGAAGAAAAAAAGAAGATTGGCAACCGATGTTAGCTCAGGTGCCAATCTTAAAGAACAAACAAAAAAAATGAGCAGAGGATCTGAACAGACATTTTCCCAAAGAAGACATACAGATGGACAACAGGTACGTGAAAAGGTGCTCAATGTCACTAAACAGGGAAATGCAAATCAAAGCCACAGTGAGACACCACCTCACCCCTGTTAGAATGGCGATTATGAAAAAGACAAGAAATAACGAGTGTTGGAGAGGGTGTGGAGAAGGGGGACCCCTCATACACTGCTGGTGGGAGTGCAAACTGGTGCAGCCACCATGGAAAACAGTATGGAGATTCCTCAAAAAATTAAAACTAGAACTGTCATATGATCCAGCAATTCCACTTCTGGGTATTCATTTGAAGGAAACAGAAATACTAACTCGAAAAGATATCTGTACCCCCCTGTTCATAGCAGCATTATTTACAACAGCCCAGACATGGAAGCAACCCAAGTGTCCATTGATGGCTGACTGGATGAAGAAGTTGTGGTGGATATATACAATGGAATATTGTTTAGCCATAAAAAAGAATGAAATCTTGCCAACATACATGGACCTTGAGGGCACTATGCTAAGTGAAATAAGTCAGACATTGAAAGATAAACATTGATCTCATTTATGTGTGGAATCTAAAAAGCAAAGAAACCAAAACTCACAGATACATGCAACAGATTGGTGGTTGCCAGAGGCAGAGGGTGGGAGATGTGCAAAACGGGTGAAGGGGATCAAAAGGTGCCGACTTCTAGTTATAAAATAACCAAGTCCTGGGATGGAATGTACAGCATGGTGGGGGGGGGGGCGGGGGAAAGGAGGTCTCAAGAGGAATGGCAGATTTCCTGAGCAGAGAAGGCCTCTGTCTCAAAGACCGGAGCGTGACGTCTGGAAGCTACAAAGAAAAGGACATCTTTTTTGCGGGGGGATTTAGGACATATTAGGAGCTTGTGTTTTAGGCTGTGTGTTCAATAAGCTATTTTTCAGGGGACAATAGCCCATTGTGTTGCGTCTTCTGAGAGCACCTGCTGGGCCAGGACCACCTGGGGAGGCGGCACAGAGAGGACCTTTCCGCTGCATCATAAAGCAGGGCAGACGCTTGTCAAGCAAAGGGAAGGGGAAGGGTCAGCCAGGCAGAAGGCCTGGGCAGGGGTGTAGAGGTGTGAGAGGCTCTCGAATGTTCCGAGAACAGTGAGGACATGGTTTGGCTGGAGCCCAAGGCACACTGGGAGATACGGAAGGATTGAGCCGTGGGGGGCTGGGCCTCGGATGCCAGCGGGGCCCTGTGGCTTTCCTCCTGGGCAGCGTGGTTGGCAGAGCTGCTTCAGCAGGCACAGAGTGTGCCTGGGCTGTGGGTGAGGATGACCCCCACGGCTGCCTTTTGTTCAGATGCCAGTTTCTTAAGGTCTGTGAGCCAAGCACTGTGCTGTCAATGGGGATTGCGACAACACCTCTAATAGTTTTTAAAATGTATGCGTGTAAGTATGTGTATGTGTGAGTGTGTGAGTATGCATGTGTGTGTGTGTGTTCCTCTGGTCCTTACAGCTGTGGCCTCCTGTTGATGTCTCTTCCTGTGGACCGAGAGTAGTGTCTGGTCCCAGAGAACCTGAGCTAGCCTGTGCCTATTTCGTTTTTTCTTTTCAAATGTACTCCTATTTTTCCTAAAACAAAGGCGAAACCAGAAAAGAACCCCCGTCCCCGCCCCCACCTGCAGTGGCTGCTGCTTCCCCATCCCTGGCTGTGCCTTGGGCCAGGAGGCGAGGCTGCCAGCAGGATCCCCCCTGGGCCGGCTCAGTGGCCTGGGTCTTTGAGTCAGGCAGGCAGCCCCGGCTTGGAGTCCAGCCCCGGGCTTTGTTTTCCCTGGTTGTGTAACCGTGGATAAAGCCCTTGATCTTTGTGAACCTCAGATTCTTCACCTGCAAAAGGAAGAAAGCATATTTACTTTGCAGGGCTGTGAGAATTAATAGTGCACACAAAAGGTCTTGCCCAATGGCCATGACACTGTGGGCTTTTAGTATATAGTAGTTGTTTTTACTATTATCTGCAAAAAACGTGAGCAAGGAAGAGTGCTCTTTTTTCGTTTTTTTTTTTGAGGAAGATTAGCCCTGAGCTAACTGCTGCCAGTCCTCCTCTTTCTGCTGAGGAAGACTGGCCCTGAGCTAACAGCCTTGCCCACGTTCCTCTACTTTATACGTGGGATGCCCACCACAGCATGGCGTTTGCCAAGCGGTGCCATGTCCACATCCGGGATCCAAACCAGCGAACCTGGGCCACCAAAGTGGAAGTGCGCACTTAACCGCTGCGCCACAAGGCCGGCCCCAGGAGCACTCTTGGTACCTCTCGTGGCTGCCTCTTCGCCTCCTCTGGGGCCTTGTGTTTATCGTGCCTCCTGTTTCTGGCGTTTTAAGTGGGCTCTTTCAGGGACCTTGATGTCAAAATATAGGGCTTCTGGAGTCTAAACACTTGACTAGAAATCAAACAAGCAAGCCCAAAGGGCGGGAGAACAGCCGGGGCCCCAGTCACGTCCCGCACACGGAGTCGGGTGGGGAGGGCACGGGCCCTGGAGCCGTGTGGAATAGGGTCTAGAGTTCGGGGGTCCCTCATTTTCTGCTCCTTGCGGAGACAGCTGTAGTCGAGTCACATGTCCATGCGGCTTCCCTTTAGTGAGGAGCTCTGCGTCTGTGGTAGCGCCAGGGTGTAACAGTGAGCACGTGGGCACTCGCCCTGCCATCACAGAGCCGAAGCAGAGGAGACAGCCAGAAAATAAAGTATGGCACATGGCAGTAATAACATGATTTTTAAAAAAGGAGGTGGAAGGGCCAGCCTGGTGGCGCAGCGGTTAAGTGCACATGTTCCCTTTCGGTGGCCCAGGGTTGGCCGGTTTGGATCCTGGGTGCAGACATGGCACTGCTTGGCACGCCATGCTGTGGTAGGCGTCCCACATATAAAGCAGAGGAAGATGGGCATGGATGTTAGCTCAGGGCCAGGCTTCCTCAGCAAAAAGAGGAGGACTGGCAGCAGTTAGCTCAGGGCTAATCTTCCTCAAAAAAAAAAAAAAAAGGTGGAATTTTAAAGTTATGAGGTAGGGGGGTATCTGCTTTAGTTTGGGTGTTCTGGAAAGGCCTCTGACCAGGGGACATTTCAGTGACAGGTGAACAGGAAGGAGCTGCCACGCTGGCTGAGTTGGGGAGGAGGGGAGGCCGTTTTGAGGAAATGAAAGCAGGACCCCCCCCACCCTACGAGGCGGAAAGGCGGTGCTGCAGGCAGCCCTGGAGATGAGGTCGGAGCACGCGGCAGAAGGCAGCCATGCAAAGAGCGTCTTGGGTGCTGTTTTAATGCACACCTCCACTTTTACCCACATTCCCCCTTTTGCCTCCTCAAACCTCGGGCATCCAGAACGTCGCCAACAAGTGCGCTGCATCCTGAGGGCTCCCACCGGGAGACCCCGCCCCCTGCCCCCCGTCCCCAGCCCTGGGCCTCAGCTTCCCCACTGAGAAATCATTAATATCATTTTCCCAGAGCGTTCACCTTCCATGGAGCCGCTACACGAGGCTTAAAAGAGGGGCTACCGTCTGTCTCCATCTTTTCTCCTCTTCTCTGTCATGGCCAGGTGGGACGGAGGAGACCGTGCGCCACGGAGAGCAGTAGGCCACCATAAAGAAAGCTTTGGCTCCTTAAAGAAAGATAGCTCAGGAGGGTGTTGCGAAGCCCCCGCCCAGAGCTCAGGACCACCCTCCTCTTTTTGGCAGAAGGGAAGCACCTGGGCGGCGAGGGAGGATGCCGCGGGGAGCAGTTGCCGGGAGAGCGGCTCCCGCCACCCCTGCCTCCCCTCCCCCTCCCCCTCGTCTTGTCCCTGCGCTGATTATTGCTTTATTACTGTTTTCAGTCGGATATAATTCCGGCGTTTTCTATAATCTCGATCCTTTCATTGATACCAGATTGTTATACAAAGATTTGTATATGAAATGATTATGTACCCACCAGAATACATTCCCCAGCAATTAGGACGTTTAAGATGCAGCGCCTCACGCTCCTTCCGCACATCTCTCATTTATTACTTCTGAAAGTGTTTTGTGATTTTTTTCTGGTGGATGTGTTTACAAATCCAGTAACAATTCTCAATGAGAGTTGCAAAACACGAAGCCGTTTTGAACCCAGACAGATGGCAGCTAAATGAACTTTAATTAAAGAATGAGGGCTTTCAAAATGCAGGACGCTGAGATTCTGGAGAGGCTGCAGAAACAGCATCTGGGCTCTTCCGCGGAAAGCAGGGCCTGCCGGCGAGCAAAGGGAGTCTCGGGGAGGCAGCCCCGCGGAGCAGGGGCCGGGCGGGCGCAGCGCAGCAAAGCGCAGGCGCGCGGCCCGCGCCCCCGAGCACGTCCTCGCCCTCCGTCCTCGGCCGGGACGCTCCTCCCCAAGCCCGGCGCTCCCGGGACGAGGGGAAACGGACACAGGCCCTTTCCTGGTTCAAGGGCTTCGACTTGGCAGGGGGTGGAGGCTCCCCTTTCTGCTTTATGGAATAGGGTCGGGCACCGAGGCGCGCGAGTTTGCTGCACTGACCCGGTTAATTGCACGCGTCCAAACAGCGAGAGTGAAACTAGCCAGCCGGCGGGCCGGGGCTCTGGGGCGCAGCGCCGCGAGATCGGGACCCGGCCCCGCCCCGGCTCCCAGGCTCCCCGCGCAGCCGCCCGCGGGCACCGGCTCTGGCCCTTCCGGCTCTGGCCGCAGATCTGAGCGGCGGGGCGGGGGCGGGGGCGGCCAGGGCCGGTCTAGACGACCCACCGAGAGGCGCCAGCCGGCCGCCGGGCGGGCTGCGGGGGCGCCAGGTGGGCCCAGGCCCCCAGGCCGCGGGGAGGCCGGTGCCCGGGCTGCAGCCCCTCACTGCTCGGTGGTGCCGCGGAGAAAGGGGGCAGGGGAGGGGGCCAGACCAGGAGGAGCCTAGAACTCAGTGCTGTGGGGAAGGAGAAGCAGTGGAGGTTTTTAAATCAGGGAGAGACGGGATTAGACGGGGAGAGGATGGGTGCCAGGAGAGGGGGCTGAAGGCAAGGCGGCAGCTGCCAGGCTGTCCTTGACTTCACAGGCAGTTTCTGCCTTGAGGGCGGGGGTCACTCTAGGTGGTCGCCCCTCCCCTGATCCTGGAGAGAAAAGGGCAGGGGTCTGAGGATGGAGGGCCGGCCCTGGCAGGTTCTGGGGCCAGTGGGATGGGGAAGGGAGGTGGTGGCACCAGCAGAGAGAGGAGCAGTTTGGCCGAGGTGTGCCAAGCCTGTGGTTTCTGGCTCCTCGCATCTTTCCAGGAGGAAGCAGAGTCCGGAAGGCTGGGACGGGGCCTTCCCTCCCAGCTCTGGGCACCAGCTGACCCAGAGGGCTGGCTGAAGCTCCTGGACTCTTTGGATCATGTCCTGAGCTGCCTCAGGACTGAGGTCCTCTAAGTCGTAGGCCTGGTTCTGGACCTTGGCTGGATCCTGCGGTCACCCTGACCTCTCCACGCCCCAGCATCCCTTTCCAGCTGACCTCTGCGTTCTGTTGGCTGGCCTCCTTGGTATTTTCCACCTGGCCCAAACCACCGCCAGCTCTTGCTGGAACGACTACAAGAGCCTTCCACATGGTCTGCCAGCTTCTCCTCTAGCCTCGGTTTCCTTTCTGCAGTAAGCCGGGCCCTTCCAAAATGCAGATCTGGTCCTGGCTATCACCCCCGCCCCCCAATCTCCTTTGCCTAGCCCACAAGGCCTTCCACATGGGCCACTGAGGAAAAGCACACAGCTTGGCCCGAGTGCATGGCTTGGCCAGCAGGACCCAAGCTGCATTTCTGCCCCGTCCCTCCTCTGCAGCTCAGCACCATGAACAGGGCACAACCTGCTGACCGTCCCCACCTACCCCTGCTCTTACCTCCGGCCACTCTCCTCAGGTCCTCTGCTCCAGCGACTCCCCGTTCCTGGAACACCCCAGTTCAGTCCAGCCTCTCTGCGGCCCTTCCACGCAGCTCTCCTCGTGGAACGCCCACCTGCCCCACCCCTCCGCATTAGGTCCCACCAACACCTACCACGCTCTTCAAGACCCACCTTCCAGGACCCTTTCCTGCTGCTGCACCAGGTGAGGGCCCCTGCTCTTCCCGTCAGGACCGGTGGCCCGCATGCCTGTCTCCCCACCAGGAGTGAATGAGCAGCCACGGTGGGCCAGGCCCTTCAGTCCTTCTGCTTCCAGTCTTCTCCCTCCCGTCCCTTCCCACCCACCCCCAAAGTGGTCTTTCTGAGACACAGCGGTGGCCCATCGCTCCGCTGCTCAGATGGCCTGAGCTTGACTGAAAACCCCTCCAGGCCCAAGGCAGAGCCCTCCTCCAAGATGCCTTCCCTCCCGCCATGGGGAGTCCACGTTTGATGGTCATGCCAACACTTTGACTTCACCTGAGTTACTGGGGCCAACAGCCCCTACCACATCGTACACCCTGAGGCCAGGGGCTCGGCCTGGCGCTTTGCCTTTGGTGGCGCCTCATCCCGAGGTCGCGTGACCCCAGCAGCAGAGAAATGAGTGAAGTCTGTGCCCAGACACCAGGCCCAGCGGTGAGGGACACCACCTCTGCTTGGGCAAGGCAGGAGGGCCCTGGCCGGTCCCCTGACCTTGTCCCAGTGATGGCTTCGGCCGCAATTCCAAAAGAGAACATACAACAGTTAAGAGCAAAGGCAACTTTTTTTTTTTTTTTTACTTATTTAAAAAGGCCTTGGTGGCAGGAATATAGTGTAAAAATCCTTGGAAAAACTAAAAGGCATCGATACATATCCGAATATACATTTTGTACATAAATTACATTTCCTTAGTCTTTCTGAGTGAGGTCCTGACGGCGCTGAGGTCTAGTAATTCAGGGGTCCCGGGAGCTGCACGTTCAGGCCGGCATAGTCCACCATGTACATTGGCCATTGCTAGAGAGAGGGAACAAACGTCCGGGTTAGGACTCCAGGTGAGGCAGAAGAATGCCAGAACACTTAGCTCTGCTTTCAGAAAGGCTTCCTCAGACGCTGGGCCCAAGGAAGGCACGTGCGCTGCTCAAGGCCCCATGCTTCACCAGTGGTCACAGAGCCTTGGGACGAGAGCCCCCCTGTGTCCTGGGGCTAATGATGTGGGCCTGCCATGAAGGCCTGAGGAACTGGGGCTGGGCTCACAACTGGCAGCCACCCCCATAACCTCAGCCCCCCCAGGCCTCATTCTCCAAAGCGGCTGTCACGTCTCTCTGTGGTGGCAGGAGCTGGGGAGCCTCTGTGAGCACTCAGCCAGCTAGGGAGGATAAAGGACAGCTTGACCTTTGGGGTTTTCCAGGGAGGGGGTGAAGGGAAACATGGTCACAGGACAAAGAAATCCTAAAATCCAGGAGAAAAAAGAACTCTGTGACTATGTATGGTGGACGGATGTTACCCAGACCTACTGTGGTCAGCATTTTGCAATAGATACAAATATCGAATCGTTATGTTGTACCCCTGAAACTAATATAATGCACTGTATGTCAATTATACCTCGATTAAAAAAAATAAAAAGAAATCCTAAAATCATTTTCAAATGTGTGCCAATATCCTCCCCCTTTGGACTCACGCTGGCAAAGCTAATATTCTGAAGTCACAGTGAACTCTCAAGTGTGAGCCCCCAGTGAGCTTCTCCTCTCGCGGGGAGGGAGCCCAGCCCGGCCTCACGGCAGAACAGGTGGGCCTCTGGAGTGGGTCCTCCGACCCTTGTGCTCCTCGTCTACACAGGGTGGGTAACACCCACCCCTCACAGGGCTGTGGCAAGGCTCGGAGTGATGCAAGCACAGAGATCAGCCAGGCCTCTGGCTGCCCGGGAACCCGAGAGTCTGCTGGGGGTCCTGCTCTGGCACTGCCCAGGGGGCTGGGCAGGTCCCTTCCTGTTCCTGGGCCTCGGCTTGTGCACCTGCCCCGTGGGGATGTGACCTCTGCCCAGGCCCTGTGAGCACCTGATATGAGGGGCACTGTCTCTGGGTAGGACAGGTAGCTGCGCCTGTAACCCTGAGGCTGCAGAGCCCCTCCGAGCCCACCGCCCCCCGCCCCAGAGCAGGTGGCCCTGCCCGGTGCGGGCAAAGGCAAAGAGCAGAGGGCAGGGCCAGCTCTGTGCAACTTTACCACGAGGGAGATCTGGTTGGAGGATGCCACGGGCTCCGGGTTGGAGGACGAGGACGAGGAAGACGAGGAGGAAGAGGAGACGGAGTTCCCCTCAGAGACCCGCTTTCTCTTGCGCTTGGGAACGCTGCTGTCTTTGGCTGGTGGGAAAGGAGGCTGCTGACGCTGGATGCCAAGGCCACGATGTCTCGGCTTCCCTGCCCCTCTGGAGAGGCCTTTTTCAGGTTTAAAGTCGCCTTCTCAGCATCTGAGGCTCCACACCCACCAGCAGCCGAGGCCGCCTCTCCGGCGTCCTTCCCTAACCAGGCCCCGCAGCCCATTCGCCCATCCTCTGGCCTCGGCTAACACGAGACCCGCACCCCGAGGCGGGCTCAGGCCCAGGCCTCGTCACACCCTCCCCACACCATCCAGCCTGCAGGGTCCCAGCCTCCCCAGAACTCCCAGAGCCCCCCAGGGCCCTGCATGCCATGGTGAAGAGCATGGCCTTCGGAGCGGCACAGACTTGGTCCTTGGTGACCATCACTGAATGGCCCTGCACCGTCACTTCCTCACGAGTGAGACGTGAGTAAGATCCTGCAGGGCTGCTGTGAGGGCCTGTGAGATAATGCACCTGGCCCGCATAAACACTGAGAAACTGAACTGCTAGCATATCGTTGTTAGTGTTAGTGCTGATGTGGGATGACCTGGACCTGACAGTGCTGTTCCAGATGACGGTTCACGGGTCTGAGTCAACAGGCAGTGTCCCAGTGGAAAGAAACTCTGCTTTAGAGTCAGAAGTCCTAAGTTCAAGTTCCATGGCTGCCACTTTCTAGCTGTGTGACCATGGGCAAACGGATTAATCTCTCTGAGCCAAATGGGGAAAACAATGTGATGTGAGACTCAAAGGAGATTGTGTGAAAACGCCCAGTACCAAGCCCAGCAGAGAGCAGGACTCAGCAGGGGTTTGGTTGCTGCCGTGTCAAATTGATGAGGATACACAAGACTTAGAAACAAGATGTGGAGCTGTGTAGGGCGTGGGGCTCGCCTGAGTGGACCAGCCACTGCGTAGAAAACGGACACAGCCCACCAGAGGCGTCATAATGACACGGTGTGAAGGCAGGCTGGGCCCACGAGGCAACTGTGGGTCCAGCTGGTGAAGAAAGACCGGAGCCTGGGACCTGTGACATGGCACAAACAGAGATGCTGGGAGACAGAAGGCTCCGGAGCAGAAGGAGCCCAGGGAATGAGCCAGAGAGGAGGGAATTTTGTGGGAGAAGCCACAAAAAAAGAAGTCAGAGGTGCTGGTCCAGGGCTGTGGCCATCCTGGGGTCACCATAAGACCCTCAAGACGGCCACGGTTGGGGAGTGGTGAATGTAAGTGTCGCCATCCGCCCTCTGGGCATCTTCCCCCAGCTCTCCTCCTGGAGGCCTCTGCAGGCCTGTCTGCGTCTCTGCCCTGGACTTGAGGGCAGCTCCCAAAGCTGGCCGCCTCGCCACCCCCGGGGTCTAAGGCCGTGCCTAGCCCTTGGGATCAGTGCAGGATAGAAGGAGGTGGCTTCTGGCTGGACCGTGCCACCCTGGGCTGTGGACTTCCACGTGAGCTTGGACTCATCTGGAGCTGAGACCTCAGGTCAGGCCAGGGTGGGGCGGCCTTGCTGAATCCATCACTGTCCCCACTGAGCAGCCACGCTGGGGCCTGCAGCTCAGAGGGATGGTCCTGATGCCAGGCTCTAGGCGGCCACCAACTGACTCCGTGGCCTTGGCGAGTCCCTTGCCCTCTCCGGGCCGCGGTTTCCCAGCTGTACAGGGAGGGGTGGGATGTCTCTTGATCCAGGTTTCTTGATCAGAGGCGCACCTCCCAGTCACCTGGGGCATGTCCTCCTGAGTCCTACGGAACACCTTCTCACACAGAACCATCACACCAGCAGGCCCGCAGGTCCCCACAGACTGAGAGGCTCTACGAGCCCAGGGTCTGGAGCAGGCGTGCACCCTGCAAACGCGGGCAGAATCGGGGCGGGTCCAGCCCACCTCAGGCAGCGCAAACCTGCGTACCCGCTGCTGGCCACACGCCACCCCCGCTTCCCTAGGCGGCTTCCACCATGCTACTGGCATCCCCTCCTCGTGGCTCCAGCCTGCCCCTCGTCCAGTCTAGCTGGTCTGACACGCTCAGCTGTGCTGTGGCAGGGCCCCTCTGAAGGGCACCCGCAGGCCTCTTGGGCCTTCTGGGGACACTGGCCCTGCAGATGGAAATCTCAGGCTCCCTGGGGAGGCACTGGGCAGGGGGACTGTACTTTTCTCTAGGCGGTCAGCCACTTGTCGCATGCCACCTGGACCAGATCTGTCCACAGACTGGTCCCCAACAGGCAGAACGGTGGCCTCTCCAGCCTGGGACTTACCTGGCATCTTGGTGTCATTGCAGATTTCTGCAAAAGGTCTGAAAAAGAAAGAAATGAGGTAGCAGTTGGAAATGGGGCTTTCCTTCTCCCTCTGCCCCGCTCCCCAGACATGGCGCCATCTCCTGGGAGATGAGATGCTGCCGCCCCTGGAGCCTGGTCAGCTAAGACCTACACGAGAACGGTGAGCATCCCCTGGAGCAGGTGGACACTGGCCGGCCTGGCGCCGTCAGTGCCGTGCCAGGCAAATCGGCCCCTGCGCTGGGCCTGGCTTCCCCGTCTCCGAAGCGAGGGTGCTGTCTGACCAAGGGGTCAGAAATGTGTGCCCAGACTTACGGAAATGGATATTCGCCACAGGGTTATTTTTTATGTATCTTTTAATTTTTATTTTATTATTTTACTTGTAGTATTATTTATACGAACAACAACAAGAAATTAAACACAACCTGAATATCCATCAGTGGAGGACATTGTGGTGTATCTACGCAGTCATTAAAGGGAGCTGTCATGGACATGGATGACGCTCCCGTGTGTACAAGCCAGCCAGACAGGAAATGTCAATTTTGTTTACTGTCTACAGATAAACACCCTATGATCTCAGTTTCATTTTCTAAAAGCATATTTAATAGGCATTAAAGAAAACTGGAGACACGGCAGGAAACCTCTAGAACGTCTTCAGTGGTTCCTCTGGGATGTACGCCTATGGGGTTGGACATTTTTGCCTGGGGTTTCCTGCATTTTCCAGCAGTTACTTCAGGGGGTGGACTGTAGGTGGGAGGGGAGGAAGGGTCTCTACTTTTCATTTGAGACCCTTCTGAATAATTTTATTTATTTATTTTTGGTGAGAAAGATTGGCCCTGAACTAACATTTGTGCCAATCTTCCTCCATTTTGTACGTGGGACGCCACCACAGCATGGCTTGATGAGTGATGTGTAGGTCTGCACCTTGGATCTGAACCCATGAACCTCAGGCTGCTGATGCAGAGTGCACGAGCTTAACCACTAGGCAACTGGACTGGCCCCATGAATAATTTGAATTTTTTTGACACATGCAAATATTATTTTAATTTTAAAACATCTACTGTAAAATTGAAAAGAAAATATGTGTCAGGGTAAAAGTACAAAAGAAATGTCCCAGAGCATTGATTCTAAAAGGAGAGTTACAGTTACGGGTTATCTTCTTCTTTTCTTCTACCTTTTTGTATTTCCCAAGTTTGCTGCAAGTATTTTTTTTAATTGAGGTCTAATTGACATACAACATTATGTTAGTGTCAGGTGTACAATGTAATGATTTGATGTTTGCATACGTTGTGAAATGATCACCATCGTAAGTCTAGTTAACATCTGTCACCACACCTAGTCACAAAATTTTTCTTTCTTGTGATGAGAACTTTTAAGATCTACTGTCTTAGCAACTTTCAAATATGCCATATGGTATTACTAACTATAGCCACCATGTGTAATCTTTTTAAATCTGAAAATAATCAAATAAACTATTGTGCTTTTTTAAAAAAGACTGTAAGGATACATGGCAAAATGTGGAGAGAGATTATCTCTGGCTGACCAGACTACTGAATTTCTGTTATTTTCTAAATATATTAAAGTGGGTAAAAATTAACAGTACAGTCAGAAAAAGTCAAATTTAATTAAAATTTTAAAAATAGACACCCATGAATGTCGAGGCTGTGTTTTTCAGTAGAAAGGGGCTGGAATCAGGACACCTGGTGCCATCGACTGAAGGTCTGTGTCCCCCACAATTCATGTGTGGAAACCCTATCCCAATGCAATGGCACGAGGAGGCAAGCTGTCTGGGAGGTGAGGAGATCGTGAGGGAGGGGCCCTCAGGAATGGGACTGGTGTTCTTATGAACCCCGGAGAGCTCCCTTGCCCCTTCCGCCATATGAGGACACAGAGAGGAGACGGTCATCTGCGAACTAGGACGTGAGTCCTTGCCGGACACCCAGTCTGCTGGCAGCTGGATCTTGGACTTCTAGCCTCCAGAGCGGTGAGAAGTACATGTCTGCTGTTTATAAGGCACCTGGTCTCTGGCACCTGTTACAGCAGCCTGAATGGAGTCAGATGCCCGGGTTTGGGTCCCCGCTGACCCACCATGACTTACACTGTCCCTTTCCTCGCTCTGGGTATCAGTTCCCTCATCTTTGAGATGAGGGTGTGAAGCTGCCTGTCTCCTGGATTCTGTGAAGTGAAGGTCTCTCTCTCCTCTCTCTTCAACTCCTGGCTGGTCTGCTTGGGGACTCCCCTCCCAGATCCAAGCAGAGCCCTCCGTGCCCTCGCCCACTCTGCCCCGGCCCCGGCCACTGGGCACTCACTGGAGCTGGTTGATGATGACCATGCGGACGCGCTCCCGGGCCTTCAGGATCTTCTCCAGCCGGTGGATGTCGTACGTGTTGGGGTTCCGGAAAGGGATGTCATCGGGCAGGCCCGTGACCTCGACGGCGTCTGGGCTGTCCCGGATCAGCTTGTAAGGGACCAGCACAGGCCGGTTCAGGCCCAGGGCCTCACCTAGAGGACACAGGGGGTCAGGGCAAAGGGAAGATGCCCCCTGTGAAAGGCCCAGCGCTCTGGGGAAAGGGCTGGAAGCTGGCAGGGCCCAGCTTAGCAGCCACCACACTGCAGAGTTAAAAAATCAATACACACACGATTTTTTTTATCCAACTAGCAAAATTAAAAAGCTAACACCCAATGCTGATATTTGTTAGGATTTGTTAAGTGCGCACCCCTAGAACTGACAAATGAGGACTTGATGTCTGCTTAAAATCCACCATTATTACGTAAGAAAAAAGAGAGTCCTTACTTAAGTATTTACGGATGAAATGATATCATATCTTGGATTTGCTTTAAGGACTAAAAATATAAAACTGTGTATGTGGACAGAGATGAAATACGATTGGTAAAATGCTGATAATCAGAGAAGCTGGGTCTGGGTTACATGACGGGCCATTATGTCATTCCCCTCTGCTTTTGTATACGTTTGAAAACTGACTGCAAAATTAAAAGTGAAAAAGACACCACCACAAACCACCAGCAGAGTGGCTTCCCGTTGCTCTCAAAATGAAACCTCAGGCTTGCCCACCTCTCCCCTTCCCTCCCCGGGGGCCTCCCCACCGGCTGCTCAGGCTCCTGGCCGTCTGTTCCAGCCTGACACTGAGGCCTCAGCCGAGATGTCCCACCTTCCAAGGGCTTTCCTGCTCACCGGCCCAGAGAGGCCGTGGCTCCCTCCCCCGCCCCGCAGCATTCTCGGTCACGCTCGCTACTGCAGTTTCTTCTTTTCCTTTATCACGCTCTGAAATTCTTCTGTAAAATTTTTTTTTATTACTGCCTGTCTCCTTTGCTACAATGCAAAATGGAGATAATACTAAATTCAGCACAAATACAACGTCACATATGTAGAGGCCCTGTCGCAGCCTGGCCGTCAGCGATCCAGAAAGTGCTCCATCAGCTGCAAGTGGGTCACTAACTGCCCTGTCGGGGGCTCTGCCCTGGCGCCCTGGGGCCTTCAGCACAGAGCCTGGCATCTCGGGGCTCCCATCTACCCCACGTTCACCTCCCGTGCAGACTGAGCCCCAAGACGGCGGGATAAGCCCCTTCCTCTAGAGGCCCGGGCAGACGGGCGCCTGCATGAGCCAGCACTTGGCCATGGGCCACCCCTCTGCGTACAGCCCGGCCCTGGGGGAGCACAAGCGCTGACCACTGTCACTGCCGTGCGCCACAGACCGGGGTCTTTCCCCGTTCTCGGATGGGGAATGAGAGTCAGCTCCCATCAGTCATGGGCAGGGCAATCGTGTCCCCAGGGAGCAGGCAGGCCAGCGGGGGGCACCCGGAGGAGATGCTGGCTGCAAAGTGAGGAGGGGCCACCCAGGAAGGCTGGCCCCACAGACCCTGCCCCCTGGGCCTGTCCCCGGCACTGACCGTATTTCTCATTGAAGAGCTCCTTCACCTGTTCCCGGAGGATCACCTTCTCCCCCAGTCTGTTGGCATCATCTTCATCTACAAGAGGAAGATAAGGGGGCATGAGTGCTGGCACGGGCTCAGCCACTGGACCTGTTCCTTCTCCCATGTGGCGTCCCTGATCCTCACCTGCCGGAGCAGTCTCTCCAGGCCCAGACCACACCCTTGCAGCCTGTTTCTCACCTCAGTTGTCTGTTTGCATACATACCCACTCACCCACTCACCAACCAGCTACCCACCCACCCATCCATCCATCCATTCACCCATCCCACATTCTCTGAACAGCTCCCCAGCATAGGCCCTATATCAGGCACGGAACACCCTGAGGAGAGGGAGGCAGGGACCCTCCTCCAAGGAACTTATAGCCTAGAGGGGTGGTACACAAGCACAGCGCCCACCCAGAAGGGCGACGGGATGCACCCACAAGGAAACATGGGGCATGAATCCAGGTGCACAGCCCCGTGTGTTCGAGTCGGGGAGGCCCCCAGGGAGAGCAGGATGTTTAAGTGGTCTCTCGGGAGGCAGGCAGGGATGGTGATGGAGGGGGTGGGGGTAGGAAAAGACACCCTCAGGACAGCATCAGAGGGTGAGAGGTCAAGCTGGATGCGGCTAGAGCACAGGGTGTGCCCGGGGAGGCAGCTGAGATGGCCTGGGGGTGCGCCACGGAGGTCTGCGGCGGGCTGGCGGGAGTGAGCTGGGCCAGCAGGAACTCAGCCTGGTTGCCTCGCAGAGCGAGAGCCCAAGGCTTCGGCCAGAGAGACCCTGTGCACCCTCCCTGCCCAGCGGCCAGGCAGCCCTTCGTGGGCACCTGTGCCTGGACCCCGGGCTCCCTCCTCCCTTTCCTGAGCCTAGAGGAGCAGCTGCGGCCAGGCAAGCGCAGGAGACAGGGCCTGGGCTGGGTGGGGAGAAGTGGGCAGTGGGAGAGGCTGGGCTGGACGGGATGCGGGGGTCCTGGGGCAGAGCAGCCTGTGGGCCTGTGCCCTGGGCTGGGGAGGGGAGCTGGTCCCGGGGGGCCCCTGTGCACCATCACACATGGTACCCACAGTGGCTGGGCCTCTGGGGCGGGGTGGGAGCAGGCAGGGAGCCAGGGCCTGAGCGATGAGGGCAGAACAGACAGAATGGGTTCGTGCAGAAAAACGACGCCTGTTTTAATCTGGAAAATCTCGCAGCACTCAGTTTCATGTTGGAGGCCAACCCGGGACCTGCATTTCCCAGGCCCCGCCCTCCCCCTGCACCCACTGCCAGGGAGGAGCCCCAGTTCCCAGGCCGGGCGCCTGTGCCGCAGGGCAGACAGCTTCCCACACAGGGCCTGCTGCCCCCTCCTGCCAGAGCTCCTTTACCCGCCACCCGGGGCCTCCCAACTCCCAGCTGCACTGTCTGGTCCCCTTCAGGCCCACACCCCTGGCTCTGCAACCGAGATCCGCCACGTCTGAGTCCCTGCATCCTTCTCTCCTCTACCACAGCCAACCAACCGCCTGGGCGCCCCAGGGCCCCATCCCGCCTAACGTCCTCCTCCTGTGTCCCCGTCTCAGGGAGTGACGGCCCTACTCAGCCACATCAAGACCCCAAACTCAGCAGCCCCTAGATCCCCCTCCTTCCCACGTGCCCTGACACGGCCCTTCCAGGTGGTCTCTAGGACCACAGATGCGGCAAGAATCGACTTGACCCTTCCCCAGGTTCTGGCCCAGGGCCACCCAGAGCCTGAGGGAGGCGGAGGACGCTTTTCTTCCGTCCCCTCAACCAGGGGTTCATCTGGTGGTCAGGATTCTGTGCAGGCAAAGCAGCTTGGCACAGGACAGGGCACGGAGCGCCTGGATCCACACCAATGCGGGCCAGACGCTCTGCTAGCAGCTTCCCCAGACACCCCTCACCACAGCTGAGGACAGAGGCTCAGAGAGGTTAAGTAACTTTTCCGAGCTCACATAGCCGCTAACTGCCAGGAATAGTCTGCCTGTCGGACCCCAAAGCCTTGGTCTTCTGCTCCACCACGAGCCCCAGGTTTCCGGAAGTCTGTCTCCCCATCCGTACTAAGCAGGGCTGACCTGTGAGCCACGGGTCTACATTTGTCTCTGGAGTCCAGGGCAGGACCGACCCAGCGGAACTCCACAAAGCCAAAGGAGGCGGACAAGCACCTCGAGGACGGGCCCCACACGTGAGGCCTCCGTGCATGGCCGGATCCAGAGCACGCATCTCACACCCATCTGCCTCCCTGGAAGCTCCCTTGGCCATGTGGGGGAAGAGACACAGCCAGCCACCCAGGCCTCACTCTGCCCTTGCCTCAGGGAGGTGATGCCAGGCCCTGGGAGGGCACAGAACTTGGAGTCAGAAACCTAGGCTTGCGGGCCATGGGACGTCCCCTCACTGCCTCGTTTGTCCCCTGGACAAAGACTTCGTGAACACAGTTGCATGTTGGGGTGGTGCATCCCTGGGCATTTAGCAGCGTACAGAAAACGGCCCTACTCTGAGGAGGGAGATGGCGGGCTTGGTAACTGTCAATGCAGGGCCGTGGGGGTCCCAACCCAGCCTGGGATCAGGGAGGGTTTCCTGGAGGAGGTGACAGCCATGCGGCCTCAGCTGCTCATCAGGGCTCCAGGTATCCTGTGGACACTCAACACGTTAGCAGATGCGGAAACATCCCCTTCTCCTTCCATCTGCGGGGGGAGCACCCCCAAACCAGGCTGCAGCTGACAGGGAGAAGTGACACCATGGGGCAGCCAACAGAAAGCACGCTTGGGTCCTGGGCAGGACACTGCAAATGGTGGGAGCAGTTCAGTGCCGGGAAGGTGGGACCTGGGCTGCCTGCGGAACACTGGGGACACCAGGAGGTGCCTGAACATGTGCAGAGCCAGGCTCCTGACACCCCCAACCCGCTGTCTGGAGGGGATGGCCAGGCCTGCTGGTCACCAGGCAGCCCCCAAGGACTGCTGTGGGCAGCATTGCCCTCGCCTCGGCTGGGGCAGCCCGGGCACTGCACCTCTAAGTCTGGTCTGCTCGTGGGCAAAACAAGGAGAACAGGGGGCAGGGCCACCGGGCGGGGGGGTGGGCACAAATCCTGGGGCTCTGCGGGGCCTCGGCCACCAGCCCAGAGGTCTTCCCCAGCCTCTAAGTGCAGCCCTGTGGCCGGGAGTTAAGAACACACACTGAGTCAGACCATCTGGGTCCAAACTGTGGCTCTGTCATTAGCTCCCGACCTGGGGTGACCACTGGCTTTCCTCGTTCGGGAAACAGAGACAACAGCAGGACAGACCGTGCGGGGCTGCTGCGGGGATGAAGGGAGGACACATGCCAGTGACTAGCACGGTCGAAGGGCTGGTTATCACTGTGCTGAACCCTGAGTCAGCCACTCTGTTCTGGGGGCGCCTGCCTGAGCTCCACAGACCCAAGCTGGTGGTAAGGACACCAACAGTTGCCAACTTTCCAGGATATTCTCCACTTGGAAATGCTAGAGTTAGGGCTCAGTGCAGGGTGAGCATGTGTGTGTCCTAACATACCTGCTGGATGCCTATATGCAGTGGGGAGGAAGGGGGTCCTCAGGGCCAGCGACAGGGAAGTTCCCTAGCCTGGTAGACAGCAAGGCAATCTTGATTGTCACCCTAATGCTGTGTGGCGTTCGGAAAGTCACTCAACCTCTCTTGGCTTCAGTTTCTAGATCCCTCAAATGGGAATCTTAGCCTGTTGGGAGGATCCAATGATGTCACATATAAAAAAGTTAAGGTGGGGCCGGCCCTGTGGCCAAGTGGTTAAGTTCACACGCTCCGCTTCGGAGGCCCAGGATTTCACTGGTTCGGATCCTGGGCAAGGACATGGCACCACTCATCAAGCCATGCTGAGGCGGCATCCCACATGCCACAACTAGAAGGACCCACAACTAAAAAAAATATACAACTATGTACTGGGGGGCTTTGGAGAGAAAAAGGAAAAATAAAATCTTTAAAAAAAAAAGTTATGGTCTCACGCCATCAAAGGCAAGTCATCGTTGATGTTATTAACTAGATCAATGCCTCAATTATCCTGTAGTCTCAGGAAATTAAATTTTACATACGAGACTCTTTCAGATAAAGGAAGTTTATTCTCTTAATTCCTGGGGTTTGTTTTACCCATTCTGGGTAGAACATTTTCTAAATGGCATCAAGTACCCCTTTCTCATTAAGCACGCAGTGGGGGGTCACCCTCAAGGCCCGCCCCCCAGTGCCATCCAGAAAGTGCTGCTGAACCTGTTCCCCACCGGGGACCCGCTGCCCCCTTGCCCCTGGGCAGCAACACCCTCCGCGGACACCCCGCCTGCCTTCCTCCGCCCCTTCCTCTCCCGCACTCCCGTGTTCTGGTCCCCTCTCACTGCCTTTCTGATCGGCTGGCTGTTGGCCGAGGACTAACGGAATTTTCCCCAGGGAAAAAAGCAGCCAATCTTATTCAGCCACAAGTTGGACATAACTTGAAGCCAGTTGGCTTGAGGCGATGCTGGGGTGGCCCCACAGCCCTCTCCTGGGGCACAGTACAGGAAGCGGGTCTGCACTCAGACTGATGACTGTGCTGCTGTCACCACCGTAAAGGGCACCGAGGCAGCCGGCGGGCGGGCGGCGAGGGAGGGCTGCGCGGAGGGGCAGCGGGCTCCGCGGCCAGGGTGGAAACAGTCCTCCTCTCCCCTCTCGGAGCGCCTCCACGGCCCCTCCTCCGCCCGGCCCAGCTGGGGGATCCAGGCATAAAGCAGACCCTCAAGAGAGCAGACAGAGGTTCCCACCCTGGCAGAACAGTGGCCTCGTGCAGGGAGCAGGGGCTCCTGTGACATGGCTTGCACACCTCCCCTCCCTGGCACCAGACCTTCGCCAGGACAAGAAGGCACCCTCGGGATCACCTTTTAACCCCTTCTCAGGCCTGCACACAGGTGCACAGGGACCCCATCATCTCTTCACAGATGGAGAAACTGAGGCTCAGGAGGGCAGAGGCCCGTGATCTCATGTCCCCAGGGGAACTTTTGTAGACGTGCCAGAGGAAACACGTTCAAGAATGTTAATGGTTTGGGCCGCCTGGTGGCACAGCGGTTAAGTGCGCACACACTTTCTGCTTCTCTGCAGCCCAGGATTCGCAGGTTCGGATCCCGGATTCGGACATGGCACCGTTTGGCACACGTCCCACATACAAAGTAGAGGAAGATGGGCATGGACATTAGCTCAGGGCCAGTCTTCCTCAGCAAAACAAACAAACAAAAAACCAGAGAGAGAGAGAGAGAGAGGAGGACTGGCAGTAGTTAGCTCAGGGGTAATCTTCCTCCAAAAAAAAAAAAAAAGAATGTTAATGGCTCTCTTAGGAACAGCAAGACCACGGGAGCAACCCCAGTGGCCTAGAACAGCTGGATGAATCACTCAGTCACTCAACGGAATACTAAGATTCCACACAAAGGAATGTCACGGAACAGGGAAGACAAACGAGCTGCGGCTACACAGCTCAACATTATGTCACATAAGGTGAAGTGACAGAAGCAAGTCCCAGCCTTGACACACCAGGATACCTCGCTCATAAAAGTCAAGAAACAAGGAAAATAAAACAATCTGGGTTTAGGCAAATATTATACGCAACAAAGCCATTTGAAACATCAACCTGTGAACAATGATTACATCCCAGGGGAACAGCACCATCACAGACATTCGGGGGAGTTTGAGGAGCGGCTGTGCACTGGCTGAAGGGAGCTGTGAAGCTGCCCGGTGGCTAGTGGGCGAGGCCATGCTGAAACATTTAGGCTGAAGAGTCAAGATGTCTTGCAATTTACCGCAAATGGGGAAGGAGAGAGAACGGAATAAATGGGGCGGGGCGTGTGGGGGGACAGAGGGGAACATGGCAAATGTTAAGAATCAACAAATCCAAAGACGAGATATACAAGCACTCATTATAGTATTCTTCCATTTTTTTCTGCAGTTTTAAAATTTTAGAGGAAAAAACCCATGAGAATGACACATAGAAAGTTGGGGATATTTGTTCTGGGGAGAGAGGGGAGCAGGGTGAGGGGGCACATGGGGGTCACGCTGCGGGACTGTTCTCATTCTTATACGGGTGCTGGGTTCATGGGCACTCAGTGTAGTGTCTACAAACAAGTAAACAAACGAGGGATACGAATGAAAGAATAAAGATAAACGAACACTAAATGCAATGTGGGATCCGGGAACATAAAAAAGGCATTATGGAAAACTGATGAAATCTTTTTCTTTTTTCCTTTTTTTTGAGGAAGACTGGCCCTGAGCTAACATCTGTGCCCATGTTCCTCTATTTTGTATGTGGGATGTGGCCACAGCATGGCTTGACAAGTGATGTGTAGGTCTGTGTCTGGGATCCAAACCCGTGAACGCTGGGCCACTGAAGCAGAGCACGCCGAACTTAAATCGCTACGCCACCGGGCCGGCCCCACAAAAACTGATGGAATCTTAATGTAAAGTCTGTAGTTTGGCAAATTGCACGCACTCATTAATGTTAATTTCTTGGTTCTGACAAATGTACCACGCTTATGCTGACCCTACGGGGGGCAAAGCCTGCATTTGGGAATTCTATACTATCCTTGCAACTGTTTGGAAGTTAAAGATTATTTCAAAATGAAAAGTTCTATCCATCAATCAATTGATCTTTACATGCAGGGATCGGTGGCAGAGTGGGCCATGAACCCAGGACCAGGACTGATCTGAGCAGAGAGCTCCCCTGCCGAGGGGCGGGGGGGGGAGCAAGCAAGCCCTCTGCCTGAGGCCGCTCTGTGCCCCTCCAATCCAGCTCCCTTCTCAGGGGTGGGAGACAGGTGCTGGGTGGAGGTTGGGTGCTCCATGTTCCTCCCTGGACCCGCTGTCTGATTCCTACTGACCCACCACACACGAGGGGCTGGTCCAATGGCCAACAGGGGCTCTCTGGCTGGGGCCCCCTGGACAGGCTGCCAGGCCCTCTTTGCCCTCTCGGCTGCCAGACTGGGCTGCAAATCCCATGCCGCCTGACTTCATGCCCACTGGAGGCTGTGCACGGCCACTTACCCAGTGATGTCCTCTACTCCTCATGACAAGCCTGATCTCTAGGTGTTATGATCCCATTTCACAGATAAGGAAACCGAGGCTCGGAGGAGTCAAGTGTCTGCCCAAAGCCACCAAGGCCACATGGTCTGCAATCAGTGGCGCTAAAACTTGAATCCAGATCTGTGTAATCCTCAGGCTCTGCTTTCTGCCTGAGAACAGCCCAGCACCTTCTCGGAGGGCTGTCTCACAAAGTGCCCTGCAGCCTGTGGCTCGAACTCGTGAGCCAGGCTGGGCAGAGCAACAGCAGGTTTTCCCCTGACGGCTGGCCCTGCCCCAGGGAAATCCTTCCTCTCCTCTCCTCCTGCCTCCTCCACGGTCCCAGCTACACAGCCGAGCAGGCCAGGGACAGCCCTGACCCCAGGCGGCCGACCTCGAGGGAGAACTGCAGCCATGACTGGCCAGGCACAGAATGCCACGCACTGAGCACGCTGAGCTCCGCCTGGGCGAAGGTGGACAGACCGGGGCAGCAACCGCACAGGCCAGTGGAAAGGATGCGCACTCTGCTGCATCAGCTTGGGGGGGGGGTGGGGGCTGATTTCAAGGACACGATCCTCACGGTTGTACAACCGCAGCAGCCAGCTCCATGAGAACAGACGCCCCTGTGGGCTGAGACTGGCGTCTATGCTCATCCGTCTGTTCACGACGACAGCCCAGCACCCACAACGATGCGTGACGCATGGTGGTGCTAAATAAATGTTTGTTAGAGAAAGCAGGCTCTCACATGCCAGGCACCATTCTCAGATCTTTGCACGGATTCCTTTATTTAATCCTTCCGACAACCTATGAGGCTGGTCCTGTGCATGTTTCCATTTTACAGACGAGGAAACTGAGGCACAGAGAGAAAGTGACCTACTCCAGGTTAACAGAGAGTAAGTGGGGAGCCGGGACTTACCCCAGACTTCTAACCACCTCGCGGTGCAGCCTCTCTGTCCTGGCTGCGAGCACAGTGGGAGAGTGTCTGAAACCCAGGCTTTCATCCTGCTGACTGCTCATCAAGAGGTCTCAAGTTAAGACTAGAGCTACCATATGATCCAGCCATTCCACTGCTGGGTATTCATCCAAAGAACTTGAAAACACAAATGCATAGATACCTGCACCCCTATGTTCACTGCAGCCTTATTCACGATAGCCAAGACTCGGAAGCAACCCAGGTGCCCATCAAGGGATGAAAGGATAAAGAAGATGTGGTATATACACACAATGGAATATGACTCGGCCATAAGAAATGATGAGATCCGGCCATTTGTGGCAACATGGATGGTCCTTGAGGGTATTATGCTAAGTGAAATAAGTCAGAGGAGAAAGTCAAATACTGTATGATCTCACTCATAAGTAGAAGATAAAAACAATGACAAACAAACACAGACAAACAGACTGGATTGGTGGTTACCAGAGGGGAAGGGGGAGTAAGGAGGGGGGAAAGGGGTGATGAGGCACATGTGTGTGGGGATGGATTGGCACGAGTCTTTGGGTGGTGAACATGGTGTAATCCACACAGTCATCAAGATACAATGATGTATACCTGAAATTTATCTAATGTTATAAACCACTGTTACTGCAATAAAAAATTAAAAAAAAATAAAAAGGAAGCCAGTACAGTAAAAAACAAAACAAAATCCCTTGTGTGCACATGGAGGGGGCAAGCGGCTCTTGCTCCTACCCCTCCACGATGCGGGCCCTCCTCCCGCCTCTGCACCTGCAACCCCCAAACCCACGCTTCCACCGGCCTCAAGCACCTGACTCTGCACGTCCCCGAATGGCCTCTCCAACCTGCCGCTCCTCCCTGGGCTTCTTGTGGGTCGCCGGCCGCACACTCTCACACGGGTGCTCAGGACAGCAACCCTGGCTGCCTCCAACCCTGCAGCAGGCTGAGTAGCAGCCCCAAAGCTGTCCTCATCCTAATGCCGGAGCCTGCAACTGTGTTTCTCTATAGGGCAGAAGGGACGGCTGGTGTGATGGAGTCACAGATCTTGAGATGAGGAGATCATCCTGGACTATTTAGATGGGCCCTAAACGTAAGGCATCCTTGTAAGGAGGAGGCAGATGGACAAAAGCAGCAGAAGGTGAGCGATGCACTTTGAACGCGAATGGGACCCAGTCGAGGAATGTGGGCGGCCTCTAGAAGCTGGAAAAGACAAGGAAACGGATTCCCCGAGAGCTGGGGGGGGGGAGGGGCGCGCCTGGCTGACACCCTGACTTTGGCCCTGTGAGGCTCATTTCAGACTTCCTACCTCTAAGACTTCAAAGGGATAAATCTGTGCTGCTTTAAGACGCCGACGTTGGGGTAATTTGTTACAGCAGCCACAGGACTAGCACAAACGCCCTGCGCCCCCTCGCTCCATCCACAAACCCAGGCGGTGACCGCGATGGGCCACTTTCCCATCCAAGATGCATCCTGCAGGTCACTGCGGCAACACCTCTCCCCGCCTCCCCAAATGCATCCTTTCTTCTAAACAGTCCCTCGTTTAAAGCCTACTGAGGGCTCTTGGTTGTTCACGAGCCAAGTGCATCCTTCTTCCCCTGGTAAACAGGATCCTCCGCTGGTCCGATGCTTCGCGTTTTCACCCAGCTCCTGTGCTCTCGTCCTGCTCTGCCATTCCCCGTCCCCACGCGAGAGGCCATGAGGAACTCGCTCAGTTTCATGCACAGACAATGGAAACTTGGGGCTCCCCCACCTCAGGGAGCATGGAGGGGCGGCCTTCTCCCCCTGCCCCACCTTGTGTGGCATCTCTAATTCTGCATACGGGGTCACACCTAGGACATGCCACGCCCAAGCCTGGGTCCTGCTGAGAAGCCGTCACTGCTCAGGGCCTGACCCCAGTGTCCCCATGGGACACTCAGCCAGGTCCCTGGGTTGTGGGATCTTCATGGCCATGAGGGGCAAGGGGCTCTCCCCAGGGAAAAAAGGGAGTTTCCCACTGAGCTCTAGGACACCACCCAGTCCTGGGTGCCTGCTGCCTCACCCGCTCCTCACCCTCCTGAGCCATGAGAGCTGAGGGCACCAGAGCTCCAGCGGCCTGACCTGACCCCCTGCTGCTGACCTTCTGCTTTACGGCTTTAAATACCAATGAGACGCTCCCGACTCCCAAACCAAACCTCAGGCCTGGACCGTACCCCTCAGCCCCCGACCTGAGCACGGAACCGCTACAGATGGCACCCCAGACTTAACACGTCACACACGGAGTGCCTGCCACACCACCCCTCCCCAGCCGGCTCCTCGCACATCTTCCGTCTCAGCCGCTGGCACCGCTGTCCTTCGAGAAGCTCATCAAGATCCCTGAGGTCAAACGGGCCTCCTCTCTCCCTCTCATAGCACACCCCAGCAGGTTCCGCTGGTTTTAGCTCCAAAAGTCCTGGAGCCAATGACCTCCCCCAACTGCCACCACCAGGCCTCAGCTGGCTCTCCCTGCTTCCACCCAGCAGCCAGAGGGATCCCCTTAAATCCCAAACTGGAGTCTGTCTCTCCTCTGCTCGGAAGCCTGCACTGGCTCCCAGCTTACTCGGAGCAAAAGTCCACATTCTTATCCAGCCCCAAATAATCTTCCTTCTTTCCTCATTTCCACCTCATCTCCTACCACTTCCCCCCTCCTTCCTCCAACACCCAGGCAGGCGACCCCAGGGCCTTTGCGGATGCTGTTCTCTCAGCTCACAGGGCCCTTCCCGAGCCTCCTGGCTCACTACCGCCCCCTTCAAGCACTTTACTCAAAGGCCCTCCCTGGCCTCCACCCATCTAATGCTGCAACCCCTAAAAAAGAACACAGCCCCTCCTAGCTGCTTCCTTGCTCCTCCTTAGCTCTCCCCCCTAATACGTTGTATACCTGGCAGTGTGTATTCTCTGCACCTGCACCAGCGGGTACGTGCTGTGAGGAGGGTTCTTCATCGGTCTCGGTCAGAAGCCCAGCACCCCGCCCAGTGCCTGGCCCCACAGACACCCTGGAACGGTCCCCGGGGAAGGAACTGTGCCCGAGCTCCCGAAGGCCCGAAGGGCCCGCCCCGTCCCCACGCCTGGGGGGCTCCAGAGGGCTGGGGCTGTGGTCCCAGGCCTACATCCCACTGTGGGGACCCTGGGTCACCAGACCCCCCCCAGGAGGCATGAGAGAGGGAGTCCTCCCAGGCAACCACATGTGCTGGGCCCCCCGCGCCCCCGCCCCCACTGTGGCTCTGGGACACGGCTCAGCCAGTGCCAGCGGGGGCTTCTGGTCAGCCCGTGGAGCCCGGCGACCCCCATGCTGATCTCACTCCAGCCTAAATAAAGGCATTGGTTGTTCCCGTCAGCCTGGGTGGTCCCAGCTGGGGAAACAGTGTCAGTGGAGCTTTCTGGAATGTTGCAGAGGAATCTGAAGCCCCCACCGCTCCTTTCTGGGGCCTGTGAGCCCCCCATCTAACAACCACTGGGAAACCTGAGCCCCTCCCCCACCTGGCAGGGCTGGGGGCCGCCGCCGACCAACCCAGGGGCAGGACGGGGCTGCCCTGAGCCAGCGGAGCCCCCCAGGCAGGGAGGGAGCAGCCCCAACGTCACAGTGTGCCATCGCGCCTAGAAGAAAGGAGGCAGCAGGCCAACCCCGGCCGGCAGACGGTCTGCCCACCAGGCCTCCAGGCCCTGCCCTGCAGATGCCAGCTCTTCCCGGGAAGGCAGAGGGAGATCATGACTGGAGCCTAATTAACAGAGAAAAGCAGAGATAATTGAGTGGAGAAACATGTGGCTGGCGCTGGAATTGTGATATCTTTAGAAACCTGAGCAAGGATGGTTTTATTTTGAGCTCTCAAGAGCATGACAGAGCTGGGAGGGTGGAGGGCGGTGGGGAAGGCCGAGAGAGGGAGGCAGGGACCGAAGGGTTGAGCCAGTGTGCGGCTGGGAACGAGAACACGACACTCAGGTCCTGGGCGGTGGGAGGGGGAGGGCAGGGGGACCACGGAGGGCGGGCGGCTCTGCTCCATGCAACCTCGAGGCTCAGAGATGGCAGTTAACTTACCAAGATCACAGACAGTCAGTTAACTTATCCAAGATCACACAGCTCGGAAGTGGTGGAATTGAGGGGCAGAAGGGGACCTGACCCCGTGACACCCTCTGCTGAGGTCAACCTCACGCTGGCATCTCAGGTCCCCTTTTCCGGGAAGCCCGGTTCGCACAGAGGGATCGGAGCCCTCTGCTTGGCAGGCCCTTCCTCCACGGCAGAGCTTCTCAAACCGGGCCTCAGACAGCGCCGGGGTGCAAAGGGAATGAGGCCGAATTTCCTATTTTCCTTAGCAGAATGTACTTTAACATAGTTTCACAAATTAAAACCCAAGTGGAGACTTTGTGGAGTGGACGATGTGAGGATGCCCTAGATAAAGCTGGGGCCCCACAAGAACTTGGGCCCTGGCTCCAGCCGCGGGGACATCAGTGCAAGTCCACGCCACAAAGCCACGCCCTCCACACTCCAGCCTAGTGGCCTCTCCGCCTCGCTACCTCGGCATGAGACAGGCCCTTCGTTCCTCCCCTCTTTGCCTAGGCTGTGTGCCCCAGGACACCCCTGGTGTGGGACGTTTCCCATTTTACAGGTGGGGAAACTGAGGCCCAGGCAAACCTGACTTGCTGGAGTTGGACAGGAAGCCAGCAGCCCTGCTGCATCCCAGTGTGGAGGGGCCTGGCTACGCCTCGGGGGTACATGGAGAACCAAAGGAGAGGAAGCTGGCCTGGGTCCCCGGAGAGCCCTGGGTCGCCCAGAAGGGGCCAGGGCAGGGCAGCTGGGTCTGTAACTCGGGGTGACCATTTGGTTCCCAAAAACGTGCGAGGAGCAAGGGAGCCGCCTGGGGGCATCCCGCCCCCCATGCCCTCCCTAGTTCTCAGGGGCCAGGCTCCGGGCAGGCAGGCACAGACAGGCACCACAGAGGTGGCTCTGGCAGGGGCCGTCCTCCCGCCCTCTCCTGTAGCCCGCCCCGTGGAAGGGGCCTCTCAACCTCTGCTCAAATCCCTCCAGTGACAGGAAATCCACCACCTTCCAAGTCTTTTTTTTTTTTTAAACCACCGCTATTTGAGAAGTTCTAGAATGTTCTCTATTTCCTTGATCCCTCTGGTGTTGCCCAGAGGACTCTGCACACAGCTGCCCGATTCAGCTCTTCTTGCCCACAAATTCCTCTACCTCCTTTCCTCGGGCTCAGCCTCCCTCTATTCCTTCAAGGTCCCCTGGAGGTCAGTGTGTGCGTCCCCAGGCTGCCCTGGCCCCTCTGCTAGCTCCTGAGCAGTGGCGGCAGCTGCCACCTTCACATGACACCGCGACCCTGCCGGCTCTAAGCACCACCAGAGTCCCGCTGACTGCACATTTGCCCCTGGAGCTCTCACAGGCCTGCAGATCTAGCCTTGGGGATGAGCACCACGGTCACCCTTTCAGAACCTTCCGCCCTCTCTCCCTCCTCACACTCCTAACTCCACCCACCTCTGGGTCCCACAGCCCCATGGCCTGGTGTCACTGCCCCAGTTTTGCCTCCTGCAATCCACCTGTGGTGGCTGAGAGCCTAGTTACCATGGCAATCACAAGACAGTGCAAACCCGAGCCCACCATTTTGTTGACTGAAAAAACTTCCAATGTCACAAGACAAAGCTGGAGTCATAGCGTGCAGGTCAAGGCCTCTTCTAAGCCAGGCCTCACTCTTTTGTCACCCCCCCCCACCGCCCCCCTCCCAAGGCTGGGGCTGGCTGGGGCCCCGTGCCACATAACTCCGCCTCTCTGAGCCTCAGTGTGCTCAGCTGCAAAATGGGAACGACGGCAGTGTCTCCCTCACGGGCCTGTCTCGAGGACTCAAGGCTTGCTGTGACACAGGGTCCATAGCGCTGTGGGCAAAGGTGGGATGTGGTCACTTCACGGCTCCCTACCTTTCCCGAGGCTGCCACTCAGTCTGGAATTCCTCCATCCCCTTCTCCGCCTGGGGGACGTCAGCCCCAGAGCTCTCCCTGACCCCAGAGCGGGTGGCCTGCCCGTGGGAGCTGGTTCTCCCCGGGGTGGGGGGAGCAGAGGGCCGGGTCCTTCCTGCAGGTGGCGCTGACCTCGCACGGCAGCTGCGGCTCAGGAGACCAACACCGCTCCGTCACGTTTCCTGGGGATCAGCCTGCGTGCGACACGCCGCTGGCCGTTTGTACCTCGACCTCCTCTCCTCCCTCTGGCCACGTCCACACCTCTGGTCATCAGCATCATGGCCCCTCCACGGTGTCCACATCACGCATGCTTCTCTGACTGTCCCTTCCCATCTTTCCAGCCCTCCCTCTGGGACCCTGACGCCAACAACCCCTCATCCCCATCGGGGCGCACAGTCCCCGGGGTCCCCTTCCCCGTCCCTCTCTGAGGAGCCGGCAGAGGGGCTCGCACACAAGCTCTCAGCCCCCTTCTCCCGCCCCACTGGCCCCCACCCCCCGGCTGCATCACTCATTTCTCTGAAGTCATGCTGTCCCCTCCTGATCCCACTACACCCTGCAGCTCCCACCCGGCTCTCCTCCTGCCCCTGCAGGGTCACCCGCCCCTGGGAGTTCCACGTCTCTTCTCTCTCCCTCCTAAGCCCACCAGTCCACCCAGGTCCCCAGCCCTCCCCGAAACCGTCTCAACTACTCCACTCCCGGACCTGTGGGTCGCACTGTCGCACGCTCCCGTCTCAGGTCCCCTGGACGTGACCTCGCAGCAGCATTTGGGCCCAGGAGTCACTCTCCTTCAAGTTTCTCACTTGGCTTCTGGAACACCATGCCCTCTGGGGGGGCCAGCTGTCTCACATCTCTCCAGTGCCTCAGTGCCGGAGGGCCCGTCCCGTCGTCCACACTCACAGCCGCTGTGACCCAGCTTCATGACTTAAATGCAGAACAGCCCCCAACTGCACGTCTCCAGCAGGACCCTCCCTGAACTCTAGATCAGCCCGTCCTGCCTGTCCACTTGGGTATCAAACTTGCCCATGAGTCAGATGCTGCCCCATTCGCCTCCAGCTGCTCATGGCAGATCTTTTCCTCACACCCCACATCCACTATATCAGCAATCCTGTTGGCCCTACGTACAAAATATATCCAGAGCCCCAGGGCCTTTGCACTGACTGGCTCCTCCCCCGGATGCTCCAACTGGCATTTCTACATGGCTCATACCCTCACCTTGTTCAGGCCTTATCTCTTGGTGCAGCCTGTCTAAAGCTGTTCTCCCGACAGGCAGTCCTGTTTCTGTTGTATTTGTCTCCATGGCACTTGTCACCATCGAATATACTATTTATTCTTCATCTGTCTCTCTCACTAGAATATAAGCACCACGAGGGTAGAGATTTTGGTCTATTTTGTAGTCTCAGATCTTGCTTGGCATAGAGCAGGCACTCAACAAATTTTTTTGGTACAGATAGATGAATCTGAAGGATTAATTGCGAGCCTAAAGGGTTACAGACAGGACCAATGTTATAGATGCTGGTAGCCAGAAGGGGGAAGCAAAGAGCCATCCAGTGTAGATGAAAGATGAGGGGGAGGAGAGAACGCGCATATGCTGTGTGACCTCTAGCAAGTTCCTTAACCTCTCTGAGCCTCAGTTTTCTACTGTAAGACTAGTTACTGGGGGAGATCACATGTGCTCAGATGGGAAGGCTTTGTAATTGGCAAATCATAAGCATGATGAGTATGTTAGGTGTCCACGGTGTGAGGAGTTACCCAAATGTCCCCAATGGGGGACAGGGCAATTACGTAATCATGATGCAGCCAGACGAGGGACTATTATAAAGTGCTTTTAAAGACATGGGAAAATGCTTTTGTTTTAAGTGTATATATAAATTTATAGAAAGAACAACAGATGTAAAATTAATAAGCTTGGGGAAAAATCTGGAAGAAATGTATCATCGTAAAAAGGAACAGCCATCTGGGGAATGAGATTTCTAAATTTCCTAAATTTATTTTTTCCTAAATTTCCACCACAGGCATGGGACCTGTGGCCCTGTGGCATCTGTTCCCGAGCCGGGCGCCTGGGGCTGTGAGGGCAGACTCCTGGGAGGTGTCCTCAGGCACCAGCCTCTCCGCCCTGTGGCCAGGCTCCCAGCTTACGTCAGCACTGCCCAGACAGGTGGGAGAGGTGGGAGCAGCCCAGGCTGGGGAAAGGAGCGACACTGGTGTGCCGGGTGGTCCACAGTGTGGCTACAGGAGCGACACTGGTGTGTACCCCTCCCAGCACCCACTCGCTTGGGCCCTGGGGTCAGGCCTGGCTTACCTCGGCCCCTTGCGGGAAGAGCTGGAGCTCACTGGGCACCCCAGCCCCCAACCAGGCCCTCCAGAAGCACGCCCATCCCTTGGGGATCCTGTGACGCCCGGGCCCACAGTGCCCCCCGCTGAGGCCTGAAGTCCCCCACCGACCTCCAAGGCTCGGTCCAAGTCCCCTTCCTCTCCAGCCCAGCACCTGCCCGGCGCTCAGCATGGGCAGGAAGCGCCACTAGAACCAGTGGGGAAACTGAGGCCCTGGGGGCAGATGAGCTGTACCCTGTTGGGACAACACCAGAAGCCTCCTAGGGTCATCTCTTTTGACCCAGAACAAAACTAGCCCAGCAGTGGCCATGCCCCGCCGCACTCCGGCGGCCACAGCTCCAGGAAGCATTAGGAGAGCTGCAGACTAGAAAAGCGGCCTATCTTCAAAACATCCTTCCCTTCTCTAGAATTCCTTCTCGGGACAGTGCTGTCAGAAAAGCTTCAGTAAGTGACCCAGGAAATCTCAGTGCCATCCTGCACAGGGTCTCTCCCCTCCACGGAAGGCCCCTCCGCCCTAAGCCTCACGCCCAAGGCCCTCTCCCCAGCACCCCCTCCTGCTGGCGCCGCCTCCCCTGGGCAGGGGTCCGCTCACGCTCAAACCCTCTGAGTGTGAAAGTGGCAGCAGGGGTGGGCTTCCTAGATGGTTCCAGGCCCCGGGGTCCTCCATGGGCAGGAACAAGGGGCATCTCTCCAACTACCAGAGAGGATGGATGTCCGTGGGTACCAATGGCACACACGACATTCAAAACTTGATGGGTCCCCGCTCTAACTTCTTGGCACTGTGAATGCTTCTGGAACTAGGCCACACGCTCAGGAAAAAGTAGATCCTACAAGGACTCAGATTAAGGTTCTGCCACTGTGTATGGGGCTTTTGGGAGGAATCTAGTTCAATTTCAGAAGAACAAAAAAGAAAATTCACATGTCTCACTTACACTTTTGAGTTTGCAGACTAACGCATATTCCACATTTTTAGAAGAGGGTGAGAGAAAAAAGAAAAGTCTCTGGAAGTTTCCACTGTGCCCAGGATAAGGCCTGCCTCTTTGGCCTAACATGCCGCACCCCCTGAGCCTGGCACCTCCTGGCTGCGCTGACTCCATCATCCCCCACTGGTGCCCCAGCCACGTCCCCTGGACACCGCCCTGTGCCTTCCCTAGGCTGTGCCCTGCGTCAACACCACACATAGTTCTGCTCACCATCAGTCACCAGCTCAACGTCACCTCCTCCAGGAAGCCTTCCTAAGCCCCAGGGATAACAATAACAACCGCCAGCCCCACTGTGAAACACCTTACAAAGGAAAGTTGGTAAAGGAAGACTTTACAGACCTCTCGCCCAAGCGTCAGGACGATGCCTGGGCGCAGCAGGGGGAACAGCCCTCCAAGCTCACCCCCTCCACCCACCGTGCATCTAGTTCAGGCCACGCGGAGGACAGGCATGCCTCTCTCCACCTGACAGAGGAGGGACACGAAACCACATGCCCAGCCATACAGCTGGTTAGAGGGGCAGGGATTTGGACCCGGTCCGTCTGGCACCAGTGGTGCTTTCCCACGGCCCACATGCTTCCTCGGTCCCGCGATCCCAAAGTAGCTCGCAGCCGCTCCACCACACGGCCAGGGCACCCGCCTCCCGCACGGCCCACTGCCCTCCAGACCTGGGGCCGGGCTGTAGCAGGCCTCCGCGAGCGCCCGCCGGAGGGCTTGGGAGCAGCCTCTCTGGGGCGGGAGCAGCCCTCGACAGCCTCTGTGAAGCCTTGGAGGCTCCTGGGAGCCTGGACACCTTCCCAGCCCAGTCTGACAAGTGGCTGAGGAGGCGTGGCGCCAGCCTGCCAACCCACTGCTCGGGCCCCTCCAGGCGGACACCGGGCCCAGGTGCCAATGCCCAGAAAGGCGCTGCAGCTCTCTCCCGAGGGCTGTGGCCAGGGCCGCTTCCCCGTCGCCTCTTCCAGGCAGCCTGCCACCCTCTCCACACCGTGTGGGTAGAGAAAGCACTTCCACAGGTGCATGCTGCACAAAGGAGCCAATGGGAAGGCCGATGGGCGGGCAGGTGGGTGGACGGCTCAGAGATGGTGGGCAGGAGGTCCCCATGGGGCAACGGCTGAGATTCGAGAAGCTGTTCACACAGCAAGACTGGACGCCAGCTCCCTAGGCCGGAGGGCGAGCCCCAGTTGGTGGAGGAGGCCACGTCCCGAGGGGCCCAGGAGCCCTGCGGTCTGCGTGAGGCCTGCTGCCCCCTGCCCCAGGGCTCCTCCCCGAAGCCTGGCACTCCACCGTCTGGCGCAGGCTCCACAGTACAGCGGCCACCCGCCATCGGGGGCCCCTGGCCAAGCGCAGGGAGCCGGGCGCTGGAGCCACAAGTTCCTTCGCTACAGGTGGGGCATCCCGGCAAGGCACTGAGCTTCCCTTGCTTCAGTTTCTTCATCCATAAAAAGGGGACAGAAAAAGATGACAGCGCTGCACGCTGAACTGCCAGCCCGGCACACATGAAGTGTCATGAACGGCTCTTCCTCTTCTGCTTTCCAATCTCATTAAAAACGTGCGTGCCCCTCGAGCACGGTATCTTCAGGCCTCCACAGGACCCTTCCTTCCGGAAAGGAGGGGTAGGCAGCGGAAGGGAGGGTGCAGAGGGGAGGCTGACAAACCCCCTCCTGCGTCTCTGCTCTCCCTCAGCAAAGGGGGCCCGGCCAGGCAGTGGAGGGAAGCTGACTTGGTGGCACTCAGCACCGATGTCTATCAGCCTGGAGATGGAAGCCAGCGGGCCTGAAACCATGGATGGGGCCTGGGGCCTCTGCCACGGGGCAGGTGAGCGGACCACAGACTGCCCACCATGGTCCTAGACCAAGGCTGGCCGAGACGGTCCAGGGGCCACGGGGGCACCAGGAAGGTGTGTGTCCTGGGTTCTGTGGCCGATGAGAAGGGAGCTGTGCTGTCCACAGGCCTGGGATGGCCATCCCTCTCCCGCCAGGCCCCACTGTCCCCAGCTGGCTTCCTGCGGAGGGACTCACCTCCGATGTGGCCGTCCCAATGGCGCAGCCCCCGGTTCCACCCCGCCACGGGTGTGCGAGAGGGATCTGGAGCCGCACGGCCAGAGCTCCACAGCACGGGCCTTGAGGCCTCGGGGCCACCTGCTGCCGTGTGACGCAGGCACATCGCTGACACTCCAAGCCTCTCTTTCCCCTGCAGGTCGTCCTTGCACCTACCTCACAGGTCTGCGGAGTGACGAGATGCCCCCTGTGTGTTCATCGCTGTGACCCGGGGCCTAAAACACCGCATGCCGAGGCAGAGCCTTGGCAACACGTGCAGGACCCCAGGCGACATGGCCGGCGCAGCATCTGACACCTGGGCATCTCCGGGCACAGTCCCACTGGGCTGCCATGGCCACCGTCTCCGCCTCACTGACATCTGCTCGCTCCCACACTGCTGAGAGCTCTGGAAAACCACCTCTGGGTGGCCTTGGACCCCTGCTGCTCACCCACCAAGCATGTCCCTCTCCCCCGGTCTTCCCTGAGGCCCAAGGGAGCTGCCCATCACTCCACTCCCATGAAGTCTGTCCCCTCCAGTGTGATGGCCTCTCGCCCCTTCTCCAGAAGCCCAGCAAGCCAGGCCTGGGCACAGGGAGTGAGCAGCTCCAGGGAGCAGGGTGCGTGGCCCTGAGGCGGGGGGGGAGGGACGTCACCGTGGCTGTGACATCAGATTCCTGTCCTGCAGGTCCCCTCTGTTCTGGGCACGGCCGCTTGCCCGCTCCCAGAACATGGGCACGGCCTCCCCAAGGGCAGGGCTGGCTGGCCTCCTGGGGCGGGGTGGCCGGGCGCCCTGTCTCTCTACACACAGGCTCTAGGTCATCAGGTCAGTGTGTGCAGCTTCCTCCTGGGAGGCCTGGAACACTCACAAGGTGGCTGTGTCGCCCCCGCAGGGACAACTCTGCTCATTCAGGGTGGGGAGGGCCAGGACTCAGCCGTGGAGGAGACGCAGGGGGATGGATGCCTCGAACAGGGGTCAGGAGGCACATTTACCATCTAAGGGTGGTAAGCCACATCTTACCACCAAGCTGCGGTCTCCACACAGACGCCCTACCCTCTGAGACCAGGAACCCACCCGCCATCAACCTCATCCACTCAGCGAGGTCAACAAGGCCCCTTAGGTCAGGAGCAGTCGGGGCTGGGTCCCCCGAGCCCCGGCTGAGTGAAGTTTAACCGTCGCCAGTGCCATCCCATCCCCGTCACTGTCCGGGTTCCCGCCTCGCCTTCCTCCTCCCACGTGGACAGGAGCCAGGTGAGCGGCAGGGCAGAAGGGCAGCCTGGCTCCCGCTCCAGGGCCCAGACCCGGGGTCCCACGGGGAGCTCAGCTCCAGCCTCAGGCACCAGCACTGTGGCCGGCCCCCCATGCCAAGTGGTCCCCCCACAACAGGCGCCTCTTACCAGGCTTTGGGATGAGTCCTTGGAAGGGCCTGGAAGAGAAAGAGAGACGGAAGTGTCGGTGGGGGGCGGGGGGCCTGGGAGCTCATGAGAACTGTCTACCGCCTCAGAATCGGCATTTTAACAAGATGCTCGGTGATTCACGTGCACAGGCGGGACACTGTGACTGTGGCAGGAAGGTGACAGGGTGTCCTGCTAGCTCTGCCCGGGCTGGCTCTGCAAGCTTGGGCAAACCACTTGTCTGGTGTCCCCCCTCCGAAGTGGACGAGTGCCTCTCCTGGGGGCTATGGGCAAGAAGGGCCCACGAGGGCCGCCTTGCTGCGGCGGCTGAGGTTGGGGGTGGGTCTCACCTCTGTGGGGCTCCCCGCAGCCCGGCTGGCCTGCAGCCCCCCTCAGCCCCCCGGGATGGTGCTGGGAGAGCTGTCTGTCCAGCAGGGAGGGCAGGAGCCCAGCAGCACCGGCCGGAGGGAAAGGCCAAGGTCCCCTGAAGCAAGCCCGCCCACACTGGTCTTGCCTCCTCCCTCCCCCGGGGTACCTGGTGACCGTGAACTTGATCTTGTCGGCCACCGCAAGGATCCTCTCCAGGTTCTGGGAGCCGAAGGTGCAGGGCTTTCGGAACGGGATGCCCGGGGGCAGCCCCTCGATGATCACTGAGCCGGGGTTGCTCTTGATCCGCTTGTAGGGGACCTGCACCGGGTACTTGATGCCCAAGGCTTCCCCTGTGGACGAGAGGGACAGAGGAAGTGCTGTCAGGAGCCAGAGGCGATGCCGGCGTGTGGGTGTGACGATGCTCCGCGCACGAATGGGACAGGTCACGCACACAGGGGTGTGAGAAAGCTGTCGTGTGGCACGTGGAAGGGCGCGGCCGGTGGAGGATTGGGAGTCAGGGGGTGTGTGGTGCAGGGCCAGGGCCGGGCGGAGGAGTGGGCGGGGCAGGTGTGGCCACAGCTTCTGGGGAGAGGACAGCAGCTGAGGCTGCTCAGCCTCACAGCCTGGGGACCGAGAGCCCGTCTCGAGGATGGCCCTTTGGAGGCACAGCCGGCCCTGCCTGCTCAGGACCGGCTGGCTGGGGGGCAGACTGCACCGGGAGCAGGGAGCCGGTGGAGGCCAGCCAGGGGCGGCTCAGACCCCGGGCCCTCCTCCTGCGTTGGGCTCTGGCCTCATTCCTGGCACCAACCCCCTGTGGAGGGCTGGGCCTGCCCACCCCAGCGACTGCACTCGCTCTCACAAGTGGCCTGGGGGCAGTCCCGGGGAGGGGTGGCTGCTGCTGCCCCATCCTCAGCCTGGGCCATCCCTGAGGCTCCCCCCTGTGGTCCCTGCCCGTGGGGGCAAGGACCCCATGTAGGCACTGCAGCCCTGGATGCTGTGAGGCTGGCATGAGCATCCATGGCTCCCCGAGGCTCAGATGGGTCCACCCCTGGAGCCCCTCCTGGACCAAGGGAGGGAGCTCACAGCACCCCCCAACCCAGGGCTTGTTGAGAGACCCACCCCAGGGTGGCAGGATGCTTCCTATGATGACACATTGCAGAAATCTCCACACGTCTCAGCCCTGGGAGGAAAAGCTCGACTTTTTCTGTGCAATAAACTAACGTTTTCTCATGGACACTGGGAATGGCATAACTGACCTCCTTCCCCTTTTGCTCTGGCTCCCAGGAAACTCAGAGCCTGATTTGTGCCCTGCATCTAGCAAGGACAGAATTTCTGTGTCTTCCTGCTACCCCCGGCTTCTTGCCATGGCTCCAGCCTGTCTGTTTTTTCTACAATTGAGATAGAATTCACATACCATAAAATTTACCATTTTGACGTGTATCCAGCGGTTTTTAGTACACTCATGAGGCTGTGAGATCACCACTATGTAACTACAGAATATCTTCATCGTTGCAAAGAGAAACCCCATGC
Organism: Equus asinus; assembly: GCF_041296235.1. Classification (NCBI taxonomy): domain Eukaryota; kingdom Metazoa; phylum Chordata; class Mammalia; order Perissodactyla; family Equidae; genus Equus; species Equus asinus. The sequence goes on along the minus strand of NC_091803.1, from coordinate 17,876,244 downwards.
CCTGTGCAGTCACCCCCATGCCCTGGCAACCACTAATCCACCTTCTGTCTCCATGGATATCCAGCCCGTCTTTAATTCCTTATCCTGACTTTGCTGCTGACAAGTTCATATGCCATTGCAAAGAGATCCTTTTTGA